>NW_027184615.1:4942628-5251542 GCF_032405125.1 Capricornis sumatraensis | reverse complement strand
GGAAGAGTGACATTGCTGCTACAGTCTGGAAGGAAAGCGCACGTGCATGCCCCCACTCGAGACGAGGCCTGACTCCCCTGGGGAGACTCCAGAAGTACTCAAAGATCCATGTCACCCCTGAGAGGAATCCTCGGTTCCGGCCCTGACTCCACACAAGGTTTTTGGCCCCGGTATCGACGGGATAGGAATCCCGAGAGGCCCCCTAGCAACTCGCATGGGGACTGGCCTCTCCTGAGGCAACCAGGGCGGGTCCCTGAGGTCCCCGTCGTAACTCGAGAACACCTGCCGCAACTCGAGAAAATCCAGGAAGTTCTCCCTTCCAGCCGAGATGAGGCCTATTTCCGATGAGGCAACTGGAGACTAATGACACCTAACCTCTGGAACTTCGAAAGGGTCTTTCACACCCTTGCTGCAACTCAAGAAGTTCAACGCCATACCCGTCTCCACTCGAGAGGAAGCACGATGGTCCCGCCCACATCCAGAGGAGCCCCGTTTCCCCCTCGTAGCTCGAGATGAGGGATCCTTTCCCTGCTTTCAACGGGAAAGAATTCCCGGCGTTCCCGTCGCATCTCAAGAGGAGGCACTCTCAACAGGAAAGGCGAGAGGAACTCCATGGTCGTACCACCATTCCAAGAGTCCCCCAGATGACTCAGTCCATTCCAGAGGAACCTCTTTGCCCTGCACTGGCTCATCTTTCACGCCGAGGATCGACTCACACCATGGTGGCACGTGGGACAGCCCTGTGGGAAAGCCTCGAGGGAAAGCCTCGAGGGAAAACCACAGATCCTTTGATCCACGCGACGGGAAGCGTGACATTGCTGCTACAGCCTGGAAGGAAAGCGCACGTGCATGCCCCCACTCGAGACGAGGCCTGACTCCCCTGGGGAGACTCCAGAAGTACCCAAAGATCCTTGTCACCCCTGAGAGGAATCCTCGGTCCCGGCCCTGACTCCACACAACGTTTTTGGCCCCGGTATCGACGGGAGAGGAATCCCGAGAGGCCCCCTAGCAACTCGCATGGGGACTGGCCTCTCTTGAGGCCACCCGGGCGGGTCCCTGAGGTCCCCGTCGTAACTCGAGAACACCTGCCGCAACTCAAGAAAATCCAGGAAGTTCTCCCTTCCAGGCGAGATGAGGCCTATTTCCGATGAGGCGTCTGGAGACTAATGACACCTAACCTCTGGAACTTCGAAAGGGTCTTTCACACCCTTGTTGCAACTCAAGAAGTTCACCGCCATACCCGTCTCCACTCGAGAGGAAGTACGATGGTCCCGCCCACATCCAGAGGAGCCCCGTTTCCCCCTCGGAGCTCGAGATGAGGGATCCTTTCCCTGCTTTCAACGGGAAAGAATTCCCGGCGTTCCCGTCGCATCTCAAGAGGAGGCACTCTCAACAGGAAAGGCGAGAGGAACTCCATGGTCGTACCACCATTCCAAGACTCCCCCAGATGTCTCAGTCCATTCCAGAGGAAACTCTTTGCCCTGAACTGGCTCATCTTTCACGCCGAGGATCGACTCACACCACGGTGGCACGTGGGACAGCCCTGTGGGAAAGCCTCGAGGGAAAGCCTCGAGGGAAAACCACAGATCCTTTGATCCACGCGACGGGAAGCGTGACATTGCTGCTACAGCCTGGTAGGAAAGCGCACGTGCATGGCCCCACTCGAGAGGAGGCCTGACTCCCCTGGGGAGACTCCAGAAGTACCCAAAGATCCATGTCAGCCCCTGAGAGGAATCCTCGGTTCGGGCACTGACTCCACACAAGGTTCTTGGCCCCGGTATCGACGGGAGAGGAATCCCGAGAGGCCCCCTAGCAACTCGCATGGGGACTGGCCTCTCCTTAGGCCACCAGGGCCGGTCCCTGAGGTCCCCGTCGTAACTCGAGAACACATGCCGTAACTCGAGAAAATCCAGGAAGTTCTCCCTTCCAGGCGAGATGAGGCCTATTTCCGATGAGGCGTCTGGAGACTAATGACACCTAACCTCTGGAATTTCGAAAGGGTCTTTCACACCCTTGCTGCAACTCAAGAAGTTCACCGCCATACCCGTCTCCACTCGAGAGGAAGCACGATGGTCCCGCCCACATCCAGAGGAGCCCCGTTTCCCCCTCGGAGCTCGAGATGAGGGATCCTTTCCCTGCTTTCAACGGGAAAGAATTCCCGGCGTTCCCGTCGCATCTCAAGAGGAGGCACTCTCAACAGGAAAGGCGAGAGGAACTCCATGGTCGTACCACCATTCCAAGAGTCCCCCAGATGTCTCAGTCCATTCCAGAGGAACCTCTTTGCCCTGCACTGGCTCATCTTTCACGCCGAGGATCGACTCACACCACGGTGGCACGTGGGACAGCCCTGTGGGAAAGCCTCGAGGGAAAGCCTCGAGGGAAAACCACAGATCCTTTGATCCACGCGACGGGAAGCGTGACATTGCTGCTACAGCCTGGAAGGAAAGCACACGTGCATGCCCCCACTCGAGACGAGGCCTGACTCCCCTGGGGAGACTCCAGAAGTACCCAAAGATCCATGTCAGCCCCTGAGAGGAATCCTCGGTTCGGGCCCTGACTCCACACAAGGTTCTTGGCCCCGGTATCGACGGGAGAGGAATCCCGAGAGGCCCCCTAGCAACTCGCATGGGGACTGGCCTCTCCTTAGGCCACCAGGGCGGGTCCCTGAGGTCCCCGTCGTAACTCGAGAACACCTGCCGTAACTCGAGAAAATCCAGGAAGTTCTCCCTTCCAGGCGAGATGAGGCCTATTTCCGATGAGGCGTCTGGAGAATAATGACACCTAACCTCTGGAATTTCGAAAGGGTCTTTCACACCCTTGCTGCAACTCAAGAAGTTCACCGCCATACCCGTCTCCACTCGAGAGGAAGCACGATGGTCCCGCCCACATCCAGAGGAGCCCCGTTTCCCCCTCGGAGCTCGAGATGAGGGATCCTTTCCCTGCTTTCAACGGGAAAGAATTCCCGGCGTTCCCGTCGCATCTCAAGAGGAGGCACTCTCAACAGGAAAGGCGAGAGGAACTCCATGGTCGTACCACCATTCCAAGAGTCCCCCAGATGACTCAGTCCATTCCAGAGGAACCTCTTTGCCCTGCACTGGCTCATCTTTCACGCCGAGGATCGACTCACACCACGGTGGCACGTGGGACAGCCCTGTGGGAAAGCCTCGAGGGAAAGCCTCGAGGGAAAACCACAGATCCTTTGATCCACGCGACGGGAAGCGTGACATTGCTGCTACAGCCTGGAAGGAAAGCGCACGTGCATGCCCCCACTCGAGACGAGGCCTGACTCCCCTGGGGAAACTCCAGAAGTACCCAAAGATCCTTGTCACCCCTGAGAGGAATCCTCGGTCCCGGCCCTGACTCCACACAAGGTTTTTGGCCCCGGTATCGACGGGAGAGGAATCCCGAGAGGCCCCCTAGCAACTCGCATGGGGACTGGCCTCTCTTGAGGCCACCCGGGCGGGTCCCTGAGGTCCCCGTCGTAACTCGAGAACACCTGCCGCAACTCAAGAAAATCCAGGAAGTTCTCCCTTCCAGGCGAGATGAGGCCTATTTCCGATGAGGCGTCTGGAGACTAATGACACCTAACCTCTGGAACTTCGAAAGGGTCTTTCACACCCTTGCTGCAACTCAAGAAGTTCACCGCCATACCCGTCTCCACTCGAGAGGAAGTACGATGGTCCCGCCCACATCCAGAGGAGCCCCGTTTCCCCCTCGGAGCTCGAGATGAGGGATCCTTTCCCTGCTTTCAACGGGAAAGAATTCCCGGCGTTCCCGTCGCATCTCAACAGGAGGCACTCTCAACAGGAAAGGCGAGAGGAACTCCATGGTCGTACCACCATTCCAAGACTCCCCCAGATGTCTCAGTCCATTCCAGAGGAAACTCTTTGCCCTGCACTGGCTCATCTTTCACGCCGAGGATCGACTCACACCACGGTGGCACGTGGGACAGCCCTGTGGGAAAGCCTCGAGGGAAAGCCTCGAGGGAAAACCACAGATCCTTTGATCCACGCGACGGGAAGTGTGACATTGCTGCTACAGTCTGGAAGGAAAGCGCACGTGCATGCCCTCACTCGAGAGGAGGCCTGACTCCCCTGGGGAGACTCCAGAAGTACTCAAAGATCCATGTCAGCCCTTGAGAGGAATCCTCGGTTCGGGCCCTGACTCCACACAAGGTTATTGGCCCCGGTATCGACGGGAGAGGAATCCCGAGAGGCCCCCTAGCAACTCGCATGGGGACTGGCCTCTCCTGAGGCCACCAGGGCGGGTCCCGGAGGTCCCCGTCGTAACTCGAGAACACCTGCCGCAACTCGAGAAAATCCAGGAAGTTCTCCCTTCCAGGTGAGATGAGGCCTATTTCCGATGAGGCGTCTGGAGACTAATGACACCTAACCTCTGGAATTTCGAAAGGGTCTTTCACACCCTTGCTGCAACTCAAGAAGTACATCGCCATACCCGTCTCCACTCGAGAGGAAGCACGATGGTCCCGCCCACATCCAGAGGAGCCCCGTTTCCCCCTCGTAGCTCGAGATGAGGGATCCTTTCCCTGCTTTCAACGGGAAAGAATTCCCAGCGTTCCCGTTGCATCTCAAGAGGAGGCACTCTCAACAGGAAAGGCGAGAGGAACTCCATGGTCGTACCACCATTCCAAGAGTCCCCCAGATGTCTCAGTCCATTCCAGAGGAACCTCTTTGCCCTGCACTGGCTCATCTTTCACGCCGAGGATCGACTCACACCACGGTGGCACGTGGGACAGCCTTGTGGGAAAGCCTCGAGGGAAAGCCTCGAGGGAAAACCACAGATCCTTTGATCCACTCGACGGGAAGCGTGACATTGCTGCTACAGCCTGGAAGGAAAGCGCACGTGCATGTCCCCACTCGAGACGAGGCCTGACTCCCCTGGGGAGACTCCAGAAGTACCCAAAGATACATGTCACCCCTGAGAGGAATCCTCGGTTCCGGCCCTGACTCCACACAAGGTTTTTGGCCCCGGTATCGACGGGAGAGGAATCCCGAGAGGCCCCCTAGCAACTCGCATGGGGACTGGCCTCTCCTGAGGCAACCAGGGCGGGTCCCTGAGGTCCCCGTCGTAACTCGAGAACACCTGCCGCAATTCGAGAAAATCCAGGAAGTTCTCCCTTGCAGGCGAGATGAGGCCTATTTCCGATGAGGCGTCTGGAGACTAATGACACCTAACCTCTGGAACTTCGAAAGGGTCTTTCACACCCTTGCTGCAACTCAAGAAGTTCACCGCCATACCCGTCTCCAATCGAGAGGAAGCACGATGGTCCCGCCCACATCCAGAGGAGCCCCGTTTCCCCCTCGTAGCTCGAGATGAGGGATCCTTTCCCTGCTTTCAACGGGAAAGAATTCCCGGAGTTCCCGTCGCATCTCAAGAGGAGGCACTCTCAACAGGAAAGGCGAGAGGAACTCCATGGTCGTACCACCATTCCAAGAGTCCCCCAGATGACTCAGTCCATTCCAGAGGAACCTCTTTGCCCTGCACTGGCTCATCTTTCACGCCGAGGATCGACTCACACCACGGTGGCACGTGGGACAGCCCTGTGGGAAAGCCTCGAGGGAAAGCCTCGAGGGAAAACCACAGATCCTTTGATCCACGCGACGGGAAGCGTGACATTGCTGCTACAGCCTGGTAGGAAAGCGCACGTGCATGGCCCCACTCGAGAGGAGGCCTGACTCCCCTGGGGAGACTCCAGAAGTACCCAAAGATCCATGTCACCCCTGAGAGGAATCCTCGGTCCCGGCCCTGACTCCACACAAGGTTTTTGGCCCCGGTATCGACGGGAGAGGAATCCCGAGAGGCCCCCTAGCAACTCGAATGGGGACTGGCCTCTCCTGAGGCCACCAGGGCGGGTCCCTGAGGTCCCCGTCGTAACTCGAGAACACCTGCCGCAACTCGAGAAAATCCAGGAAGTTCTCCCTTCCAGGCGAGATGAGGCCTATTTCCGATGAGGCGTCTGGAGACTAATGACACCTAACCTCTGGAACTTCGAAAGGGTCTTTCACACCCTTGCTGCAACTCAAGAAGTTCACCTCCATACCCGTCTCCACTCGAGAGGAAGCACGATGGTCCCGCCCACATCCAGAGGAGCCCCGTTTCCCCCTCGGAGCTCGAGATGAGGGATCCTTTCCCTGCTTTCAACGGGAAAGTATTCCCGGCGTTCCCGTCGCATCTCAAGAGGAGGCACTCTCAACAGGAAAGGCGAGAGGAACTCCATGGTCGTACCACCATTCCAAGAGTCCCCCAGATGTCTCAGTCCATTCCAGAGGAACCTCTTTGCCCTGCACTGGCTCATTTTTCACGCCGAGGATCGACTCACACCACGGTGGCACGTGGGACAGCCCTGTGGGAAAGCCTCGAGGGAAAGCCTCGAGGGAAAACCACAGATCCTTTGATCCACGCGACGGGAAGCGTGACATTGCTGCTACAGCCTGGAAGGAAAGCACACGTGCATGCCCCCACTCGAGACGAGGCCTGACTCCCCTGGGGAGACTCCAGAAGTACTCAAAGATCCATGTCAGCCCCTGAGAGGAATCCTCGGTTCGGGCCCTGACTCCACACAAGGTTATTGGCCCCGGTATCGACGGGAGAGGAATCCCGAGAGGCCCCCTAGCAACTCGCATGGGGACTGGCCTCTCCTGAGGCCACCAGGGCGGGTCCCTGAGGTCCCCGTCGTAACTCGAGAACACCTGCCGCAACTCGAGAAAATCCAGGAAGTTCTCCCTTCCAGGTGAGATGAGGCCTATTTCCGATGAGGCGTCTGGAGACTAATGACACCTAACCTCTGGAATTTCGAAAGGGTCTTTCACACCCTTGCTGCAACTCAAGAAGTACATCGCCATACCCGTCTCCACTCGAGAGGAAGCACGATGGTCCCGCCCACATCCAGAGGAGCCCCGTTTCCCCCTCGTAGCTCGAGATGAGGGATCCTTTCCCTGCTTTCAACGGGAAAGAATTCCCAGCGTTCCCGTCGCATCTCAAGAGGAGGCACTCTCAACAGGAAAGGCGAGAGGAACTCCATGGTCGTACCACCATTCCAAGAGTCCCCCAGATGTCTCAGTCCATTCCAGAGGAACCTCTTTGCCCTGCACTGGCTCATCTTTCACGCCGAGGATCGACTCACACCACGGTGGCACGTGGGACAGCCTTGTGGGAAAGCCTCGAGGGAAAGCCTCGAGGGAAAACCACAGATCCTTTGATCCACTCGACGGGAAGCGTGACATTGCTGCTACAGCCTGGAAGGAAAGCGCACGTGCATGCCCCAACTCGAGAGGAGGCCTGACTCCCCTGGGGAGACTCCAGAAGTACCCAAAGATACATGTCACCCCTGAGAGGAATCCTCGGTTCCGGCCCTGACTCCACACAAGGTTTTTGGCCCCGGTATCGACGGGAGAGGAATCCCGAGAGGCCCCCTAGCAACTCGCATGGGGACTGGCCTCTCCTGAGGCAACCAGGGCGGGTCCCTGAGGTCCCCGTCGTAACTCGAGAACACCTGCCGCAACTCGAGAAAATCCAGGAAGTTCTCCCTTGCAGGCGAGATGAGGCCTATTTCCGATGAGGCGTCTGGAGACTAATGACACCTAACCTCTGGAACTTCGAAAGGGTCTTTCACACCCTTGCTGCAACTCAAGAAGTTCACCGCCATACCCGTCTCCACTCGAGAGGAAGCACGATGGTCCCGCCCACATCCAGAGGAGCCCCGTTTCCCCCTCGTAGCTCGAGATGAGGGATCCTTTCCCTGCTTTCAACGGGAAAGAATTCCCGGCGTTCCCGTCGCATCTCAAGAGGAGGCACTCTCAACAGGAAAGGCGAGAGGAACTCCATGGTCCTACCACCATTCCAAGAGTCCCCCAGATGACTCAGTCCATTCCAGAGGAACCTCTTTGCCCTGCACTGGCTCATCTTTCACGCCGAGGATCGACTCACACCACGGTGGCACGTGGGACAGCCCTGTGGGAAAGCCTCGAGGGAAAGCCTCGAGGGAAAACCACAGATCCTTTGATCCACGCGACGGGAAGCGTGACATTGCTGCTACAGCCTGGAAGGAAAGCACACGTGCATACCCCCACTCGAGACGAGGCCTGACTCCCCTGGGGAGACTCCAGAAGTACCCAAAGATCCATGTCAGCCCCTGAGAGGAATCCTCGGTTCGGGCCCTGACTCCACACAAGGTTCTTGGCCCCGGTATCGACGGGAGAGGAATCCCGAGAGGCCCCCTAGCAACTCGCATGGGGACTGGCCTCTCCTTAGGCCACCAGGGCGGGTCCCTGAGGTCCCCGTCGTAACTCGAGAACACCTGCCGTAACTCGAGAAAATCCAGGAAGTTCTCCCTTCCAGGCGAGATGAGGCCTATTTCCGATGAGGCGTCTGGAGACAAATGACACCTAACCTCTGGAATTTCGAAAGGGTCTTTCACACCCTTGCTGCAACTCAAGAAGTTCACCGCCATACCCGTCTCCACTCGAGAGGAAGCACGATGGTCCCGCCCACATCCAGAGGAGCCCCGTTTCCCCCTCGGAGCTCGAGATGAGGGATCCTTTCCCTGCTTTCAACGGGAAAGAATTCCCGGCGTTCCCGTCGCATCTCAAGAGGAGGCACTCTCAACAGGAAAGGCGAGAGGAACTCCATGGTCGTACCACCATTCCAAGAGTCCCCCAGATGACTCAGTCCATTCCAGAGGAACCTCTTTGCCCTGCACTGGCTCATCTTTCACGCCGAGGATCGACTCACACCACGGTGGCACGTGGGACAGCCCTGTGGGAAAGCCTCGAGGGAAAGCCTCGAGGGAAAACCACAGATCCTTTGATCCACGCGACGGGAAGCGTGACATTGCTGCTACAGCCTGGAAGGAAAGCGCACGTGCATGCCCCCACTCGAGAGGAGGCCTGACTCCCCTGGGGAGACTCCAGAAGTACCCAAAGATCCTTGTCACCCTTGAGAGGAATCCTCGGTCCCGGCCCTGACTCCACACAAGGTTTTTGGCCCCGGTATCGACGGGAGAGGAATCCCGAGAGGCCCCCTAGCAACTCGCATGGGGATTGGCCTCTCTTGAGGCCACCCGGGCGGGTCCCTGAGGTCCCCGTCGTAACTCGAGAACACCTGCCGCAACTCAAGAAAATCCAGGAAGTTCTCCCTTCCAGGCGAGATGAGGCCTATTTCCGATGAGGCGTCTGGAGACTAATGACACCTAACCTCTGGAACTTCGAAAGGGTCTTTCACACCCTTGCTGCAACTCAAGAAGTTCACCGCCATACCCGTCTCCACTCGAGAGGAAGTACGATGGTCCCGCCCACATCCAGAGGAGCCCCGTTTCCCCCTCGGAGCTCGAGATGAGGGATCCTTTCCCTGCTTTCAACGGGAAAGAATTCCCGGCGTTCCCGTCGCATCTCAAGAGGAGGCACTCTCAACAGGAAAGGCGAGAGGAACTCCATGGTCGTACCACCATTCCAAGACTCCGCCAGATGTCTCAGTCCATTCCAGAGGAACCTCTTTGCCCTGCACTGGCTCATCTTTCACGCCGAGGATCGACTCACACCACGGTGGCACGTGGGACAGCCCTGTGGGAAAGCCTCGAGGGAAAGCCTCGAGGGAAAACCACAGATCCTTTGATCCACGCGACGGGAAGCGTGACATTGCTGCTACAGCCTGAAAGGAAAGCGCACGTGCATGGCCCCACTCGAGAGGAGGCCTGACTCCCCTGGGGAGACTCCAGAAGTACCCAAAGATCCATGTCACCCCTGAGAGGAATCCTCAGTCCCGGCCCTGACTCCACACAAGGTTTTTGGCCCCGGTATCGACGGGAGAGGAATCCCGAGAGGCCCCCTAGCAACTCGCATGGGGACTGGCCTCTTCTGAGGCCACCAGGGCGGGTCCCTGAGGTCCCCGTCGTAACTCGAGAACACCTGCCGCAACTCGAGAAAATCCAGGAAGTTCTCCCTTCCAGGCGAGATGAGGCCTATTTCCGATGAGGCGTCTGGAGACTAATGACACCTAACCTCTGGAACTTCGAAAGGGTCTTTCACACCCTTGCTGCAACTCAAGAAGTTCACCGCCATACCCGTCTCCACTCGAGAGGAAGCACGATGGTCCCGCCCACATCCAGAGGAGCCCCGTTTCCCCCTCGGAGCTCGAGATGAGGGATCCTTTCCCTGCTTTCAACGGGAAAGAATTCCCGGCGTTCCCGTCGCTTCTCAAGAGGAGGCACTCTCAACAGGAAAGGCGAGAGGAACTCCATGGTCGTACCACCATTCCAAGAGTCCCCTAGATGTCTCAGTCCATTCCAGAGGAACCTCTTTGCCCTGCACTGGCTCATCTTTCACGCCGAGGATCGACTCACACCACGGTGGCACGTGGGACAGCCCTGTGGGAAAGCCTCGAGGGAAAGCCTCGAGGGAAAACCACAAATCCTTTGATCCACGCGACGGGAAGTATGACATTGCTGCTACAGTCTGGAAGGAAAGCGCACGTGCATGCCCCCACTCGAGACGAGGCCTGACTCCCCTGGGGAGACTCCAGAAGTACTCAAAGATCCATGTCAGCCCCTGAGAGGAATCCTCGGTTCGGGCCCTGACTCCACACAAGGTTATTGGCCCCGGTATCGACGGGAGAGGAATCCCGAGAGGCCCTCTAGCAACTCGCATGGGGACTGGCCTCTCCTGAGGCCACCAGGGCGGGTCCCTGAGGTCCCCGTCGTAACTCGAGAACACCTGCCGCAACTCGAGAAAATCCAGGAAGTTCTCCCTTCCAGGTGAGATGAGGCCTATTTCCGATGAGGCGTCTGGAGACTAATGACACCTAACCTCTGGAATTTCGAAAGGGTCTTTCACACCCTTGCTGCAACTCAAGAAGTACACCGCCATACCCGTCTCCACTCGAGAGGAAGCACGATGGTCCCGCCCACATCCAGAGGAGCCCCGTTTCCCCCTCGTAGCTCGAGATGAGGGATCCTTTCCCTGCTTTCAACGGGAAGGAATTCCCAGCGTTCCCGTCGCATTTCAAGAGGAGGCACTCTCAACAGGAAAGGCGAGAGGAACTCCATGGTCGTACCACCATTCCAAGAGTCCCCCAGATGTCTCAGTCCATTCCAGAGGAACCTCTTTGCCCTGCACTGGCTCATCTTTCACGCCGAGGATCGACTCACACCACGGTGGCACGTGGGACAGCCTTGTGGGAAAGCCTCGAGGGAAAGCCTCGAGGGAAAACCACAGATCCTTTGATCCACTCGACGGGAAGCGTGACATTGCTGCTACAGCCTGGAAGGAAAGCGCACGTGCATGCCCCCACTCAAGACGAGGCCTGACTCCCCTGGGGAGACTCCAGAAGTACCCAAAGATACATGTCACCCCTGAGAGGAATCCTCGGTTCCGGCCCTGACTCCACACAAGGTTTTTGGACCCGGTATCGACGGGAGAGGAATCCCGAGAGGCCCCCTAGCAACTCGCATGGGGACTGGCCTCTCCTGAGGCAACCAGGGCGGGTCCCTGAGGTCCCCGTCGTAACTCGAGAACACCTGCCGCAACTCGAGAAAATCCAGTAAGTTCTCCCTTCCAGGCGAGATGAGGCCTATTTCCGATGAGGCGTCTGGAGACTAATGACACCTAACCTCTGGAACTTCGAAAGGGTCTTTCACACCCTTGCTGCAACTCAAGAAGTTCACCGCCATACCCGTCTCCACTCGAGAGGAAGCACGATGGTCCCGCCCACATCCAGAGGAGCCCCGTTTCCCCCTCGTAGCTCGAGATGAGGGATCCTTTCCCTGCTTTCAACGGGAAAGAATTCCCGGCGTTCCCGTCGCATCTCAAGAGGAGGCACTCTCAACAGGAAAGGCGAGAGGAACTCCATGGTCGTACCACCATTCCAAGAGTCCCCCAGATGACTCAGTCCATTCCAGAGGAACCTCTTTGCCCTGCACTGGCTCATCTTTCACGCCGAGGATCGACTCACACCACGGTGGCACGTGGGACAGCCCTGTGGGAAAGCCTCGAGGGAAAGCCTCGAGGGAAAACCACAGATCCTTTGATCCACGCGACGGGAAGCGTGACATTGCTGCTACAGCCTGGAAGGAAAGCGCACGTGCATGCCCCCACTCGAGAGGAGGCCTGACTCCCCTGGGGAGACTCCAGAAGTACCCAAAGATCCTTGTCACCCTTGAGAGGAATCCTCGGTCCCGGCCCTGACACCACACAAGGTTTTTGGCCCCGGTATCGACGGGAGAGGAATCCAGAGAGGCCCCCTAGCAACTCGCATGGGGACTGGCCTCTCTTGAGGCCACCGGGGCGGGTCCCTGAGGTCCCCGTCGTAACTCGAGAACACCTGCCGCAACTCGAGAAAATCCAGGAAGTTCTCCCTTGCAGGCGAGATGAGGCCTATTTCCGATGAGGCGTCTGGAGACTAATGACACCTAACCTCTGGAACTTCGAAAGGGTCTTTCACACCCTTGCTGCAACTCAAGAAGTTCACCGCCATACCCGTCTCCACTCGAGAGGAAGTACGATGGTCCCGCCCACATCCAGAGGAGCCCCGTTTCCCCCTCGGAGCTCGAGATGAGGGATCCTTTCCCTGCTTTCAACGGGAAAGAATTCCCGGCGTTTCCGTCGCATCTCAAGAGGAGGCACTCTCAACAGGAAAGGCGAGAGGAACTCCATGGTCGTATCACCATTCCAAGACTCCCCCAGATGTCTCAGTCCATTCCAGAGGAACCTCTTTGCCCTGCACTGGCTCATCTTTGACGCCGAGTATCGACTCACACCACGGTGGCACGTGGGACAGCCCTGTGGGAAAGCCTCGAGGGAAAGCCTCGAGGGAAAACCACAGATCCTTTGATCCACGCGACGGGAAGCGTGACATTGCTGCTACAGCCTGGAAGGAAAGCGCACGTGCATGCCCCCACTCGAGAGGAGGCCTGACTCCCCTGGGGAGACTCCAGAAGTACCCAAAGATCCATGTCACCCCTGAGAGGAATCCTCGGTCCCGGCCCTGACTACACACAAGGTTTTTGGCCACGGTATCGACGGGAGAGGAATCCCGAGAGGCCCCCTAGCAACTCGCATGGGGACTGGCCTCTCCTGAGGCCACCAGGGCGGTTCCCTGAGGTCCCTGAGGTCCCCGTCGTAACTCGAGAACACCTGCCGCAACTCGAGAAAATCCAGGAAGTTCTCCCTTGCAGGCGAGATGAGGCCTATTTCCGATGAGGCGTCTGGAGACTAATGACACCTAAACTCTGGAACTTCGAAAGGGTCTTTCACACCCTTGCTGCAACTCAAGAAGTTCACCGCCATACCCGTCTCCACTCGAGAGGAAGCACGATGGTCCCGCCCACATCCAGAGGAGCCCCGTTTCCCCCTCGTAGCTCGAGATGAGGGATCCTTTCCCTGCTTTCAACGGGAAAGAATTCCCGGCGTTCCCGTCGCATCTCAAGAGGAGGCACTCTCAACAGGAAAGGCGAGAGGAACTCCATGGTCGTACCACCATTCCAAGAGTCCCCGAGATGTCTCAGTCCATTCCAGAGGAACCTCTTTGCCCTGCACTGGCTCATCTTTCACGCCGAGGATCGACTCACACCACGGTGGCACGTGGGACAGCCCTGTGGGAAAGCCTCGAGGGAAAGCCTCGAGGGAAAACCACAGATCCTTTGATCCACGCGACGGGAAGCGTGACATTGCTGCTACAGCCTGGAAGGAAAGCGCACGTGCATGCCCCCACTCGAGACGAGGCCTGACTCCCCTGGGGAGACTCCAGAAGTACCCAAAGATCCATGTCAGCCCCTGAGAGGAATCCTCGGTTCCGGGCCTGACTCCACACAAGGTTTTTGGCCCCGGTATCGACGGGAGAGGAATCCCGAGAGGCCCCCTAGCAAATTGCATGGGGACTGGCCTCTCCTGAGGCCACCAGGGCGGTTCCCTGAGGTCCCCGTCGTAACTCGAGAACACCTGCCGCAACTCGAGAAAATCCAGGAAGTTCTCCCTTCCAGGCGACATGTGGCCTATTTCCGATGAGGCGTCTGGAGACTAATGACACCTAACCTCTGGAACTTCGAAAGGGTCTTTCACACCCTTGCTGCAACTCAAGAAGTTCACCGCCATACCCGTCTCCACTCGAGAGGAAGCACGATGGTCCCGCCCACATCCAGAGGAGCCCCGTTTCCCCCTCGTAGCTCGAGATGAGGGATCCTTTCCCTGCTTTCAACGGGAAAGAATTCCCAGTGTTCCCGTCGCATCTCAAGAGGAGGCATTCTCAACAGGAAAGGCGAGAGGAACTCCATGGTCGTACCACCATTCCAGGATTGCCCAGATGTCTCAGTCCATTCCAGAGGAACCTCTTTGCCCTGCACTGGCTCATCTTTCACGCCGAGGATCGACTCACACCACGGTGGCACGTGGGACAGCCCTGTGGGAAAGCCTCGAATGAAAGCCTCGAGGGAAAACCACAGATCCTTTGATCCACGCGACGGGAAGCATGACATTGCTGCTACAGCCTGGAAGGAAAGCGCACGTGCCTGCCCCCACTCGAGACGAAGCCTGACTCCCCTTTGGAGACTCCAGAAGTAACCAAAGATACATGTCACCCATGAGAGGAATCCTCGGTTCCGGCCCTGACTCCACACAAGGTTTTTGTCCCCGGTATCGACGGGAGAGGAATCCCGAGAGGCCCCCTATCAACTCGCATGGGGACTGGCCTCTCCTGAGGCAACCAGGGCGGGTCCCTGAGGTCCCCGTCGTAACTCGAGAACACCTGCCGCAACTCGAGAAAATCCAGGAAGTTCTCCCTTCCAGGCGAGATGAGGCCTATTTCCGATGAGGCGTCTGGAGACTAATGACACCTAACCTCTGGAACTTCGAAAGGGTCTTTCACACCCTTGCTGCAACTCAAGAAGTTCACCGCCATACCCGTCTCCACTCGAGAGGAAGCACGATGGTCCCGCCCACATCCAGAGGAGCCCCGTTTCCCCCTCGTAGCTCGAGATGAGGGATCCTTTCCCTGCTTTCAACGGGAAAGAATTCCCGGCGTTCCTGTCGCATTTCAAGAAGAGGCACTCTCAACAGGAAAGGCGAGAGGAACTCCATGGTCGTACCACCATTCCTAGAGTCCCCTAGATGTCTCAGTCCATTCCAGAGGAACCTCTTTGACCTGCACTGGCTCATCTTTCACGCCGAGGATCGACTCACACCACGGTGGCACGTGGGACAGCCCTGTGGGAAAGCCTCGAGGGAAAGACTCGAGGGAAAGCCACAGACCCTTTGATAAATGCGACGGGAATCGTGACATTGCTGCTACAGCCTGGAAGGAAAGCGCACGTGCATGCCCCCACTCGAGACGAGGCCTGACTCCCCTTTGGAGACTCCAGAAGTACCCAAAGATACATGTCACCCCTGAGAGGAATCCTCGGTTCCGGCCCTGACTCCACACAAGGTTTTTGTCCCCGGTATCGACGGGAGAGGAATCCCGAGAGGCCCCCTATCAACTCGCATGGGGACTGGCCTCTCCTGAGGCAACCAGGGCGGGTCCCTGAGGTCCCCGTCGTAACTCGAGAACACCTGCCGCAACTCGAGAAAATCCAGGAAGTTCTCCCTTGCAGGCGAGATGAGGCCTATTTCCGATGAGGCGTCTGGAGACTAATGACACCTAACCTCTGGAACTTCGAAAGGGTCTTTCACACCCTTGCTGCAACTCAAGAAGTTCACCGCCATACCCGTCTCCACTCGAGAGGAAGCACGATGGTCCCGCCCACATCCAGAGGAGCCCCGTTTCCCCCTCGTAGCTCGAGATGAGGGATCCCTTCCCTGCTTTCAACGGGAAAGAATTCCCGGCGTTCCCGTCGCATCTCAAGAGGAGGCACTCTCAACAGGAAAGGCGAGAGGAACTCCATGGTCGTACCACCATTCCAAGAGTCCCCCAGATGTCTCAGTCCATTCCAGAGGAACCTCTTTGCCCTGCACTGGCTCATCTTTCACGCCGAGGATCGACTCACACCACGGTGGCACGTGGGCCAGCCCTGTGGGAAAGCCTCGAGGGAAAGCCTCGAGGGAAAACCACAGATCTTTTGATCCACCCGACGGGAAGCGTGACATTGCTGCTACAGCCTGGAAGGAAAGCGCAAGTTCATGCCACCACTCGAGACGAGGCCTGACTCCCCTGGGGAGACTCCAGAAGTACCCAAAGATCCATGTCAGCCCCTGAGAGGAATCCTCGGTTCCGGCCCTGACTCCACACAAGGTTTTTGGCCCCGGTATCGACGGGAGAGGAATCCCGAGAGGCCCCCTAGCAACTCGCATGGGGACTGGCCTCTCCTGAGGCCACCAGGGCGGGTCCCTGAGGTCCCCGTCGTAACTCGAGAACACCTGCCGCAACTCGAGAAAATCCAGGAAGTTCTCCCTTCCAGGCGAGATGAGGCCTATTTCCGATGAGGCGTCTGGAGACTAATGACACCTAACCTCTGGAACTTCGAAAGGGTCTTTCACACCCTTGCTGCAACTCAAGAAGTTCACCGCCATACCCGTCTCCACTCGAGAGGAAGCACGATGGTCCCGCCCACATCCAGAGGAGCCCCGTTTCCCCCTCGTAGCTCGAGATGAGGGATCCTTTCCCTGCTTTCAACGGGAAAGAATTCCCGGCGTTCCCGTCGCATCTCAAGAGGAGGCACTCTCAACAGGAAAGGCGAGAGGAACTCCATGGTCGTACCACCATTCCAAGAGTCCCCCAGATGTCTCAGTCCATTCCAGAGGAACCTCTTTGCCCTGCACTGGCTCATCTTTCACGCCGAGGATCGACTCACACCACGGTGGCACGTGGGACAGCCCTGTGGGAAAGCCTCGAGGGAAAGACTCGAGGGAAAACCACAGATCCTTTGATCCACGCGACGGGAAGCGTGACATTGCTGCTACAGCCTGGAAGGAAAGCGCACGTGCATGCCCCCACTCGAGACGAGGCCTGACTCCCCTGGGGAGACTCCAGAAGTACCCAAAGATCCATGTCAGCCCCTGAGAGGAATCCTCGGTTCCGGGCCTGACTCCACACAAGGTTTTTGGCCCCGGTATCGACGGGAGAGGAATCCCGAGAGGCCCCCTAGCAACTCGCATGGGGACTGGCCTCTCCTGAGGCCACCAGGGCGGTTCCCTGAGGTCCCTGAGGTCCCCGTCGTAACTCGAGAACACCTGCCGCAACTCGAGAAAATCCAGGAAGTTCTCCCTTGCAGGCGAGATGAGGCCTATTTCCGATGAGGCGTCTGGAGACTAATGACACCTAACCTCTGGAACTTCGAAAGGGTCTTTCACACCCTTGCTGCAACTCAAGAAGTTCACCGCCATACCCGTCTCCACTCGAGAGGAAGCACGATGGTCCCGCCCACATCCAGAGGAGCCCCGTTTCCCCCTCGTAGCTCGAGATGAGGGATCCTTTCCCTGCTTTCAACGGGAAAGAATTCCCGGCGTTCCCGTCGCATCTCAAGAGGAGGCACTCTCAACAGGAAAGGCGAGAGGAACTCCATGGTCGTACCACCATTCCAAGAGTCCCCGAGATGTCTCAGTCCATTCCAGAGGAACCTCTTTGCCCTGCACTGGCTCATCTTTCACGCCGAGGATCGACTCACACCACGGTGGCACGTGGGACAGCCCTGTGGGAAAGCCTCGAGGGAAAGCCTCGAGGGAAAACCACAGATCCTTTGATCCACGCGACGGGAAGCGTGACATTGCTGCTACAGCCTGGAAGGAAAGCGCACGTGCATGCCCCCACTCGAGACGAGGCCTGACTCCCCTGGGGAGACTCCAGAAGTACCCAAAGATCCATGTCAGCCCCTGAGAGGAATCCTCGGTTCCGGGCCTGACTCCACACAAGGTTTTTGGCCCCGGTATCGACGGGAGAGGAATCCGGAGAGGCCCCCTAGCAAATTGCATGGGGACTGGCCTCTCCTGAGGCCACCAGGGCGGTTCCCTGAGGTCCCCGTCGTAACTCGAGAACACCTGCCGCAACTCGAGAAAATCCAGGAAGTTCTCCCTTCCAGGCGACATGTGGCCCATTTCCGATGAGGCGTCTGGAGACTAATGACACCTAACCTCTGGAACTTCGAAAGGGTCTTTCACACCCTTGCTGCAACTCAAGAAGTTCACCGCCATACCCGTCTCCACTCGAGAGGAAGCACGATGGTCCCGCCCACATCCAGAGGAGCCCCGTTTCCCCCTCGTAGCTCGAGATGAGGGATCCTTTCCCTGCTTTCAACGGGAAAGAATTCCCAGCGTTCCCGTCGCATCTCAAGAGGAGGCACTCTCAACAGGAAAGGCGAGAGGAACTCCATGGTCGTACCACCATTCCAAGAGTCCTCCAGATGTCTCAGTCCATTCCAGAGGAACCTTTTGCCCTGCACTGGCTAATCTTTCACGCCGAGGATCGACTCACACCACGGTGGCACGTGGGAAAGCCTTGTGGGAAAGCCTCGAGGGAAAGCCTCGAGAGAAAATCACAGATCCTTTGATCCACGCGACGGGAAGCGTGACATTGCTGCTGCAGCCTGGAAGGAAAGCGCACGTGCATGCCCCCACTCGAGACGAGTCCTGACTCCCCTGGGGAGACTCCAGAAGTACCCAAAGATACATGTCACCCCTGAGAGGAATCCTCGGTTCCAGCCCTGACTCGACACAAGGTTTTTGGCCCCGGTATCGACGGGAGAGGAATCCCGAGAGGCCCCCTAGCAACTCGCATGGGGACTGGCCTCTCCTGAGGCAACCAGGGCGGGTCCCTGAGGTCCCCGTCGTAACTCGAGAACACCTGCCGCAACTCGAGAAAATCCAGGAAGTTCTCCCTTGCAGGCGAGATGAGGCCTATTTCCGATGAGGCATCTGGAGACTAATGACACCTAACCTCTGGAACTTCGAAAGGGTCTTTCACACCCTTGCTGCAACTCAAGAAGTTCACCGCCATACCCGTCTCCACTCGAGAGGAAGCACGATGGTCCCGCCCACATCCAGAGGAGCCCCGTTTCCCACTCGTAGCTCGAGATGAGGGATACTTTCCCTGCTTTCAATGGGAAAGAATTCCCGGCGTTCCCGTCTCATCTCAAGAGGAGGCACTCTCAACAGGAAAGGCGAGAGGAACTCCATGGTCGTACCACCATTCCTAGAGTCCCCTAGATGTCTCAGTCCATTCCAGAGGAACCTCTTTGACCTGCACTGGCTCATCTTTCACGCCGAGGATCGATTCACACCACGGTGGCACGTGGGACAGCCCTGTGGGAAAGCCTCGAGGGAAAGACTCGAGGGAAAGCCACAGACCCTTTGATAAATGCGACGGGAATCGTGACATTGCTGCTACAGCCTGGAAGGAAAGCGCACGTGCATGCCCCCACTCGAGACGAGGCCTGACTCCCCTTTGGAGACTCCAGAAGTACCCAAAGATACATGTCACCCCTGAGAGGAATCCTCGGTTCCGGCCCTGACTCCACACAAGGTTTTTGTCCCCGGTATCGACGGGAGAGGAATCCCGAGAGGCCCCCTATCAACTCGCATGGGGACTGGCCTCTCCTGAGGCAACCAGGGCGGGTCCCTGAGGTCCCCGTCGTAACTCGAGAACACCTGCCGCAACTCGAGAAAATCCAGGAAGTTCTCCCTTGCAGGCGAGATGAGGCCTATTTCCGATGAGGCGTCTGGAGACTAATGACACCTAACCTCTGGAACTTCGAAAGGGTCTTTCACACCCTTGCTGCAACTCAAGAAGTTCACCGCCATACCCGTCTCCACTCGAGAGGAAGCACGATGGTCCCGCCCACATCCAGAGGAGCCCCGTTTCCCCCTCGTAGCTCGAGATGAGGGATCCCTTCCCTGCTTTCAACGGGAAAGAATTCCCGGCGTTCCCGTCACATCTCAAGAGGAGGCACTCTCAACAGGAAAGGCGAGAGGAACTCCATGGTCGTACCACCATTCCAAGAGTCCCCCAGATGTCTCAGTCCATTCCAGAGGAACCTCTTTGCCCTGCACTGGCTCATCTTTCACGCCGAGGATCGACTCACACCACGGTGGCACGTGGGCCAGCCCTGTGGGAAAGCCTCGAGGGAAAGCCTCGAGGGAAAACCACAGATCCTTTGATCCACCCGACGGGAAGCGTGACATTGCTGCTACAGCCTGGAAGGAAAGCGCAAGTTCATGCCACCACTCGAGACGAGGCCTGACTCCCCTGGGGAGACTCCAGAAGTACCCAAAGATACATGTCACCCCTGAGAGAAATCCTCGGTTCCGGCCCTGACTCCACACAAGGTTTTTGTCCCCGGTATCGACGGGAGAGGAATCCCGAGAGGCCCCCTATCAACTCGCATGGGGACTGGCCTCTCCTGAGGCCACCAGGGCGGGTCCCTGAGGTCCCCGTCGTAACTCGAGAACACCTGCCGCAACTCGAGAAAATCCAGGAAGTTCTCCCTTCCAGGCGAGGTGAGGCCTATTTCCGATGAGGCGTCTGGAGTCTAATGACACCTAACCTCTGGAACTTCGAAAGGGTCTTTCACACCCTTGCTGCAACTCAAGAAGTTCACCGCCATACCCGTCTCCACTCGAGAGGAAGCACGATGGTCCCGCCCACATCCAGAGGAGCCCCGTTTCCCCCTCGTAGCTCGAGATGAGGGATCCTTTCCCTGCTTTCAACGGGAAAGAATTCCCGGCGTTCCCGTCGCATCTCAAGAGGAGGCACTCTCAACAGGAAAGGCGAGAGGAACTCCATGGTCGTACCACCATTCCAAGACTCCCCCATATGTCTCAGTCCATTCCAGAGGAAACTCTTTGCCCTGCACTGGCTCATCTTTCACGCTGAGGATCGACTCACAACACGGTGGCACGTGGGACAGCCCTGTGGGAAAGCCTCGAGGGAAAGCCTCGAGGGAAAGCCACATATCCTTTGATAAATGCGACGGGAATCGTGACATTGCTGCTACAGCCTGGAAGGAAAGCGCACGTGCATGCCCCCACTCGAGACGAGGCCTGACTCCCGTGGGGAGACTCCAGAAGTACCCAAAGATCCATGTCAGCCCCTGAGAGGAATCCTCGGTCCCGGCCCTGACTCCACACAAGGTTTTTGGCCCCGGTATCGACGGGAGAGGAATCCCGAGAGGCCCCCTAGCAACTCGCATGGGGACTGGCCTCTCCTGAGGCCACCAGGGCGGGTCCCTGAGGTCCCCGTCGTAACTCGAGAACACCTGCCGCAACTCGAGAAAATCCAGGAAGTTTTCCCTTCCAGGCGAGATGAGGCCTATTTCCGATGAGGCGTCTGGAGACTAATGACACCTAAACTCTGGAACTTCGAAAGGGTCTTTCACACCCTTGCTGCAACTCAAGAAGTTCACCGCCATACCCGTCTCCACTCGAGAGGAAGCACGATGGTCCCGCCCACATCCAGAGGAGCCCCGTTTCCCCCTCGTAGCTCGAGATGAGGGATCCTTTCCCTGCTTTCAACGGGAAAGAATTCCCAGCGTTCCCGTCGCATCTCAAGAGGAGGCACTCTCAACAGGAAAGGCGAGAGGAACTCCATGGTCGTACCACCATTCCAAGAGTCCCCCAGATGTCTCAGTCCATTCCAGAGGAACCTTTTGCCCTGCACTGGCTCATCTTTCACGCCGAGGATCGACTCACACCACGGTGGCACGTGGGAAAGCCTTGTGGGAAAGCCTCGAGGGAAAGCCTCGAGGGAAAACCACAGATCCTTTGATCCACGCGACGGGAAGCGTGACATTGCTGCTGCAGCCTGGAAGGAAAGCGCACGTGCATGCCCCCACTCGAGACGAGTCCTGACTCCCCTGGGGAGACTCCAGAAGTACCCAAAGATACATGTCACCCCTGAGAGTAATCCTCGGTTCCGGCCCTGACTCTACACAAGGTTTTTGGCCCCGGTATCGACGGGAGAGGAATCCCGAGAGGCCCCCTAGCAACTCGCATGGGGACTGGCCTCTCCTGAGGCAACCAGGGCGGGTCCCTGAGGTCCCCGTCGTAACTCGAGAACACCTGCCGCAACTCCAGAAAATCCAGGAAGTTCTCCCTTGCAGGCGAGATGAGGCCTATTTCCGATGAGGCGTCTGGAGACTAATGACACCTAACCTCTGGAACTTCGAAAGGGTCTTTCACACCCTTGCTGCAACTCAAGAAGTTCACCGCCATACCCGTCTCCACTCGAGAGGAAGCACGATGGTCCCGCCCACATCCAGAGGAGCCCCGTTTCCCACTCGTAGCTCGAGATGAGGGATCCTTTCCCTGCTTTCAACGGGAAAGAATTCCCGGCGTTCCCGTCGCATCTCAAGAGGAGGCACTCTCAACAGGAAAGGCGAGAGGAACTCCATTGTCGTACCACCATTCCAAGAGTCCCCCAGATGTCTCAGTCCATTCCAGAGGAACCTCTTTGCCCTGCACTGGCTCATCTTTCACGCCGAGGATCGACTCACACCACGGTGGCACGTGGGACAGCCCTGTGGGAAAGCCTCGAGGGAAAGCCTCGAGGGAAAACCACAGATCCTTTGATCCACGCGACGGGAAGCGTGACATTGCTGCTAGAGCCTGGAAGGAAAGCGCACGTGCATGCCCCCACTCGAGACGAGGCCTGACTCCCCTGGGGAGACTCCAGAAGTACCCAAAGATCCATGTCAGCCCCTGAGAGGAATCCTCGGTTCCGGGCCTGACTCCACACAAGGTTTTTGGCCCCGGTATCGACGGGAGAGGAATCCCGAGAGGCCCCCTAGCAAATTGCATGGGGACTGGCCTCTCCTGAGGCCACCAGGGCGGTTCCCTGAGGTCCCCGTCGTAACTCGAGAACACCTGCCGCAACTCGAGAAAATCCAGGAAGTTCTCCCTTCCAGGCGACATGTGGCCTATTTCCGATGAGGCGTCTGGAGACTAATGACACCTAACCTCTGGAACTTCGAAAGGGTCTTTCACACCCTTGCTGCAACTCAAGAAGTTCACCGCCATACCCGTCTCCACTCGAGAGGAAGCACGATGGTCCCGCCCACATCCAGAGGAGCCCCGTTTCCCCCTCGTAGCTCGAGATGAGGGATCCTTTCCCTGCTTTCAACGGGAAAGAATTCCCAGTGTTCCCGTCGCATCTCAAGAGGAGGCATTCTCAACAGGAAAGGCGAGAGGAACTCCATGGTCGTACCACCATTCCAGGATTGCCCAGATGTCTCAGTCCATTCCAGAGGAACCTCTTTGCCCTGCACTGGCTCATCTTTCACGCCGAGGATCGACTCACACCACGTTGGCACGTGGGACAGCCCTGTGGGAAAGCCTCGAATGAAAGCCTCGAGGGAAAACCACAGATCCTTTGATCCACGCGACGGGAAGTGTGACATTGCTGCTACAGCCTGGAAGGAAAGCGCACGTGCATGCCCCCACTCGAGACGAGGCCTGACTCCCCTTTGGAGACTCCAGAAGTACCCAAAGATACATGTCACCCCTGAGAGAAATCCTCGGTTCCGGCCCTGACTCCACACAAGGTTTTTGTCCCCGGTATCGAAGGGAGAGGAATCCCGAGAGGCCCCCTATCAACTCGCATGGGGACTGGCCTCTCCTGAGGCCACCAGGGCGGGTCCCTGAGGTCCCCGTCGTAACTCGAGAACACCTGCCGCAACTCGAGAAAATCCAGGAAGTTCTCCCTTGCAGGCGAGGTGAGGCCTATTTCCTATGAGGCGTCTGGAGACTAATGACACCTAACCTCTGGAACTTCGAAAGGGTCTTTCACACCCTTGCTGCAACTCAAGAAGTTCACCGGCATACCCGTCTCCACTCGACAGGAAGCACGATGGTCCCGCCCACATCCAGAGGAGCCCCGTTTCCCCCTCGTAGCTCGAGATGAGGGATCCTTTCCCTGCTTTCAACGGGAAAGAATTCCCGGCGTTCCTGTCGCATCTCAAGAAGAGGCACTCTCAACAGGAAAGGCGAGAGGAACTCCATGGTCGTACCACCATTCCTAGAGTCCCCTAGATGTCTCAGTCCATTCCAGAGGAACCTCTTTGACCTGCACTGGCTCATCTTTCACGCCGAGGATCGATTCACACCACGGTGGCACGTGGGACAGCCCTGTGGGAAAGCCTCGAGGGAAAGACACAGACCCTTTGATAAATGCGACGGGAATCGTGACATTGCTGCTACAGCCTGGAAGGAAAGCGCACGTGCATGCCCCCACTGGAGACGAGGCCTGACTCCCCTTTGGAGACTCCAGAAGTACCCAAAGATACATGTCACCCCTGAGAGGAATCCTCGGTTCCGGCCCTGACTCCACACAAGGTTTTTGTCCCCGGTATCGACGGGAGAGGAATCCCGAGAGGCCCCCTATCAACTCGCATGGGGACTGGCCTCTCCTGAGGCAACCAGGGCGGGTCCCTGAGGTCCCCGTCGTAACTCGAGAACACCTGTCGCAACTCGAGAAAATCCAGGAAGTTCTCCCTTGCAGGCGAGATGAGGCCTATTTCCGATGAGGCGTCTGGAGACTAATGACACCTAACCTCTGGAACTTCGAAAGGGTCTTTCACACCCTTGCTTCAACTCAAGAAGTTCACCGCCATACCCGTCTTCACTCGAGAGGAAGCACGATGGTCCCGCCCACATCCAGAGGAGCCCCGTTTCCCCCTCGTAGCTCGAGATGAGGGATCCCTTCCCTGCTTTCAACGGGAAAGAATTCCCGGCGTTCCCGTCGCATCTCAAGAGGAGGCACTCTCAACAGGAAAGGCGAGAGGAACTCCATGGTCGTACCACCATTCCAAGAGTCCCCCAGATGTCTCAGTCCATTCCAGAGGAACCTCTTTGCCCTGCACTGGCTCATCTTTCACGCCGAGGATCGAATCACACCACGGTGGCACGTGGGCCAGCCCTGTGGGAAAGCCTCGAGGGAAAGCCTCGAGGGAAAACCACAGATCCTTTGATCCACCCGACGGGAAGCGTGACATTGCTGCTACAGCCTGGAAGGAAAGCGCAAGTTCATGCCACCACTCGAGAGGAGGCCTGACTACCCTGGGGAGACTCCAGAAGTACCCAAAGATCCATGTCAGCCCCTGAGAGGAATCCTCGGTTCCGGCCCTGACTCTACACAAGGTTTTTGGCCCCGGTATCGACGGGAGAGGAATCCCGAGAGGCCGCATAGCAACTCGCACGGGGAGTGGCCTCTCCTGAGGCCACCAGGGCGGGTCCCTGACGTCCCCATCGTAACTCGAGAACACCTGCCGCAACTCGAGAAAATCCAGGAAGTTCTCCCTTCCAGGCGAGATGAGGCCTATTTCCGATGAGGCGTCTGGAGTCTAATGACACCTAACCTCTGGAACTTCGAAAGGGTCTTTCACACCCTTGCTGCAACTCAAGAAGTTCACCGCCATACCCGTCTCCACTCGAGAGGAAGCACGATGGTCCCGCCCACATCCAGAGGAGCCCCGTTTCCCCCTCGTAGCTCGAGATGAGGGATCCTTTCCCTGCTTTCAACGGGAAAGTATTCCCGGCGTTCCCGTCGCATCTCAAGAGGAGGCACTCTCAACAGGAAAGGCGAGAGGAACTCCATGGTCGTACCACCATTCCAAGACTCCCCCAGATGTCTCAGTCCATTCCAGAGGAAACTCTTTGCTCTGCACTGGCTCATCTTTCACGCCGAGGATCGACTCACAACACGGTGGCACGTGGGAGAGCCCTGTGGGAAAGACTCGAGGGAAAGCCTCGAGGGAAAGCCACAGATCCTTTGATAAATGCGACGGGAATCGTGACATTGCTGCTACAGCCTGGAAGGAAACCGCACGTGCATGCCCCCACTCGAGCCGAGGCCTGACTCCCGTGGGGAGACTCCAGAAGTACCCAAAGATCCATGTCAGCCCCTGAGAGGAATCCTCGGTCCCGGCCCTGACTCCACACAAGATTTTTGGCCCCGGTATCGACGGGAGAGGAATCCCGAGAGGCCCCCTAGCAACTCGCATGGGGACTGGCCTCTCCTGAGGCCACCAGGGCGGGTCCCTGAGGTCCCCGTCGTAACTCGAGAACACCTGCCGCAACTCGAGAAAATCCAGGAAGTTCTCCCTTCCAGGCGAGATGAGGCCTATTTCCGATGAGGCGTCTGGAGACTAATGACACCTAAACTCTGGAACTTCGAAAGGGTCTTTCACACCCTTGCTGCAACTCAAGAAGTTCACCGCCATACCCGTCTCCACTCGAGAGGAAGCACGATGGTCCCGCCCACATCCAGAGGAGCCCCGTTTCCCCCTCGTAGCTCGAGATGAGGGATCCTTTCCCTGCTTTCAACGGGAAAGAATTCCCAGCGTTCCCGTCGCATCTCAAGAGGAGGCACTCTCAACAGGAAAGGCGAGAGGAACTCCATGGTCGTACCACCATTCCAAGAGTCCCCCAGATGTCTCAGTCCATTCCAGAGGAACCTTTTGCCCTGCACTGGCTCATCTTTCACGCCGAGGATCGACTCACACCACGGTGGCACGTGGGAAAGCCTTGTGGGAAAGCCTCGAGGGAAAGCCTCGAGGGAAAACCACAGATCCTTTGATCCACGCGACGGGAAGCGTGACATTGCTGCTGCAGCCTGGAAGGAAAGCGCACATGCATGCCCCCACTCGAGACGAGTCCTGACTCCCCTGGGGAGACTCCAGAAGTACCCAAAGATACATGTCACCCCTGAGAGTAATCCTCGGTTCCGGCCCTGACTCCACACAAGGTTTTTGGCCCCGGTATCGACGGGAGAGGAATCCCGAGAGGCCCCCTAGCAACTCGCATGGGGACTGGCCTCTCCTGAGGCAACCAGGGCGGGTCCCTGAGGTCCCCGTCGTAACTCGAGAACACCTGCCGCAACTCGAGAAAATCCAGGAAGTTCTCCCTTGCAGGCGAGATGAGGCCTATTTCCGATGAGGCGTCTGGAGACTAATGACACCTAACCTCTGGAACTTCGAAAGGGTCTTTCACACCCTTGCTGCAACTCAAGAAGTTCACCGCCATACCCGTCTCCACTCGAGAGGAAGCACGATGGTCCCGCCCACATCCAGAGGAGCCCCGTTTCCCCCTCGTAGCTCGAGATGAGGGATCCTTTCCCTGCTTTCAACGGGAAAGAATTCCCGGCGTTCCCGTCGCATCTCAAGAGGAGGCACTCTCAACAGGAAAGGCGAGAGGAACTCCATGGTCGTACCACCATTCCAAGAGTCCCCCAGATGTCTCAGTCCATTCCAGAGGAACCCCTTTGACCTGCACTGGCTCATCTTTCACGCCGAGGATCGACTCACACCACGGTGGCACGTGGGACAGCCCTGTGGGAAAGCCTCGAGGGAAAGCCTCGAGGGAAAACCACAGATCCTTTGATCCACGCGACGGGAAGCGTGACATTGCTGCTACAGCCTGGAAGGAAAGCGCACGTGCATGCCCCCACTCGAGACGAGGCCTGACTCCCCTGGGGAGACTCCAGAAGTACCCAAAGATCCATGTCAGCCCCTGAGAGGAATCCTCGCTTCCGGGCCTGACTCCACACAAGGTTTTTGGCCCCGGTATCGACGGGAGAGGAATCCCGAGAGGCCCCCTAGCAAATTGCATGGGGACTGGCCTCTCCTGAGGCCACCAGGGCGGTTCCCTGAGGTCCCCGTCGTAACTCGAGAACACCTGCCGCAACTCGAGAAAATCCAGGAAGTTCTCCCTTCCAGGCGACATGTGGCCTATTTCCGATGAGGCGTCTGGAGACTAATGACACCTAACCTCTGGAACTTCGAAAGGGTCTTTCACACCCTTGCTGCAACTCAAGAAGTTCACCGCCATACCCGTCTCCACTCGAGAGGAAGCACGATGGTCCCGCCCACATCCAGAGGAGCCCCGTTTCCCCCTCGTAGCTCGAGATGAGGGATCCTTTCCCTGCTTTCAACGGGAAAGAATTCCCAGTGTTCCCGTCGCATCTCAAGAGGAGGCATTCTCAACAGGAAAGGCGAGAGGAACTCCATGGTCGTACCACCATTCCAGGATTGCCCAGATGTCTCAGTCCATTCCAGAGGAACCTCTTTGCCCTGCACTGGCTCATCTTTCACGCCGAGGATCGACTCACACCACGGTGGCACGTGGGACAGCCCTGTGGGAAAGCCTCGAATGAAAGCCTCGAGGGAAAACCACAGATCCTTTGATCCACGCGACGGGAAGCGTGACATTGCTGCTACAGCCTGGAAGGAAAGCGCACGTGCATGCCCCCACTCGAGACGAGGCCTGACTCCCCTTTGGAGACTCCAGAAGTACCCAAAGATACATGTCACCCCTGAGAGGAATCCTCGGTTCCGGCGCTGACACCACACAAGGTTTTTGTCCCCGGTATCGACGGGAGAGGAATCCCGAGAGGCCCCCTATCAACTCGCATGGGGACTGGCCTCTCCTGAGGCAACCAGGGCGGGTCCCTGAGGTCCCCGTCGTAACTCGAGAACACCTGCCGCAACTCGAGAAAATCCAGGAAGTTCTCCCTTGCAGGCGAGATGAGGCCTATTTCCGATGAGGCGTCTGGAGACTAATGACACCTAACCTCTGGAACTTCGAAAGGGTCTTTCACACCCTTGCTGCAACTCAAGAAGTTCACCGCCATACCCGTCTCCACTCGAGAGGAAGCACGATGGTCCCGCCCACATCCAGAGGAGCCCCGTTTCCCCCTCGTAGCTCGAGATGAGGGATCCTTTCCCTGCTTTCAACGGGAAAGAATTCCCGGCGTTCCCGTCGCATCTCAAGAGGAGGCACTCTCAACAGGAAAGGCGAGAGGAACTCCATGGTCGTACCACCATTCCAAGAGTCCCCCAGATGTCTCAGTCCATTCCAGAGGAACCCCTTTGACCTGCACTGGCTCATCTTTCACGCCGAGGATCGACTCACACCATGGTGGCACGTGGGACAGCCCTGTGGGAAAGCCTCGAGGGAAAGCCTCGAGGGAAAACCACAGATCCTTTGATCCACGCGACGGGAAGCGTGACATTGCTGCTAGAGCCTGGAAGGAAAGCGCACGTGCATGCCCCCACTCGAGACGAGGCCTGACTCCCCTGGGGAGACTCCAGAAGTACCCAAAGATCCATGTCAGCCCCTGAGAGGAATCCTCGGTTCCGGCCCTGACTCCACACAAGGTTTTTGGCCCCGGTATCGACGGGAGAGGAATCCCGAGGGGCCCCCTAGCAACTAGCATGGGGACTGGCCTCTCCTGAGGCCACCAGGGCGGGTCCCTGAGGTCCCCGTCGTAACTCGAGAACACCTGCCGCAACTCGAGAAAATCCAGGAAGTTCTCCCTTCCAGGCGAGATGAGGCCTATTTCCGATGAGGCGTCTGGAGACTAATGACACCTAACCTCTGGAACTTCGAAAGGGTCTTTCACACCCTTGCTGCAACTCAAGAAGTTCACCGCCATACCCGTCTCCACTCGGGAGGAAGCACGATGGTCCCGCCCACATCCAGAGGAGCCCCGTTTCCCCCTCGGAGCTCGAGATGAGGGATCCTTTCCCTGCTTTCAATGGGAAAGAATTCCCAGCGTTCCCGTCGCATCTCAAGAGGAGGCACTCTCAACAGAAAAGGCGAGAGGAACTCCATGGTCGTACCACCATTCCAAGAGTCCCCCAGATGTCTCAGTCTATTCCAGAGGAACCTCTTTGCCCTGCACTGGCTCATCTTTCACGCCGAGGATCGACTCACACCAAGGTGGCACGTGGGGCAGCCCTGTGGGAAAGCCTCGAGGGAAAACCACAGATCCTTTGATCCACGCGACGGGAAGCGTGACATTGCTGCTACAGTCTGGAAGGAAAGCGCACGTCCATGCCCCCACTCGAGACGAGGCCTGACTCCCCTGGGGAGACTCCAGAAGTACTCAAAGATTCATGTCAGCCCCTGAGAGGAATCCTCGGTTCCAGCCCTGACTCCACACAAGGTTTTTGGCCCCAGTATCGACGGGAGAGGAATCCCTAGAGGCCCCCTAGCAACTCGCATGGGGACTGGCTTTTCCAGAGGCCACCAGAGCGGGTCCCTGATGTCCCCGTCGTATCTCGAGAACACCTGCCGCAACTCGAGAAAATCCAGGAAGTTCTCCCTTACAGGCGAGATGAGGCCAATTTCCGATGAGGCGTCTGGAGAGTAATGACACCTAACCTCTGGAACTTCGAAAGGGTCTTTCACACCCTTGCGGCAACTCAAGAAGTTCACAGCCATACCCATCTCCACTCGAGAGGAAGCACGATGATCCCGCGCACATCCAGAGGAGCCCCGTATCCCCCTCTTAGCTCGAGATGAGGGATCCTTTCCCTGCTTTCAACGGGAAAGAATTCCCGGCGTTCCCGTCGCATCGCAAGAGGAGGCACTCTCAACAGGAAAGGCGAGAGTAACTCCATGGTCGTACCACCATTCCAAGAGTCCCCCAGATGTCTCAGTCCATTCCAGAGGAACCTCTTTGCCCTGCACTGGCTCATCTTTCACGCCGAGGATCGACTCACACCACGGTGGCACGTGGGACAGCCCTGTGGGAAAGCCTCGAGGGAAAGCCTCGAGGGAAAACCACAGATCCTTTGATCCACGCCACGGGAAGCGTGACATTGCTGCTACAGCCTGGAAGGAAAGCGCACGTGCATGCTCCCACTCAAGTCGAGGCCTGACTCCCCTGGGGAGACTCCAGAAGTACCCAAAGATCCATGTCAGCCCCTGACAGGAATCCTCGGTTCCGGGCCTGACTCCACAGAAGGTTTTTGGCCCCGGTATCGACGGGAGAGGAATCCCGAGAGGCCCCCTAGCAACTCGCATGGGGACTGGCCTCTCCTGAGGCCACCAGGGCGGGTCCCTGAGGTCCCCGACGTAACTCGAGAACACCTGCCGCAACTCGAGCAAATCCAGGAAGTTCTCCCTTCCAGGCGAGATGAGGCCTATTTCCGATGAGGCGTCTGGAGCCTAATGACACCTAACCTCTGTAACTTCGAAAGGGTCATTCACAACCTTGCTGCAACTCAAGAAGTTCACCGCCATACCCGTCTCCATTCGGGAGGAAGCACGATGGTCCCGCCCACATCCAGAGGAGCCCCGTTTCCCCCTCTTAGCTCGAGATGAGGGATCCTTTCCCTGCTTTCAACGGGAAAGAATTCCCGGCGTTCCCGTCGCATCTCAAGAGGAGGCACTCTCAACAGGAAAGGCGAGAGGAACTCCATGGTCGTACCACCATTCCAAGAGTCCCCCAGATGTCTCAGTCCATTCCAGAGGAACCTCTTTGCCCTGCACTGGCTCATCTTTCACGCCGAGGATCGACTCACACCACGGTGGCACGTGGGACAGCCCTGTGGGAAAGCCTCGAGGGAAAACCTCGAGGGAAAACCACAGATCCTTTGATCCACGCGACGGGAAGCGTCACATTGCTGCTACAGCCTGGAAGGAAAGCGCACGTGCATGCCCCCGCTCGAGACGAGGCCTGACTCCCCTGGGGAGACTCCAGAAGTACCCAAAGATCCATGTCACCCCTGAGAGGAATCCTCGGTTCCGGCCCTGACTCCACACAAGATTTTTGGCCCCGGAATCGACAGGAGAGGAATCCCGAGAGGCCACCTAGCAACTCGTATGGACCTGGCCTCTCCTGAGGCCATCAGGGCGGGTCCCTGAGGTCCCCGTCGTAACTCGAGAACACCTGCCGCAACTCAAGAAAATCCAGGAAGTTCTCCCTTACAGGCCAGATGAGGCCTATTTCCGATGAGGCGTCTGGAGACTAATGACACCTAACCTCTGGAACTTCGAAAGGGTCTTTCACACCCTTGCTGCAACTCAAGAAGTTCACCGCCATACCCGTCTCCACTCGAGAGGAAGCACGACGGTCCCGCCCACATCCAGAGGAGCCCCGTTTCCCCCTCGTAGCTCGAGATGAGGGATCCTTTCCCTGCATTCAACGGGAAAGAATTCCCGGCGTTCCCGTCACATCTCAAGAGGAGGCACTCTCAACAGGAAAGGCGAGAGGAACTCCATGGTCGTACCACCATTCCAAGAGTCCCCCAGATGTCTCAGTCCATTCCAGACGAACCTCTTTGCCCTGCACTGGCTCATCTTTCACGCCGAGGATCGACTCACACCACGGTGGCACGTGGGACAGCCCTGTGGGAAAGCCTCGAGGGAAAGCCTCGAGGGAAAACCACAGATCCTTTGATCCACGCCACGGGAAGCGTGACATTGCTGCTACAGCCTCGAAGGAAAGCGCACGTGCATGTCCCCACTCGAGACGAGGCCTGACTCAGCTGGGGAGACTCCAGAAGTACCCAAAGATCCATGTCAGCCCCTGAGAGGAATCCTCGGTTCCGGCCCTGACTCCACACAAGTTTTTTGGCCCCGGTATCGACGGGAGAAGAATCACGAGAGGCCACCTAGCAAGACGCATGGGGACTGTTCTCTATTGAGGCCACCAGGGCGGGTCCCTGAGGTCCCCGTCGTAACTCGAGAACACCTGCCGCAACTCGAGAAATTCCAGGAAGTTCCCCCTTCCAGGCGACATGAGGCCTATTTCCGATGAGGCGTCTGGAGACTAATGACACCTAACCTCTGGAAATTCGAAAGGGTCTTTCACACCCTTGCGGCAACTCAAGAAGTTCACCGCCATACCCATCTCCACTCGAGAGGAAGCACGATGATCCCTCGCACATCCAGAAGAGCCCCGTATCCCCCTCTTAGCTCGAGATGAGGGATCCTTTCCCTGCTTTCAACGGGAAAGAATTCCCGGCGTTCCCGTCGCATCTCAAGAGGAGGCACTCTCAACAGGAAAGGCGAGCGGAACTCCATGGTCGTACCACCATTCCAAGAGTCCCCCAGATGTCTCAGTCCATTCCAGACGAAACTCTTTGCCCTGCACTGGCTCATCTTTCACGCCGAGGATCGACTCACACCACGGTGGCACGTGGGACAGCCCTGTGGGAAAGCCTCGAGGGAAAGCCTCGAGGGAAAACCACAGATCCTTTGATCCACGCCACGGGAAGCGTGACATTGCTGCTACAGCCTGGAAGGAAAGCGCACGTGCATGCTCCCACTCAAGTCGAGGCCTGACTCCCCTGGGGAGACTCCAGAAGTACCCAAAGATCCATGTCAGCCCCTGACAGGAATCCTCGGTTCCGGGCCTGACTCCACAGAAGGTTTTTGGCCCCGGTATCGACGGGAGAGGAATCCCGAGAGGCCCCCTAGCAACTCGCATGGGGACTGGCCTCTCCTGAGGCCACCAGGGCGGGTCCCTGAGGTCCCCGTCGTAACTCGAGAACACCTGCCGCAACTCGAGCAAATCCAGGAAGTTCTCCCTTCCAGGCGAGATGAGGCCTATTTCCGATGAGGCGTCTGGAGCCTAATGACACCTAACCTCTGGAACTTCGAAAGGGTCATTCACACCCTTGCTGCAACTCAAGAAGTTCACCGCCATACCCGTCTCCACTCGGGAGGAAGCACGATGGTCCCGCCCACATCCAGAGGAGCCCCGTTTCCCCCTCTTAGCTCGAGATGAGGGATCCTTTCCCTGCTTTCAACGGGAAAGAATTCCCGGCGTTCCCGTCGCATCTCAAGAGGAGGCACTCTCAACAGGAAAGGCGAGAGGAACTCCATGGTCGTACCACCATTCCAAGAGTCCCCCAGATGTCTCAGTCCATTCCAGAGGAACCTCTTTGCCCTGCACTGGCTCATCTTTCACGCCGAGGATCGACTCACACCACGGTGGCACGTGGGACAGCCCTGTGGGAAAGCCTCGAGGGAAAGCCTCGAGGGAAAACCACAGATCCTTTGATCCACGCGACGGGAAGCGTGACATTGCTGCTACAGCCTGGAAGGAAAGCGCACGTGCATGCTCCCACTCAAGACGAGGCCTGACTCCCCTGGGGAGACTCCAGAAGTACCCAAAGATCCATGTCAGCCCCTGACAGGAATCCTCGGTTCCGGGCCTGACTCCACAGAAGGTTTTTGGCCCCGGTATCGACGGGAGAGGAATCCCGAGAGGCCCCCTAGCAACTCGCATGGGGACTGGCCTCTCCTGAGGCCACCAGGGCGGGTCCCTGAGGTCCCCGTCGTAACTCGAGAACACCTGCCGCAACTCGAGAAAATCCAGGAAGTTCTCCCTTCCAGGCGAGATGAGGCCTATTTCCGATGAGGCGTCTGGAGCCTAATGACACCTAACCTCTGGAACTTCGAAAGGGTCATTCACAACCTTGCTGCAACTCAAGAATTTCACCGCCATACCCGTCTCCACTCGGGAGGAAGCACGATGGTCCCGCCCACATCCAGAGGAGCCCCGTTTCCCCCTCGGAGCTCGAGATGAGGGATCCTTTCCCTGCTTTCAACGGAAAAGAATTCCTGGCGTTCCTGTCGCATCTCAAGAGGAGGCACTCTCAACAGGAAAGGCGAGAGGAACTCCATGGTCGTACCACCATTCAAAGAGTCCCCCAGATGTCTCAGTCCATTCCAGAGGAACCTCTTTGCCCTGCACTGGCTCATCTTTCACGCCGAGGATTGACTCACACCACAGTGGCACGTGGGACAGCCCTGTGGGAAAGCCTCGAGGGAAAGCCTCGAGGGAAAACCACAGATCCTTTGATCCACGCGACAGGAAACGTGACATTGCTGCTACAGCCTGGAAGGAAAGCGCACGTGCATGCCCCCACTCGAGACGAGGCCTGACTCCCCTGGGGAGACTCCAGAAGTACCCAAAGATCCATGTCAGCCCCTGAGAGGAATCCTCGGTTCCGGCCCTGACTCCACACAAGGATTTTGGCCCCAGTATCGATGGGAGAGGAATCCCGAGAGGCCCCCTAGCAACTCGCATGGGGACTCTCCGTTCCTTAGGCCACGAGGGCGGGTCCCTGAGGTCCCCGTCGTAACTCGAGAACACCTGCGGCAACTCGAGAAAATCCAGGAAGTTCTCCCTTGCAGGCGAGATGAGGCCTATTTCCGATGAGGTGTCTGGAGACTAATGACACCTAACCTCTGGAACTTCGAAAGGGTCTTTCACACCCTTGCTGCAACTCAAGAAGTTCACCGCCATACCAGTCTCCACTCGAGAGGAAGCACGATGGTCCCGCCCACATCCAGAGGAGCCCCGTTTCCCCCTCGTAGCTCGAGATGAGGGATCGTTTCCCTGCTTTCAACGGGAAAAAATTCCCAGCATTCCCGTCGCATCTCAAGAGGAGGCAATCTCAACAGGAAAGGCGAGAGGAATTCCATGGTCGTACCACCATTCCTAGAGTCCCCTAGATGTCTCAGTCCATTCCAGAGGAACCTCTTTGACCTGCACTGGCTCATCTTTCACGCCGAGGATCGACTCACACCACGGTGCCACGTGGGACAGCCCTGTGGGAAAGCCTCGAGGGAAAGCCTCGAGGGAAAGCCACAGATCCTTTCATAAATGCGACGGGAAGAATGACATTGCTGCTACAGCCTGGAAGGAAAGGGCACGTGCATGCCCCCACTCGAGACGAGGCCTGACTCCCCTGGGGAGACTCCAGAAGTACCCAAAGATCCATGTCAGCCCCTGAGAGGAATCCTCGGTTCCGGCCCTGACTCCACACAAGTTTTTTGGCCCCGGTATCGACGGGAGAAGAATCACGAGAGGCCACCTAGCAAGACGCATGGGGACTGTTCTCTATTGAGGCCACCAGGGCGGGTCCCTGAGGTCCCCGTCTTAACTCTAGAACACCTCCCGCAACTCGAGAAAATCCAGGAAGTTCTCCCTTCCAGGCGAGATGAGGCCTATTTCCGATGAGGCGTCTGGAGACTAATGACACCTAACCTCTGGAACTTCGAAAGGGTCTTTCACACCCTTGCTGCAACTCAAGAAGTTCACCGCCATACCCGTCTCCACTCTAGAGGAAGCACGATGGTCCCGCCCACATCCAGAGGAGCCCCGTTTCCCCCTCGTAGCTCGAGATGAGTGATCCTTTCCCTGCATTCAACGGGAAAGAATTCCCGGCGTTCCCGTCACATCTCAAGAGGAGGCACTCTCAACAGGAAAGGCGAGAGGAACTCCATGGTCGTACCACCATTCCAAGAGTCCCCCAGATGTCTCAGTCCATTCCAGACGAACCTCTTTGCCCTGCACTGGCTCATCTTTCACGCCGAGGATCGACTCACACCACGGTGGCACGTGGGACAGCCCTGTGGGAAAGCCTCGAGGGAAAGCCTCGAGGGAAAACCACAGATCCTTTGATCCACGCGACGGGAAGCGTGACATTGCTGCTACAGCCTCGAAGGAAAGCGCATGTGTATGTCCCCACTCGAGACGAGGCCTGACTCAGCTGGGGAGACTCCAGAAGTACCCAAAGATCCATGTCAGCCCCTGAGAGGAATCCTCGGTTCCGGCCCTGACTCCACACAAGTTTTTTGGCCCCGGTATCGACGGGAGAAGAATCACGAGAGGCCACCTAGCGAGACGCATGGGGACTGTTCTCTATTGAGGCCACCAGGGCGGGTCCCTGAGGTCCCCGTCTTAACTCTAGAACACCTCCCGCAACTCGAGAAAATCCAGGAAGTTCTCCCTTCCAGGCGAGATGAGGCCTATTTCCGATGAGGCGTCTGGAGACTAATGACACCTAACCTCTGGAACTTCGAAAGGGTCTTTCACACCCTTGCTGCAACTCAAGAAGTTCACCGCCATACCCGTCTCCACTCTAGAGGAAGCACGATGGTCCCGCCTACATCCAGAGGAGCCCCGTTTCCCCCTCGTAGCTCGAGATGAGGGATCCTTTCCCTGCTTTCAACGGGAAAGAATTCCCAGCGTTCCCGTCGCATCTCAAGAGGAGGCACTCTCAACAGAAAAGGCGAGAGGAACTCCATGGTCGTACCACCATTCCAAGAGTCCCCCAGATGTCTCAGTCCATTCAAGAGGAACCTCTTTGACCTGCACTGGCTCATCTTTCACGCCGAGGATCGACTCACACCACGGTGGCACGTGGGACAGTCCTGTGGGAAAGACTCGAGGGAAAGCCTCGAGGGAAAACCACAGATCCTTTGATCCACGCGACGGGAAGCGTGACATTGCTGCTACAGCCTGGAAGGAAAGCGCACGTGCATGCCCCCACTCGAGACGAGGCCTGACTCCCCTGGGGAGTCTCCAGAAGTACCCAAAGAACCATGTCACCCCTGAGAGGAATCCTCGGTTCCGGCCCTGACTCCACACAAGGTTTTTGGCCCCGGTATCGACGGGAGAGTAATCCCGAGAGGCCCCCTAGCAACTCGCATGGGGACTGGCCTTTGCTGAGGCCACCAGGACGGGTCCCTGAGGTCCCCGTCTTAACTCGAGAACACCTCCCGCAACTCGAGAAAATCCAGGAAGTTCTCCCTTCCAGGCAAGATGAGGCCTATTTCCGATGAGGCGTCTGGAGACTAATGACACCTAACCTCTGGAACTTCGAAAGGGTCTTTCACACCCTTGCTGCAACTCAAGAAGTTCACCGCCATAACCGTCTCCACTCGAGAGGAAGCACGATGGTCTCGCCCACATCCAGAGGAGCCCCGTTTCCCCCTCGGAGCTCGAGATGAGGGATCCTTTCCCTGCTTTCAACGGGAAAGAATTCCCGGCGTTCCCGTCGCATCTCAAGAGGAGGCACTCTCAACAGGAAAGGCGAGAGGAACTCCATGGTCGTATCATCATTCCAAGAGTCCCCCAGATATCTCAGTCCATTCCAGAGGAACCTCTTTGCCCTGCACTGGCTCATCTTTCACGCCGAGGATCGACTCACACCACGGTGGTACGTGGGACAGCCCTGTGGGAAAGCCTCGAGGGAATGCCTCGAGGGAAAACCACAGATCCTTTGATCCACGCGACGGGAAGCGTCACATTGCTGCTACAGCCTGGAAGGAAAGCGCACGTGCATGCCCCCGCTCGAGACGAGGCCTGACTCCCCTGGGGAGACTCCAGAGGTACCCAAAGATCCATGTCACACCTGAGAGGAATCCTCGGTTCCGGCCCTGACTCCACACAAGATTTTTGGCCCCGGAATCGACAGGAGAGGAATCCCGAGAGGCCACCTAGCAACTCGCATGGACCTGGCCTCTCCTGGGGCAATCAGGGCGGGTCCCTGAGGTCCCCGTCGTAACTCGAGAACACCTGCCGCAACTCAAGAAAATCCAGGAAGTTCTCCCTTACAGGCCAGATGAGGCCTATTTCTGATGAGGCGTCTGGAGACTAATGACACCTAACCTCTGGAACTTCGAAAGGGTCTTTCACACCCTTGCTGCAACTCAAGAAGTTCACCGCCATACCCGTCTCCACTCGAGAGGAAGCACGACGGTCCCGCCCACATCCAGAGGAGCCCCGTTTCCCCCTCGTAGCTCGAGATGAGGGATCCTTTCCCTGCATTCAACGGGAAAGAATTCCCGGCGTTCCCGTCACATCTCAAGAGGAGGCACTCTCAACAGGAAAGGCGAGAGGAACTCCATGGTCGTACCACCATTCCAAGAGTCCCCCAGATGTCTCAGTCCATTCCAGACGAACCTCTTTGCCCTGCACTGGCTCATCTTTCACGCCGAGGATCGACTCACACCACGGTGGCACGTGGGACAGCCCTGTGGGAAAGCCTCGAGGGAAAGCCTCGAGGGAAAACCACAGATCCTTTGATCCACGCCACGGGAAGCGTGACATTGCTGCTACAGCCTCGAAGGAAAGCGCACGTGCATGTCCCCACTCGAGACGAGGCCTGACTCAGCTGGGGAGACTCCAGAAGTACCCAAAGATCCATGTCAGCCCCTGAGAGGAATCCTCGGTTCCGGCCCTGACTCCACACAAGTTTTTTGGCCCCGGTATCGACGGGAGAAGAATCACGAGAGGCCACCTAGCAAGACGCATGGGGACTGTTCTCTATTGAGGCCACCAGGGCGGGTCCCTGAGGTCCCCGTCTTAACTCTAGAACACCTCCCGCAACTCGAGAAAATCCAGGAAGTTCTCCCTTCCAGGCGAGATGAGGCCTATTTCCGATGAGGCGTCTGGAGACTAATGACACCTAACCTCTGGAACTTCGAAAGGGTCTTTCACACCCTTGCTGCAACTCAAGAAGTTCACCGCCATACCCGTCTCCACTCTAGAGGAAGCACGATGGTCCCGCCTACATCCAGAGGAGCCCCGTTTCCCCCTCGTAGCTCGAGATGAGGGATCCTTTCCCTGCTTTCAACGGGAAAGAATTCCCAGCGTTCCCGTCGCATCTCAAGAGGAGGCACTCTCAACAGAAAAGGCGAGAGGAACTCCATGGTCGTACCACCATTCCAAGAGTCCCCCAGATGTCTCAGTCCATTCAAGAGGAACCTCTTTGCCCTGCACTGGCTCATCTTTCACGCCGAGGATCGACTCACACCACGGTGGCACGTGGGACAGTCCTGTGGGAAAGCCTCGAGGGAAAGCCTCGAGGGAAAACCACAGATCCTTTGATCCACGCGACGGGAAGCGTGACATTGGTGCTACAGCCTGGAAGGAAAGCGCACGTGCATGCCCCCACTCGAGACGAGGCCTGACTCCCCTGGGGAGACGCCAGAAGTACCCAAAGATCCATGTCAGCCCCTGAGAGGAATCCTCGGTTCCGGCCCTGACTCTACACAAGGTTTTTGGCCCCGGTATCGACGGGAGAGTAATCCCGAGAGGCCCCCTAGCAACTCGCATGGGGACTGGCCTCTCCTGAGGCCACCAGGGCGGGTCCCTGATGTCCCCGTCGTAACTCGAGAACACCTGCCGCAACTCGAGAAAATCCAGGAAGTTCTCCCTTCCAGGCGAGATGAGGCCTATTTCCGATGAGGCGTCTGGAGACTAATGACACCTAACCTCTGGAACTTCGAAAGGGTCTTTCACACCCTTGTTGCAACTCAAGAAGTTCACCGCCATACCCGTCTCCACTCGAGAGGATGCACGATGGTCCCGCCCACATCCAGAGGAGCCCCGTTTCCCCCTCGTAGCTCGAGATGAGGGATCCTTTCCCTGCTTTCAACGGGAAAGAATTCCCGGCGTTACCGTCGCATCTCAAGAGGAGGCACTCTCAACAGGAAAGGCGAGAGAAACTCCATGGTCGTACCACCATTCCAAAAGTCCCCCAGATGTCTCAGTCCATTCCAGAGGAACCTCTTTGCCCTGCACTGGCTCATCTTTCATGCCGAGGATCGACTCACACCACGGTGGCACGTGGGGCAGCCCTGTGGGAAAGCCTCGAGGGAAAGCCTCGAGGGAAAACCACAGATCCTTTGATCCACGCGACGGGAAGCGTGACATTGCTGCTACAGCCTGGAAGGAAAGCGCACGTGCATGCCCCCACTCGAGACGAGGCCTGACTCCCCTGGGGAGACTCCAGAAGTACCCAAAGATCCATGTCAGCCCTTGAGAGGAATTCTCGGTTCCGGCCCTGACTCCACACAAGGTTTTTGGCCCCGGTATCGACGGGAGAGGAATCCCGAGAGGCCTCCCAGCAACTCGCATGGGGACTGGCCTCTCCTGAGGCCACCAGGGCGGGTCCCTGAGGTCCCCGTCGTAACTCGAGAACACCTGCCGCAACTCGAGAAAATCCAGGAAGTTCTCCCTTCCAGGCGAGATGAGGCCTATTTCCGATGAGGCGTCTGGAGACTAATGACACCTAACCTCTGGAACTTCGAAAGGGCCTTTCACACCCTTGCTGCATATCAAGAAGTTCACCGCCATACCCGTCTCCACTCGAGAGGAAGCACGATGGTCCCGCCCACATCCAGAGGAGCCCCGTTTCCCCCTCGGAGCTCGAGATGAGGGATCCTTTCCCTGCTTTCAACGGGAAAGAATTCCCGGCGTTCCCGTCGCATCTCAAGAGGAGGCACTCTCAACAGGAAAGGCGAGCGGAACTACATGGTCGTACCACCATTCCAAGAGTCCCCCAGATGTCTCAGTCCATTCCAGAGGAACCTCTTTGCCCTGCACTGGCTCATCTTTCACGCCGAGGATCGACTCACACCACGGTGGCACGTGGGACAGCCCTGTGGGAAAGCCTCGAGGGAAAGCCTCGAGGGAAAACCACAGATCCTTTGATCCACGCCACGGGAAGCGTGACATTGCTGCTACAGCCTGGAAGGAAAGCGCACGTGCATGCCCCCACTCGAGACGAGGCCTGACTCCCCTGGGGAGACTCCAGAAGTACCCAAAGATCCATGTCAGCCCTTGAGAGGAATTCTCGGTTCCGGCCCTGACTCCACACAAGGTTTTTGGCCCCGGTATCGACGGGAGAGGAATCCCGAGAGGCCTCCCAGCAACTCGCATGGGGACTGGCCTCTCCTGAGGCCACCAGGGCGGGTTCCTGAGGTCCCCGTCGTAACTCGAGAACACCTGCCACAACTCGAGAAAATCCAGGAAGTTCTCCCTTCCATGCGAGATGAGGCCTATTTCCGATGAGGCGTCTGGAGACTAATGACACCTAACCTCTGGAACTTCGAAAGGGTCTTTCACACCCTTGCTGCAACTCAAGAAGTTCACCGCCATACCCGTCTCCACTCGAGAGGAAGCACGATGGTCCCGCCCACATCCAGAGGAGCCCCGTTTCCCCCTCGTAGCTCGAGATGAGGGATCCTTTCACTGCTTTCAAAGCAAAGAATTCCCGGCGTTCCTGACGCATCTCAAGAGGTGGCACTCTAAACAGGAAAGGCGAGAGGAACTCCATGGTCGTACCACCATTCCAAGAGTCCCCCAGATGTCTCAGTCCATTCCAGAGGAACTTCTTTGCCCTGCACTGGCTCATCTTTCACGCCGAGGATCGACTCACACCACGGTGGCACGTGGGACAGCCCTGTGGGAAAGCCTCGATGGAAAATCACAGATCCTTTGATCCACGCGACGGGAAGCGTGACATTGCTGCTACAGCCTGGAAGGAAAGCGCACGTGCATGCCCCCACTCGAGACGAGGCCTGACTCCCCTGGGGAGACTCCAGAAGTACCCAAAGATCCATGTCAGCCCCTGAGAGGAATCCTCGGTTCCGGCCCTGACTCTACACAAGGTTTTTGGCCCCGGTATCGATGGGAGAGTAATTCCGAGAGGCCCCCTAGCAACTCGCATGGGGACTGGCCTCTCCTGAGGCCACCAGGGCGGGTCCCTGAGGTCCCCGTCGTAACTCGAGAACACCTGCCGCAACTCCAGAAAATCCAGGAAGTTCTCCCTTCCAGGCGAGATGAGGCCTATTTCCGATGAGGCGTCTGGAGACTAATGACACCTAACCTCTGGAACTTCGAAAGGGTCTTTCACACCCTTGCTGCAACTCAAGAAGTTCACCGCCATACCCGTCTCCACTCGAGAGGATGCACGATGGTCCCGCCCACATCCAGAGGAGCCCCGTTTCCCCCTCGTAGCTCGAGATAAGGGATCCTTTCCCTGCTTTCAACGGGAAAGAATTCCCCGCGTTCCCGTCGCATCTCAAGAGGAGGCACTCTCAACAGGAAAGGCGAGAGAAACTCCATGGTCGTAACACCATTCCAAGAGTCCCCCAGATGTCTCAGTCCATTCCAGAGGAAACTCTTTGCCCTGCACTGGCTCATCTTTCACGCCGAGGATCGACTCACACCACGGTGGCACGTGGGGCAGCCCTGTGGGAAAGCCTCGAGGGAAAGCCTCGAGGGAAAACCACAGATCCTTTGATCCACGCGACGGGAAGCGTGACATTGCTGCTACAGCCTGGAAGGAAATCGCACGTGCATGCCCCCACTCGAGACGAGGCCTGACTCCCCTGGGGAGACTCCAGAAGTACCCAAAGATCCATGTCACCCCTGAGAGGAATCCTCGGTTCCGGCCCTGACTCCACACAAGATTTTTGGCCCCGGAATCGACAGGAGAGGAATCCCGAGAGGCCACCTAGCAACTCGCATGGACCTGGCCTCTCCTGAGGCCATCAGGGCGGGTCCCTGAGGTCCCCGTCGTAACTCGAGAACACCTGCCGCAACTCAAGAAAATCCAGGAAGTTCTCCCTTACAGGCCAGATGAGGCCTATTTCCGATGAGGCGTCTGGAGACTAATGACACCTAACCTCTGGAACTTCGAAAGGGTCTTTCACACCCTTGCTGCAACTCAAGAAGTTCACCGCCATACCCGTCTCCACTCGAGAGGAAGCACGACGGTCCCGCCCACATCCAGAGGAGCCCCGTTTCCCCCTCGTAGCTCGAGATGAGGGATCCTTTCCCTGCATTCAACGGGAAAGAATTCCCGGCGTTCCCGTCACATCTCAAGAGGAGGCACTCTCAACAGGAAAGGCGAGAGGAACTCCATGGTCGTACCACCATTCCAAGAGTCCCCCAGATGTCTCAGTCCATTCCAGACGAACCTCTTTGCCCTGCACTGGCTCATCTTTCACGCCGAGGATCGACTCACACCACGGTGGCACGTGGGACAGCCCTGTGGGAAAGCCTCGAGGGAAAGCCTCGAGGGAAAACCACAGATCCTTTGATCCACGCCACGGGAAGCGTGACATTGCTGCTACAGCCTCGAAGGAAAGCGCACGTGCATGTCCCCACTCGAGACGAGGCCTGACTCAGCTGGGGAGACTCCAGAAGTACCCAAAGATCCATGTCAGCCCCTGAGAGGAATCCTCGGTTCCAGCCCTGACTCCACACAAGTTTTTTGGCCCCGGTATCGACGGGAGAGGAATCCCGAGAGGCCCCCTAGCAACTCGCATGGGGACTGGCCTTTGCTGAGGCCACCAGGACGGGTCCCTGAGGTCCCCGTCTTAACTCGAGAACACCTCCCGCAACTCGAGAAAATCCAGGAAGTTCTCCCTTCCAGGCAAGATGAGGCCTATTTCCGATGAGTCGTCTGGAGACTAATGACACCTAACCTCTGGAACTTCGAAAGGGTCTTTCACACCCTTGCTGAAATTCAAGAAGTTCACCGCCATACCCGTCTCCACTCGAGAGGAAGCACGATGGTCTCGCCCACATCCAGAGGAGCCCCGTTTCCCCCTCGGAGCTCGAGATGAGGGATCCTTTCCCTGCTTTCAACGGGAAAGAATTCCCGGCGTTCCCGTCGCATCTCAAGAGGAGGCACTCTCAACAGAAAAGCCGAGAGGAACTCCATGGTCGTACCACCATTCCAAGAGTCCCCCAGATGTCTCAGTCCATTCCAGAGGAACCTCTTTGCCCTGCACTGGCTCATCTTTCACGCCGAGGATCGACTCACACCACGGTGGCACGTGGGACAGCCCTGTGGGAAAGCCTCGAGGGAAAGCCTCGAGGGAAAACCACAAAACCTTTGATCCACGCGACGGGAAGCGTGACATTGCTGCTACAGCCTGGAAGGAAAGCGCACGTGCATGCCCCCACTCGAGACGAGGCCTGACTCCCCTGGGGAGACTCCAGAAGTACCCAAAGATCCATGTCAGCCCATGAGAGGAATCCTCGGTTCCGGCCCTGACTCCACACAAGGTTTTTGGCCCCGGTATTGGCGGGAGAGGAATCCCGAGAGGCCCCCTAGCAACTCGCATGGGGACTGGCCTCTCCTGAGGCCACCAGGGCGGGTCCCTGAGGTCCCCGTCGTAACTCGAGAACACCTGCCGCAACTCGAGAAAATCCAGGAAGTTCTCCCTTCCAGGCGAGATGAGGCCTATTTCCGATGAGGCGTCTGGAATCTAATGACACCTAACCTCTGGAACTTCGAAAGGGTCTTTCACACCCTTGCTGCAACTCAAGAAGTTCACCGCCATACCCGTCTCCACTCTAGAGGAAGAACGATGGTCCCGCCCACATCCAGAGGAGCCCCGTTTCCCCCTCGTAGCTCGAGATGAGGGATCCTTTCCCTGCTTTCAACGGGAAAGAATTCCCAGCGTTCCCGTCGCATCTCAAGACAAGGCACTCTCAACAGAAAAGGCGAGAGGAACTCCATGGTCGTACCACCATGCCAAGAGTCCCCCAGATGTCTCAGTCCATTCCAGAGGAACCTCTTTGCCCTGCACTGGCTCATCTTTCACGCCGAGGATCGACTCACACCACGGTGGCACATGGGACAGCCCTGTGGGAAAGCCTCGAGGGAAAACCACAGATCCTTTGATCCACGCCACGGGAAGCGTGACATTGCTGCTACAGCCTGTAAGGAAAGCGCACGTGCATGCCCCCACTCGAGACGAGGCCTGACTCCCCTGGGGAGACTCCAGAAGTACCCAAAGATCCATGTCAGCCCCTGAGAGGAATCCTCGGATCCGGCCCTGACTCCAAACAAGGTTTTTGGCCCCGGTATCGACAGAAGAGGAATCCCGAGAGGCCCCCTAGCAACTCGCATGGGGAATGGCCTCTCCTGAGGCCACCAGGGCGGGTCCCTGAGGTCCCCGTCGTAACTCGAGAACACCTGCCGCAACTCGAGAAAATCCAGGAAGTTCTCCCTTCCAGGCGAGATGAGGCCTATTTCCGATGAGGCGTCTGGAGACTAATGACACCTAACCTCTGGAACTTCGAAAGGGTCTTTCACACCCTTGCTGCAACTCAAGAAGTTCACCGCCATACCCGTCTCCACTCGAGAGGAAGCACGATGGTCCCGCCCACATCCAGAGGAGCCCCGTTTCCCCCTCGTAGCTCGAGATGAGGGATCCTTTCCCTGCTTTCAACGGGAAAGAATTCCCGGCATTCACGTCGCATCTCAAGAGGAGGCACTCTCAACAGGAAAGGCGAGAGGAACTCCATGGTCGTACCACCATTCCAAGAGTCCCCCAGATGTCTCAGTCCATTCCAGAGGAACCTCTTTGCCCTGCACTGGCTCATCTTTCACGCCGAGGATCGACTCACACCACGGTGGCACGTGGGACAGCCCTGTGGGAAAGCCTCGATGGAAAACCACAGATCCATTACTCCACTCGACGGGATGCGTGACATTGCTGCTACAGCCTGGAAGGAAATCGCACGTGCATGCCCCCACTCGAGACGAGGCCTGACTCCCCTGGGGAGACTCCAGAAGTACCCAAACATCCATGTCAGCCCCTGAGAGGAATCCTCGGTTCCGGCCCTGACTCCACACAACGTTTTTGGCCCCGGTATCGACGGGAGATTAATCCCGAGAGGCCCCCTAGCAACTCGCATGTGTACTGGCCTCCCCTGAGGCGACCAGGGCGGGTCCCTGAGGTCCCCGTCGTACCTCGAGAACACCTGCCGCAACTCGAGAAAATCCAGGAAGTTCTCCCTTCCAGGCGAGATGAAGCCTATTTCCGATGAGGCGTCTGGAGACAAATGACACCTAACCTCTGGAACTTCGAAAGGGTCTTTCACACCCTTGCTGCAACTCAAGAAGTTCACCGCCATACCCGTCTCCACTCGAGAGGAAGCACGATGGTCCCGCCCACATCGAGAGGAGCCCCGTTTCCCCCTCGTAGCTCGAGATGAGGGATCCTTTCCCTGCTTTCAACGCAAAGAATTCCCGGCGTTCCCGTCACATCTCAAGAGGAGGCACTCTCAACAGGAAAGGCGAGAGGAACTCCATGGTCGTACCACCATTCCAAGAGTCCCCCAGATGTCTCAGTCCATTCCAGAGGAACCTCTTTGCCCTGCACTGGCTCATCTTTCACGCCGAGGATCGACTCACACCACGGTGGCACGTGGGACAGCCCTGTGGGAAAGCCTCGAGGGAAAGCCTCGAGGGAAAACCACAGATCCTTTGATCCACACCACGGGAAGCGTGACATTGCTGCTACAGCCTGGAAGGAAAGCGCACGTGCATGCCCCCACTCGAGCCGAGGCCTGACTCCCCTGGGGAGACTCCAGAAGTACCCAAACATCCATGTCAGCCCCTGAGTGGAATCCTCGGTTCCGGCCCTGACTCCACACAAGGTTTTTGGCCCCGGTATCGACGGGAGAGGAATCCCGAGAGGCCCCCTAGCAACTCGCATGGGGACTGGCCTCTCCTGAGGCCATCAGGGCGGGTCCCTGTGGTTCCCGTCGTAACTCGAGAACACCTGCCGCAACTCGAGAAAATCCAGGAATTTCTCCCTTCCAGGCGAGATGAGGCCTATTTCCGATGAGGCGTCTGGAGACTAATGACACCTAACCTCTGGAACTTCGAAAGGGTCTTTCACACCCTTGCTGCAACTCAAGAAGTTCACCGCCATACCCGTCTCCACTCGAGAGGAAGCACGATGGTCCCGCCCACATCCAGAGCAGCCCCGTTTCCCCCTCGTAGCTCGAGATGAGGGATCCTTTCACTGCTTTCAAAGCAAAGAATTCCCGGCGTTCTTGACGCATCTCAAGAGGAGGCACTCTCAACAGGAAAGGCGAGCGGAACTCCATGGTCGTACCACCATACAAAGAGTCCCCCAGATGTCTCAGTCCATTCCAGAGGAACCTCTTTGCCCTGCACTGGTTCATCTTTCACGCCGAGGATCGACTCACACACGGTGGCACGTGGGACAGCCCTGTGGGAAAGCCTCGAGGGAAAGCCTCGAGGGAAAACCACAGATCCTTTGATCCACGCGACGGGAAGCGTGACATTGCTGCTACAGCCTGGAAGGAAAGCGCACGTGCATGCCCCCACTCGAGACGAGGCCTGACTCCCCTGGGGAGACTCCAGAAGTACCCAAAGATCCATGTCAGCCCCTGAGAGGAATCCTCGGTTCTGGCCCTGACTCCACACAAGGTTTTTGGCCCCGGTATCGACGGGAGAGGAATCTCGAGAGGCCCCCTAGCAACTCGCATGGGGACTGGCCTCTCCTGAGGCCACCAGGGCGGGTCCCTGAGGTCCCCGTCGTAACTCGAGAACACCTGCCGCAACTCGAGAAAATCCAGGAAGTTCTCCCTTCCAGCGAGATGAGGCCTATTTCCGATGAGGCGTCTGGAGACTAATGACACCTAACCTCTGGAACTTCGAAAGGGTCTTTCACACCCTTGCTGCAACTCAAGAAGTTCACCGCCATACTCGTCTCCACTCGAGAGGAAGCACGATGGTCCCGCCCCCATCCAGAGGAGCCCCGTTTCCCCCTCGGAGATTGAGATGAGGGATCCTTTCCCTGCTTTCAACGGGAAAGAATTCCTGCGTACCCGTCGCATCTCAAGAGGAGGCACTCTCAACAGGAAAGGCGAGAGGAACTCCATGGCCGTACCACCATTCCAAGAGTCCCCTGATGTCTCATTCCATTCCAGAGGAACCTCTTTGTCCTGCACTGGCTCATCTTTCACGGAGAAGTCGACTCACACCACAGTGGCACGTGGGACAGCCCTGTGGGAAAGCCTCGAGGGAAAACCACAGATCCTTTGATCCACGCCACGGGAAGCGTGACATTGCCGCTACAGCCTGGAAGGAAAGCACACGTGCATGCCCCCACTCGAGACGAGGCCTGACTCCCCTGGGGAGACTCCAGAAATACCCAAAGATCCATGTCAGCCCCTGAGAGGAATCCTCGGTTCTGGCCCTGACTCCACACAAGGTTTTTGGCCCCGGTATCGACGGGAGAGGAATCCCGAGAGGCCCCCTAGCAACTCGCATGGGGACTGGCCTTTACTGTGGACACCAGGGCGGGTCCCTGAGGTCCCCGTCATAACTCGAGAACACCTGCCACAACTCGAGAATATCCAGGAAGTTCTCCCTTCTAGGCGAGATGAGGCCTAATTCCGATGATGCGTCTGGAGACGAATGACACCTAACCTCTGGAACTTCGAAAGGGTCTTTCACACCCTTGCTGCAACTCAAGAAGTTCACCGCCATACCCGTCTCCACTCGAGAGGAAGCACGATGGTCCCGCCCACATCGAGAGGAGACCCGTTTCCCCCTCGAAGCTCGAGATGAGGGATTCTTTCCCTGCTTTCAACGCAAAGAATTCCCGGCCTTCCCGTCACATCTCAAGAGGAGGCACTCTCAACAGGAAAGGCGAGAGGAACTCCATGGTCGTACCACCATTCCAAGAGTCCCCCAGATGTCTCAGTCCATTCCAGAGGAACCTCTTTGCCGTACACTGGCTCAGCTTTCACGCCGAGGATCGACTCACACCACGGTGGCACGTGGGACAGCCCTGTGGGAAAGCCTCGAGGGAAAGCCTCGAGGGAAAACCACAGATCCTTTGATCCACGCCACGGGAAGCGTGACATTGCTGCTACAGCCTGGAAGGAAAGCGCACGTGCATGCCCCCACTCGAGCCGAGGCCTGACTCCGCTGGGGAGACTCCAGAAGTACCCAAACATCCATGTCAGCCCCTGAGAGGAATCCTCGGTTCCGGCCCTGACTCCACACAAGGTTTTTGGCGCCGGTATCGACGGTAGAGGAATCCCGAGAGGCCCCCTAGCAACTCGCATGGGGACTGGCCTCTCCTGAGGCCATCAGGGCGGGTCCCTGTGGTTCCCGTCGTAACTCGAGAACACCTGCCGCAACTCGAGAAAATCCAGGAATTTCTCCCTTCCAGGCGAGATGAGGCCTATTTCCGATGAGGCGTCTGGAGACTAATGACACCTAACCTCTGGAACTTCGAAAGGGTCTTTCACACCCTTGCTGCAACTCAAGAAGTTCACCGCCATACCCGTCTCCACTCGAGAGGAAGCACGATGGTCCCGCCCACATCCAGAGGAGCCCCGTTTCCCCCTCGTAGCTCGAGATGAGGGATCCTTTCCCTGCTTTCAACGGGAAAGAATTCCCGGCGTTCCCGTCGCATCTCAAGAGGAGGCACTCTCAACAAGAAAGGCGTGAGGAACTGCATGGTCGTACCACCATTTCAAGAGTCCCCCAGATGTCTCAGTCCATTCCAGAGGAACCTCTTTGCCCTGCACTGGCTCATCTTTCACGCCAAGGATCGACTCACACCACGGTGGCACGTGGGACAGCCCTGTGGGAAAGCCTCGAGGGAAAGCCTCGAGGGAAAACCACAGATCGTTTGATTCACGCCACGGGAAGCGTGACATTGCTGCTACAGCCTTGAAGGAAAGCGCACGTGCATGCCCCCACTCGAGACGAGGCCTGACTCCCCTGGGGAGACTCCAGAAGTACCCAAAGATACATGTCAGCCACTGAGAGGAATCCTCGGTTCCGGACCTGACTCCACACAAGGTTTTTGGCCCCGGTATCGACGGGAGAGGAATCCCGAGAGGCCCCCTAGCAACTCGCATGGGGACTGGCCTCTCCTGAGGCCACCAGGGCGGGTCCCTGAGGTCCCCGTCGTAACTCGAGAACACCTGCCGCAACTCGAGAAAATCCAGGAAGTTCTCCCTTCCAGGCGAGATGAGGCCTATTTCCGATGAGGCGTCTGGAGACTAATGACACCTAAACTCTGGAACTTCGAAAGGGTCTTTCACACCCTTGCTGCAACTCAAGAAGTTCACCGCCATACTCGTCTCCACTCGAGAGGAAGCACGATGGTCCCGCCCCCATCCAGAGGAGCCCCGTTTCCCCCTCGGAGATCGAGATGAGGGATCCTTTCCCTGCTTTCAACGGGAAAGAATTCCTGCGTACCCGTCGCATCTCAAGAGGAGGCACTCTCAACAGGAAAGGCGAGAGGAACTCCATGGCCGTACCACCATTCCAAGAGTCCCCCAGATGTCTCATTCCATTCCAGAGGAACCTCTTTGCCCTGCACTGGCTCATCTTTCACGGAGAAGTCGACTCACACCACAGTGGCACGTGGGACAGCCCTGTGGGAAAGCCTCGAGGGAAAACCACAGATCCTTTGATCCACGCCACGGGAAGCGTGACATTGCCGCTACAGCCTGGAAGGAAAGCACACGTGCATGCCCCCACTCGAGACGAGGCCTGACTCCCCTGGGGAGACTCCAGAAATACCCAAAGATCCATGTCAGCCCCTGAGAGGAATCCTCGGTTCTGGCCCTGACTCCACACAAGGTTTTTGGCCCCGGTATCGACGGGAGAGGAATCCCGAGAGGCCCCCTAGCAACTCGCATGGGGACTGGCCTTTACTGTGGACACCAGGGTGGGTCCCTGAGGTCCCCGTCATAACTCGAGAACACCTGCCACAACTCGAGAATATCCAGGAAGTTCTCCCTTCTAGGCGAGATGAGGCCTATTTCCGATGATGCGTCTGGAGACGAATGACACCTAACCTCTGGAACTTCGAAAGGGTCTTTCACACCCTTGCTGCAACTCAAGAAGTTCACCGCCATACCCGTCTCCACTCGAGAGGAAGCACGATGGTCCCGCCCACATCGAGAGGAGACCCGTTTCCCCCTCGAAGCTCGAGATGAGGGATTCTTTCCCTGCTTTCAACGCAAAGAATTCCCGGCCTTCCCGTCACATCTCAAGAGGAGGCACTCTCAACAGGAAAGGCGAGAGGAACTCCATGGTCGTACCACCATTCCAAGAGTCCCCCAGATGTCTCAGTCCATTCCAGAGGAACCTCTTTGCCGTACACTGGCTCAGCTTTCACGCCGAGGATCGACTCACACCACGGTGGCACGTGGGACAGCCCTGTGGGAAAGCCTCGAGGGAAAGCCTCGAGGGAAAACCACAGATCCTTTGATCCACGCCACGGGAAGCGTGACATTGCTGCTACAGCCTGGAAGGAAAGCGCACGTGCATGCCCCCACTCGAGCCGAGGCCTGACTCCCCTGGGGAGACTCCAGAAGTACCCAAACATCCATGTCAGCCCCTGAGAGGAATCCTCGGTTCCGGCCCTGACTCCACACAAGGTTTTTGGCGCCGGTATCGACGGTAGAGGAATCCCGAGAGGCACCCTAGCAACTCGCATGGGGACTGGCCTCTCCTGAGGCCATCAGGGCGGGTCCCTGTGGTTCCCGTCGTAACTCGAGAACACCTGCCGCAACTCGAGAAAATCCAGGAATTTCTCCCTTCCAGGCGAGATGAGGCCTATTTCCGATGAGGCGTCTGGAGACTAATGACACCTAACCTCTGGAACTTCGAAAGGGTCTTTCACACCCTTGCTGCAACTCAAGAAGTTCACCGCCATACCCGTCTCCACTCGAGAGGAAGCACGATGGTCCCGCCCACATCCAGAGGAGCCCCGTTTCCCCCTCGTAGCTCGAGATGAGGGATCCTTTCCCTGCTTTCAACGGGAAAGAATTCCCGGCGTTCCCGTCGCATCTCAAGAGGAGGCACTCTCAACAAGAAAGGCGTGAGGAACTGCATGGTCGTACCACCATTTCAAGAGTCCCCCAGATGTCTCAGTCCATTCCAGAGGAACCTCTTTGCCCTGCACTGGCTCATCTTTCACGCCAAGGATCGACTCACACCACGGTGGCAGTGGGACAGCCCTGTGGGAAAGCCTCGAGGGAAAGCCTCGAGGGAAAACCACAGATCCTTTGATCCACGCGATGGGAAGCGTGACATTGCTGCTACAGCCTGGAAGGAAAGTGCACGTGCATGCCCCCACTCGAGATGAGGCCTTTCTCCCCTGGCGAGACTCCAGAAGTACCCAAAGATCCATATCAGCCCGTGAGAGGAATCCTCGGTTCCGGCCCAGACTCCACACAAGGTTTTTGGCCCGGGTATCGACGGGAGAGGAATCCCGAGAGGCCCCCTAGCAACTCGCATGGGGACTGGCCTCTCCTGAGGCCACCAGGGCGGGTCCCTGAGGTCCCCGTCGTAACTCGAGAACACCTGCCGCAACTCGAGAAAATCCAGGAAGTTCTCCCTTCCAGCGAGATGAGGCCTATTTCCGATGAGGCGTCTGGAGACTAATGACACCTAACCTCTGGAAATTCGAAAGGGTCTTTCACACCCTTGCTGCAACTCAAGAAGTTCACCGCCATACCCATCTCCACTCGAGAGGAAGAACGATGGTCCCGCCCCCATCCAGAGGAGCCCCGTTTCCCCCTCGGAGATCGAGATGAGGGATCCTTTCCCTGCTTTCAACGGGAAAGAATTCCTGCGTTCCCGTCGCATCTCTAGAGGAGGCACTCTCAACAGGAAAGGCGAGAGGAACTCCATGGCCGTACCACCATTCCAAGAGTCCCCCAGATGTCTCTTTCCATTCCAGAGGAACCTCTTTGCCCTGCACTGGCTCATCTTTCACGCCGAGGATCGACTCACACCACGGTGGCACGTGGGACAGCCCTGTGGGAAAGCCTCGAGGGAAAGCCTCGAGGGAAAACCACAGATCCTTTGATCCACGCCACGGGAAGCGTGACATTGCTGCTACAGCCTGGAAGGAAAGTGCACGTGCATGCCCCGACTCGAGACGAGGCCTGACTCCCCTGGGGAGACTCCAGAAGTACACAAAGATCCATGTCAGCCCCTGAGAGGAATCCTCGGTTCCGGCCCTGACTCCACACAAGGTTTTTGGCCCCGGTATCGACGGGAGAGGAATCCTGAGAGGCCTCCCAGCAACTCGCATGGGGACTGGCCTCTCCTGAGGCCACCAGGGCGGGTCCCTGAGGTCCCCGTCGTAACTCGAGAACACCTGCCGCAACTCGAGAAAATCCAGGAAGTTCTCCCTTCCAGGCGAGATGAGGCCTATTTCCGATGAGGCGTCTGGAGACTAATGACACCTAACCTCTGGAACTTCGAAAGGGTCTTTCACACCCTTGCTGCAATTCAAGAAGTTCACCGCCATACCCGTCTCCACTCGAGAGGAAGCACGATGGTCCCGCCCACATCCAGAGGAGCCCCGTTTCCCCCTCGGAGCTCGAGATGAGGGATCCTTTCCCTGCTTTCAACGGGAAAGAATTCCCGGCGTTCCCGTCGCATCTCAAGAGGAGGCACTCTCAACAGGAAAGGCGAGCGGAACTCCATGGTCGTACCACCATTCCAAGAGTCCCCCAGATGTCTCAGTCCATTCCAGAGGAACCTCTTTGCCCTGCACTGGCTCATCTTTCACGCCGAGGATCGACTCACACCACGGTGGCACGTGGGACAGCCCTGTGGGAAAGCCTCGATGGAAAATCACAGATCCTTTGATCCACGCGACGGGAAGCGTGACATTGCTGCTACAGCCTGGAAGGAAAGCGCACGTGCATGCCCCCACTCGAGACGAGGCCTGACTCCCCTGGGGAGACTCCAGAAGTACCCAAAGATCCATGTCAGCCCCTGAGAGGAATCCTCGGTTCCGGCCCTGACTCTACACAAGGTTTTTGGCCCCGGTATCGACGGGAGAGTAATTCCGAGAGGCCCCCTAGCAACTCGCATGGGGACTGGCCTCTCCTGAGGCCACCAGGGCGGGTCCCTGAGGTCCCCGTCGTAACTCGAGAACACCTGCCGCAACTCCAGAAAATCCAGGAAGTTCTCCCTTCCAGGCGAGATGAGGCCTATTTCCGATGAGGCGTCTGGAGACTAATGACACCTAACCTCTGGAACTTCGAAAGGGTCTTTCACACCCTTTCTGCAACTCAAGAAGTTCACCGCCATACCCGTCTCCACTCGAGAGGAAGCACGATGGTCCCGCCCACATCGAGAGGAGCCCCGTTTCCCCCTCGAAGCTCGAGATGAGGGATCCTTTCCCTGCTTTCAACGCAAAGAATTCCCAGCGTTCCCGTCACATCTCAAGAGGAGGCACTCTCAACAGGAAAGGCGAGAGGAACTCCATGGTCGTACCACCATTCCAAGAGTCCCCGAGATGTCTCAGTCCATTCCAGAGGAACCTCTTTGCCCTGCACTGGCTCATCTTTCACGCCGAGGATCGACTCACACCACGGTGGCACGTGGGACAGCCCTGTGGGAAAGCCTCGAGGGAAAGCCTCGAGGGAAAACCACAGATCCTTTGATCCACGCCACGGGAAGCGTGACATTGCTGCTACAGCCTGGAAGGAAAGCGCACGTGCATGCCCCCACTCGAGACGAGGCCTGACTCCCCTGGGGAGACTCCAGAAGTACCCAAAGATCCATGTCAGCCCGTGAGAGGAATTCTCGGTTCCGGCCCTGACTCCACACAAGGTTTTTGGCCCCGGTATCGACGGGAGAGGAATCCCGAGAGGCCTCCCAGCAACTCGCATGGGGACTGGCCTCTCCTGAGGCCACCAGGGCGGGTTCCTGAGGTCCCCGTCGTAACTCGAGAACACCTGCCACAACTCGAGAAAATCCAGGAAGTTTTCCCTTCCAGGCGAGATGAGGCCTATTTCCGATGAGGCGTCTGGAGACTAATGACACCTAACCTCTGGAACTTCGAAAGGGTCTTTCACACCCTTGCTGCAACTCAAGAAGTTCACCGCCATACCCGTCTCCACTCGAGAGGAAGCACGATGGTCCCGCCCACATCCAGAGGAGCCCCGTTTCCCCCTCGTAGCTCGAGATGAGGGATCCTTTCCCTGCTTTCAACGGGAAAGAATTCCCGGCGTTCCCGTCGCATCTCAAGAGGTGGCACTCTCAACAGGAAAGGCGAGCGGAACTCCATGGTCGTACCACCATTCCAAGAGTCCCCCAGATGTCTCAGTCCATTCCAGACGAACCTCTTTGCCCTGCACTGGCTCATCTTTCACGCCGAGGATCAACTCACACCACGGTGGCACGTGGGACAGCCCTGTGGGAAAGCCTCGAGGGAACGCCTCGAGGGAAAACCACAGATCCTTTGATCCACGCGACGGGAAGCGTGACATTGCTGCTACAGCCTGGAAGGAAAGCGCACGTGCATGCCCCCACTCGAGACGAGGCCTGACTCCCCTGGGGAGACTCCTGAAGTACCCAAAGATCCATGTCAGCCATTGAGAGGAATTCTCGGTTCCGGCCCTGACTCCACACAAGGTTTTTGGCCCCAGTATCGACGGGAGAGGAATCCCGAGAGGCCTCCCAGCAACTCGCATGGGGACTGGCCTCTCCTGAGGCCACCAGGGCGGGTCCCTGAGGTCCCCGTCGTAACTCGAGAACACCTGCCGCAACTCGAGAAAATCCAGGAAGTTCTCCCTTCCAGGCGAGATGAGGCTTATTTCCGATGAGGCGTCTGGAGACTAATGACACCTAACCTCTGGAACTTCGAAAGGGTCTTTCACACCCTTGCTGCAACTCAAGAAGTTCACCGCCATACCCGTCTCCACTCGAGAGGAAGCACGATGGTCCCGCCCACATCCAGAGGAGCCCCGTTTCCCCCTCGTAGCTCGAGATGAGGGATCCTTTCACTGCTTTCAAAGCAAAGAATTCCCGGCGTTCCTGACGCATCTCAAGAGGTGGCACTCTCAACAGGAAAGGCGAGAGGAACTCCATGGTCGTACCACCATTCCAAGAGTCCCCCAGATGTCTCAGTCCATTCCAGAGGAACCTCTTTGCCCTGCACTGGCTCATCTTTCACGCCGAGGATCGACTCACACCACGGTGGCACGTGGGACAGCCCTGTGGGAAAGCCTTGATGGAAAATCACAGATCCTTTGATCCACGCGACGGGAAGCCTGACATTGCTGCTACAGCCTGGAAGGAAAGCGCACGTGCATGCCCCCACTCGAGACGAGGCCTGACTCCCCTGGGGAGACTCCAGAAGTACCCAAAGATCCATGTCAGCCCCTGAGAGGAATCCTCGGTTCCGGCCCTGACTCTACACAAGGTTTTTGGCCCCGGTATCGACGGGAGAGGAATCCCGAGAGGCCCCCTAGCAACTCGCATGGGGACTGGCCTCTCCTGAGGCCACCAGGGCGGGTCCCTGAGGTCCCCGTCGTAACTCGAGAACACCTGCCGCAACTCGAGAAAATCCAGGAATTTCTCCCTTCCAGGCGAGATGAGGCCTATTTCCGATGAGGCGTCTGGAGACTAATGACACATAACCTCTGGAACTTCGAAAGGGTCTTTCACACCCTTGCTGCAACTCAAGAAGTTCACCGCCATACCCGTCTCCACTCGAGAGGAAGCACGATGGTCCCGCCCACATCCAGAGGAGCCCCGTTTCCCCCTCGTAGCTCGAGATGAGGGATCCTTTCACTGCTTTCAAAGCAAAGAATTCCCGGCGTTCCTGACGCATCTCAAGAGGTGGCACTCTCAACAGGAAAGGCGAGAGGAACTCCATGGTCGTACCACCATTCCAAGAGTCCCCCAGATGTCTCAGTCCATTCCAAAGGAACCTCTTTGCCCTGCACTGGCTCATCTTTCACGCCGAGGATCGACTCACACCACGGTGGCACGTGGGACAGCCCTGTGGGAAAGCCTCGAGGGAAAGCCTCGAGGGAAAACCACAGATCCTTTGATCCACGCGACGGGAAGCGTGACATTGCTGCTACAGCCTGGAAGGAAATCGCACGTGCATGCCCCCACTCGAGACGAGGCCTGACTCCCCTGGGGAGACTCCAGAAGTACCCAAAGATCCATGTCAGCCCTTGAGAGCAATTCTCGGTTCCGGCCCTGACTCCACACAAGGTTTTTGGCCCCGGTATCGACGGGAGAGGAATCCCGAGAGGCCTCCCAGCAACTCGCATGGGGACTGGCCTCTCCTGAGGCCACCAGGGCGGGTCCCTGAGGTCCCCGTCGTAACTCGAGAACACCTGCCGCAACTCGAGAAAATCCAGGAAGTTCTCCCTTCCAGGCGAGATGAGGCCTATTTCCCATGAGGCGTCTGGAGACTAATGACACCTAACCTCTGGAACTTCGAAAGGGTCTTTCACACCCTTGCTGCAACTCAAGAAGTTCACCGCCATACCCGTCTCCACTCGAGAGGAAGCACGATGGTCCCGCCCACATCCAGAGGAGCCCCGTTTCCCCCTCGGAGCTCGAGATGAGGGATCCTTTCCCTGCTTTCAACGGGAAAGAATTCCCGGCGTTCCCGTCGCATCTCAAGAGGAGGCACTCTCAACAGGAAAGGCGAGCGGAACTCCATGGTCGTACCACCATTCCAAGAGTCCCCCAGATGTCTCAGTCCATTCCAGAGGAACCTCTTTGCCCTGCACTGGCTCATCTTTCACGCCGAGGATCGACTCACACCACGGTGGCACGTGGGACAGCCCTGTGGGAAAGCCTCGATGGAAAACCACAGATCCATTACTCCACTCGACGGGATGCGTGACATTGCTGCTACAGCCTGGAAGGAAATCGCACGTGCATGCCCCCACTCGAGACGAGGCCTGACTCCCCTGGGGAGACTCCAGAAGTACCCAATGATCCATGTCAGCCCCTGAGAGGAATCCTCGGTTCCGGCCCTGACTCCACACAAGGTTTTTGGCCCCGGTATTGACGGGAGATTAATCCCGAGAGGCCCCCTAGCAACTCGCATGGGTACTGGCCTCCCCTGAGGCGACCAGGGCGGGTCCCTGAGGTCCCCGTCGTACCTCGAGAACACCTGCCGCAACTCGAGAAAATCCAGGAAGTTCTCCCTTCCAGGCGAGATGAAGCCTATTTCCGATGAGGCGTCTGGAGACAAATGACACCTAACCTCTGGATCTTCGAAAGGGTCTTTCACACCCTTGCTGCAACTCAAGAAGTTCACCGCCATACCCGTCTCCACTCGAGAGGAAGCACGATGGTCACGCCCACATCGAGAGGAGCCCCGTTTCCCCCTCGTAGCTCGAGATGAGGGATCCTTTCCCTGCTTTCAACGCAAAGAATTCCCGGCGTTCCCGTCACATCTTAAGAGGAGGCACTCTCAACAGGAAAGGCGAGAGGAACTCCATGGTCGTACCACCATTCCAAGAGTCCCCGAGATGTCTCAGTCCATTCCAGAGGAACCTCTTTGCCCTGCACTGGCTCATCTTTCACGCCGAGGATCGACTCACACCACGGTGGCACGTGGGACAGCCCTGTGGGAAAGCCTCGAGGAAAAGCCTCGAGGGAAAACCACAGATCCTTTGACCCACACCACGGGAAGCGTGACATTGCTGCTACAGCCTGGAAGGAAAGCGCACGTGCATGCCCCCACTCGAGCCGAGGCCTGACTCCCCTGGGGAGACTCCAGAAGTACCCAAACATCCATGTCAGCCCCTGAGAGGAATCCTCGGTTCCGGCCCTGACTCCACACAAGGTTTTTGGCCCCGGTATCGACGGGAGAGGAATCCCGAGAGGCCCCCTAGCAACTCGCATGGGGACTGGCCTCTCCTTAGGCCATCAGGGCGGGTCCCTGTGGTTCCCGTCGTAACTCGAGAACACCTGCCGCAACTCGAGAAAATCCAGGAATTTCTCCCTTCCAGGCGAGATGAGGCCTATTTCCGATGAGGCGTCTGGAGACTAATGACACCTAACCTCTGGAACTTCGAAAGGGTCTTTCACACCCTTGCTGCAACTCAAGAAGTTCACCGCCATACCCGTCTCCACTCGAGAGGAAGAACGATGGTCCCGCCCCCATCCAGAGGAGCCCCGTTTCCCCCTCGGAGATCGAGATGAGGGATCCTTTCCCTGCTTTCAACGGGAAAGAATTCCTGCGTTCCCGTCGCATCTCAAGAGGAGGCACTCTCAACAGGAAAGGCGAGAGGAACGCGATGGCCGTACCACCATTCCAAGAGTCCCCCAGATGTCTCATTCCATTCCAGAGGAACCTCTTTGCCCTGCACTGGCTCATCTTTCACGGAGAAGTCGACTCACACCACAGTGGCACGTGGGACAGCCCTGTGGGAAAGCCTCGAGGGAAAACCACAGATCCTTTGATCCACGCGACGGGAAGCGTGACATTGCTGCTACAGCCTGGAAGGAAAGCACACGTGCATGCCCCCACTCGAGACGAGGCCTGACTCCCCTGGGGAGACTCCAGAAATACCCAAAGATCCATGTCAGCCCCTGAGAGGAATCCTCGGTTCCGGCCCTGACTCCAGGCAAGGTTTTTGGCCCCGGTATCGATGGGAGAGGAATCCCGAGAGGCCCCCTAGCAACTCGCATGGGGACTGGCCTTTACTGAGGACACCAGGGCGGGTCCCTGAGGTCCCCGTCATAACTCGAGAACACCTGCCACAACTCGAGAATATCCAGGAAGTTCTCCCTTCTAGGCGAGATGAGGCCTATTTCCGATGATGCGTCTGGAGACGAATGACACCTAACCTCTGGAACTTCGAAAGGGTCTTTCACACCCTTGCTGCAACTCAAGAAGTTCACCGCCATACCCGTCTCCACTCGAGAGGAAGCACGATGGTCCCGCCCACATCCAGAGGAGACCCGTTTCCCCCTCGAAGCTCGAGATGAGGGATTCTTTCCCTGCTTTCAACGCAAAGAATTCCCGGCCTTCCCGTCACATCTCAAGAGGAGGCACTCTCAACAGGAAAGGCGAGAGGAACTCCATGGTCGTACCACCATTCCAAGAGTCCCCCAGATGTCTCAGTCCATTCCAGAGGAACCTCTTTGCCGTACACTGGCTCATCTTTCACGCCGAGGATCGACTCACACCACGGTGGCGCGTGGGACAGCCCTGTGGGAAAGCCTCGAGGGAAAGCCTCGAGGGAAAACCACAGATCCTTTGATCCACGCCACGGGAAGCGTGACATTGCTGCTACAGCCTGGAAGGAAAGCGCACGTGCATGCCCCCACTCGAGCCGAGGCCTGACTCCCCTGGGGAGACTCCAGAAGTACCCAAACATCCATGTCAGCCCCTGAGAGGAATCCTCGGTTCCGGCCCTGACTCCACACAAGGTTTTTGGCGCCGGTATCGACGGTAGAGGAATCCCGAGAGGCCCCCTAGCAACTCGCATGGGGACTGGCCTCTCCTGAGGCCATCAGGGCGGGTCCCTGTGGTTCCCGTCGTAACTCGAGAACACCTGCCGCAACTCGAGAAAATCCAGGAATTTCTCCCTTCCAGGCGAGATGAGGCCTATTTCCGATGAGGCGTCTGGAGACTAATGACACCTAACCTCTGGAACTTCGAAAGGGTCTTTCACACCCTTGCTGCAACTCAAGAAGTTCACCGCCATACCCGTCTCCACTCGAGAGGATGCACGATGGTCCCGCCCACATCCAGAGGAGCCCCGTTTCCCCCTCGTAGCTCGAGATGAGGGATCCTTTCCCTGCTTTCAATGGGAAAGAATTCCCGGCGTTCCCGTCGCATCTCAAGAGGAGGCACTCTCAACAAGAAAGGCGTGAGGAACTGCATGGTCGTACCACCATTTCAAGAGTCCCCCAGATGTCTCAGTCCATTCCAGAGGAACCTCTTTGCCCTGCACTGGCTCATCTTTCACGCCAAGGATCGACTCACACCACGGTGGCACGTGGGACAGCCCTGTGGGAAAGCCTCGAGGGAAAGCCTCGAGGGAAAACCACAGATCGTTTGATTCACGCCACGGGAAGCGTGACATTGCTGCTACAGCCTTGAAGGAATGCGCACGTGCATGCCCCCACTCGAGACGAGGCCTGACTCCCCAGGGGAGACTCCAGAAGTACCCAAAGATCCATGTCAGCCACTGAGAGGAATCCTCGGTTAAGGCCCTGACTCCACACAAGGTTTTTGGCCCCGGTATCGACGGGAGAGGAATCCCGAGAGGCCCCCTAGCAACTCGCATGGGGACTGGCCTCTCCTGAGGCCACCAGGGCGGGTCCCTGAGGTCCCCGTCGTAACTCGAGAACACCTGCCGCAACTCGAGAAAATCCAGGAAGTTCTCCCTTCCAGGCGAGATGAGGCCTATTTCCGATGAGGCGTCTGGAGACTAATGACACCTAAACTCTGGAACTTCGAAAGGGTCTTTCACACCCTTGCTGCAAATCAAGAAGTTCACCGCCATACCCGTCTCCACTCTAGAGGAAGCACGATGGTCCCGCCCACATCCAGAGGAGCCCCGTTTCCCCCTCCTAGCTCGAGATGAGCGATCCTTTCCCTGCTTTCAACGGGAAAGAATTCCCGGCGTTCCCGTCGCATCTCAAGAGGAGGCACTCTCAACAGGAAAAGCGAGAGGAACTCCATGGTCGTACCACCATTCCAAGAGTCCCCCAGATGTCTCAGTCCATTCCAGAGGAACCTCTTTGCCCTGCACTGGCTCATCTTTCACGCCGAGGATCGACTCACACCACGGTGGCACGTGGGACAGCCCTGTGGGAAAGCCTCGAGGGAAAGCCTCGAGGGAAAACCACAGATCCTTTGATCCACGCGATGGGAAGCGTGACATTGCTGCTACAGCCTGGAAGGAAAGTGCACGTGCATGCCCCCACTCGAGATGAGGCCTTTCTCCCCTGGCGAGACTCCAGAAGTACCCAAAGATCCATATCAGCCCGTGAAAGGAATCCTCGGTTCCGGCCCAGACTCCACCCAAGGTTTTTGGCCCGGGTATCGACGGGAGAGGAATCCCGAGAGGCCCCCTAGCAACTCGCATGGGGACTGGCCTCTCCTGAGGCCACCAGGGCGGGTCCCTGAGGTCCCCGTCGTAACTCGAGAACACCTGCCGCAACTCGAGAAAATCCAGGAAGTTCTCCCTTCCAGCGAGATGAGGCCTATTTCCGATGAGGCGTCTGGAGACTAATGACACCTAACCTCTGGAACTTCGAAAGGGTCTTTCACACCCTTGCTGCAACTCAAGAAGTTCACCGCCATACCCATCTCCACTCGAGAGGAAGAACGATGGTCCCGCCCCCATCCAGAGGAGCCCCGTTTCCCCCTCGGAGATCGAGATGAGGGATCCTTTCCCTGCTTTCAACGGGAAAGAATTCCTGCGTTCCCGTCGCATCTCAAGAGGAGGCACTCTCAACAGGAAAGGCGAGAGGAACTCCATGGCCGTACCACCATTCCAAGAGTCCCCCAGATGTCTCTTTCCATTCCAGAGGAACCTCTTTGCCCTGCACTGGCTCATCTTTCACGGAGAAGTCGACTCACACCACAGTGGCACGTGGGACATCCCTGTGGGAAAGCCTCGAGGGAAAACCACAGATCCTTTGATCCACGCCACGGGAAGCGTGACATTGCTGCTACAGCCTGGAAGGAAAGCACACGTGCATGCCCCCACTCGAGACGAGGCCTGACTCCCCAGGGGAGACTCCAGAAATACCCAAAGATCCATGTCAGCCCCTGAGAGGAATCCTCGGTTCCGGCCCTGACTCCAGACAAGGATTTTGGCCCCGGTATCGACGGGAGAGGAATCCCGAGAGGCCCCCTAGCAACTCGCATGGGGACTGGCCTCTCCTGAGGCCACCAGGGCGGGTCCCTGAGGTCCCCGTCGTAACTCGAGAACACCTGCCACAACTCGAGAAATTCCAGGAAGTTCCCCCTTCCAGGCGAGATGAGGCCTATTTCCGATGAGGCATCTGGAGACTAATGACACCAACCTCTGGAACTTCGAAAGGGTCATTCACACCCTTGCTGCAACTCAAGAAGTTCACCGCCACACCCGTCTCCACTCGAGAGGAAGCACGATGGTCCCGCCCACATCCAGAGGAGCCCCGTTTCCCCCTCGTAGCTCGAGATGAGGGATCCTTTCCCTGCTTTCAACGGGAAAGAATTCCTGGCGTTCCCGTCGCATCTCAAGAGGAGGCACTCTCAACAAGAAAGGCGAGAGGAACTCCATGGTCGTACCACCATTCCAAGAGTCCCCCAGATGTCTCAGTCCATTCCAGAGGAACCTCTTTGCCCTGCACTGGCTCATCTTTCACGCCGAGGATCGACTCACACCACGGTGGCACGTGGGACAGCCCTGTGGGAAAGCCTCGAGGGAAAGCCTCGAGGGAAAACCACAGATCCTTTGATCCACGCGACGGGAAGCGTGACATTGCTGCTACAGCCTGGAAGGAAAGCGCACGTGCATGCCCCCACTCGAGATGAGGCCTGTCTCCCCTGGCGAGACTCCAAAAGTACCCAAAGATCCATATCAGCCCGTGAGAGGAATCCTCGGTTCCGGCCCTGACTCCACACAAGGTTTTTGGCCCGGGTATCGACGGGAGAGGAATCCCGAGAGGCCCCCTAGCAACTCGCATGGGGACTGGCCTCTCCTGAGGCCACCAGGGCGGTTCCCTGAGGTCCCCGTCGTAACTTGAGAACACCTGCCGCAACTCGAGAAAATCCAGGAAGTTCTCCCTTCCAGGCGAGATGAGGCCTATTTCCGATGAGGCGTCTGGAGACTAATGACACCTAACCTCTGGAACTTCGAAAGGGTCTTTCACACCCTTGCTGCAACTCAAGAAGTTCACCGCCATACCCGTCTCCACTCGAGAGGAAGCACGATCGTCCCGCCCACATCCAGAGGAGCCCCCTTTCCCCCTCGTAGCTCGAGATGAGGAATCCTTTCCCTGCTTTCAATGGGAAAGAATTCCCGGGGTTCCCGTCGCATCTCAAGAGGAGGCACTCTCAACAGCAAAGGCGAGAGGAACTCCATGGTCGTACCACCATTCCAAGAGTCCCCCAGATGTCTCAGTCCATTCCAGAGGAACCTATTTGCCCTGCACTGGCTCATCTTTCACGCCGAGGATCGACTCACACCACGGTGGCACGTGGGACAGCCCTGTGGGAAAGCCTCGAGGGAAAGCCTCGAGGGAAAACCACAGATCCTTTGATCCACGCCACGGGAAGCGTGACATTGCTGCTACAGCCTGGAAGGAAAGTGCACCTGCATGCCCCGACACGAGACGGGGCCTGACTCCCCTCGGGAGACTCCAGAAGTACCCAAAGATCCATGTCAGCCCCTGAGAGGAATCCTCGGTTCCGGCCCTGACTCCACACAAGGTTTTTGGCCCCGGTATCGACGGGAGAGGAATCCCGAGAGGCCCCCTAGCAACTCGCATGGGGACTGGCCTCTCCTGAGGCACCAGGGCGGGTCCCTGAGGTCCCCGTCGTAACTCGAGAACACCTGCCGCAACTCGAGAAAATCCAGGAAGTTCTCCCTTCCAGGCGAGATGAGGCCTATTTCCGATCAGGCGTCTGGAGACTAATGACACCTAAACTCTGGAACTTCGAAAGGGTCTTTCACACCCTTGCTGCAACTCAAGAAGTTCACCGCCATACCCGTCTCCACTCCAGAGGAAGCACGATGGTCCCGCCCACATCCAGAGGAGCCCCGTTTCCCCCTCGTAGCTCGAGATGAGCGATCCTTTCCCTGCTTTCAACGGGAAAGAATTCCCGGCGTTCCCGTCGCTTCTCAAGAGGAGGCACTCTCAACAGAAAAGGCGAGAGGAACTCCATGGTCCTACCACCATTCCAAGAGTCCCCCAGATGTCTCAGTCCATTCCAGAGGAACCTCTTTGCCCTGCACTGGCTCATCTTTCACGCCGAGGATCGACTCACACCACGGTGGCAATTGGGACAGCCCTGTGGGAAAGCCTCGAGGGAAAGCCTCGAGGGAAAACCACAGATCCTTTGATCCACGCCACGGGAAGCGTGACATTGCTGCTACAGCCTGGAAGGAAAGCGCACGTGCATGCCCCCACTCGAGACGAGGCCATACTCCCATGGAGAGACTCCAGAAGTACCCAAAGATCCATGTCAGCCCCTGAGAGGAATCCTCGGTTCCGGCCGTGACTCCACACAAGATTTTTGGCCCCGGTATCGACGGGAGAGGAATCCCGAGAGGCCCCCTAGCAACTCGCATGGGGACTGGCCTCTCCTGAGGCCACCAGGGCGGGTCCCTGAGGTCCCCGTCGTAACTCGAGAACACCTGCCGCAACTCGAGAAAATCCAGGAAGTTCTCCCTTCCAGGCGAGATGAGGCCTATTTCCGATGAGGCGTCTGGAGACTAATGACACCTAACCTCTGGAACTTCGAAAGGGTCTTTCACACCCTTGCTGCAACTCAAGAAGTTCACCGCCATACCCGTCTCCACTCTAGAGGAAGCACGATGGTTCCGCCCACATCCAGAGGAGCCCCGTTTCCCCCTCCTAGCTCGAGATGAGCGATCCTTTCCCTGCTTTCAACGGGAAAGAATTCCCGGCGTTCCCGTCGCATCTCAAGAGGAGGCACTCTCAACAGGAAAGGCGAGAGGAACTCCATGGTCGTACCACCATTCCAAGAGTCCCCCAGATGTCTCAGTCCATTTCAGAGGAACCTCTTTGCCCTGCACTGGCTCATCTTTCACGCCGAGGATCGAATCACACCACGGTGGCACGTGGGACAGCCCTGTGGGAAAGCCTCGAGGGAAAGCCTCGAGGGAAAACCACAGATCCTATGATCCAGGCGATGGGAAGCGTGACATTGCTGCTACAGCCTGGAAGGAAAGCGCACGTGCATGCACCCACTCGAGATAATGCCTGTCTCCCCTGGCGAGACTCCAGAAGTACCCAAAGATCCATATCAGCCCGTGAGAGGAATTCTCGGTTCCGGCCCTGACTCCACACAAGGTTTTTGGCCCGGGTATCGACGGGAGAGGAATCCCGAGAGGCCCCCTAGAAACTCGCATGGGGACTGGCCTCTCCTGAGGCCACCAGGGCGGGTCCCTGAGGTCCCCGTCGTAACTCGAGAACACCTGCCGCAACTCGAGAAAATCCAGGAAGTTCTCCCTTCTAGGCGAGATGAGGCCTATTTCCGATGAGGCGTCTGGAGACTAATGACACCTAACCTCTGGAACTTCGAAAGGGTCTTTCACACCCTTGCTGCAACTCAAGAAGTTCACCGCCATACCCGTCTCCACTCGAGAGGAAGCACGATCGTCCCGCCCACATCCAGAGGAGCCCCCTTTCCCCCTCGTAGCTCGAGATGAGGAATCCTTTCCCTGCTTTCAATGGGAAAGAATTCCCGGCGTTCCCGTCGCATCTCAAGCGGAGGCACTCTCAACAGGAAAGGCGAGAGGAACTCCATGGTCGTACCACCATTCCAAGAGTCCCCGAGATGTCTCAGTCCATTCCAGAGGAACCTCTTTGCCCTGCACTGGCTCATCTTTCACGCCGAGGATCGACTCACACCACGGTGGCACGTGGGACAGCCCTGTGGGAAAGCCTCGAGGGAAAGCCTCGAGGGAAAACCACAGATCCTTTGATCCACGCCACGGGAAGCGTGACATTGCTGCTACAGCCTGGAAGGAAAGTGCACGTGCATGCCCCGACACGAGACGAGGCCTGACTCCCCTGGGGAGACTCCAGAAGTACCCAAAGATCCATGTCAGCCCCTGAGAGGAATCCTCGGTTCCGGCCCTGACTCCACACAAGGTTTTTGGCCCCGGTATCGACGGGAGAGTAATCCCGAGAGGCCCCCTAGCAACTCGCATGGGGACTGGCCTCTCCTGAGGCCACCAGGGCGGGTCCCTGAGGTCCCCGTCGTAACTCGAGAACACCTGCCGCAACTCGAGAAAATCCAGGAAGTTCTCCCTTCCAGGCGAGATGAGGCCTATTTCCGATGAGGCGTCTGGAGACTAATGACACCTAAACTCTGGAACTTCGAAAGGGTCTTTCACACCCTTGCTGCAACTCAAGAAGTTCACCGCCATACCCGTCTCCACTCTAGAGGAAGCACGATGGTCCCGCCCACATCCAGAGGAGCCCCGTTTCCCCCTCGTAGCTTGAGATGAGCGATCCTTTCCCTGCTTTCAACGGGAAAGAATTCCCGGCGTTCCCGTCGCATCTCAAGAGGAGGCACTCTCAACAGGAAAGGCGAGGGGAACTCCATGGTCGTACCACCATTCCAAGAGTCCCCCAGATGTCTCAGTCCATTACAGAGGAACCTCTTTGCCCTGCACTGGCTCATCTTTCACGCCGAGGATCGACTCACACCACGGTGGCACGTGGGACAGCCCAGTGGGAAAGCCTCGAGGGAAAGCCTCGAGGGAAAACCACAGATCCTTTGATCCACGCCACGGGAAGCGTGACATTGCTGCTACAGCCTGGAAGGAAAGCGCACGTGCATGCCCCCACTCGAGCCGAGGCCTGACTCCCCTGGGGAGACTCCAGAAGTACCCAAACATCCATGTCAGCCCCTGAGAGGAATCCTCGGTTCCGGCCCTGACTCCACACAAGGTTTTTGGCCCCGGTATCGACGGGAGAGGAATCCCGAGAGGCCCCCTAGCAACTCGCATGGGGACTGGCCTCTCCTGAGGCCAACAGGGCGGGTCCCTGTGGTCCCCGTCGTAACTCGAGAACACCTGCCGCAACTGGAGAAAATCCAGGAAGTTCTCCCTTCCAGGCGAGATGAGGCCTATTTCCGATGAGGCGTCTGGAGACTAATGACACCTAACCTCTGGAACTTCGAAAGGGTCTTTCACACGCTTGCTGCAACTCAAGAAGTTCACCGCCATACCCGTCTCCACTCGAGAGGAAGCACGATGGTCCCGCCCACATCCAGAGGAGCCCCGTTTCCCCCTCGTAGCTCGAGATGAGGGATTCTTTCCCTGCTTTCAACGGGAAAGAATTCCCGGCGTTCCCTTCGCATCTCAAGAGGAGGCACTCTCAACAGGAAAGGCGAGAGGAACTCCATGGTCTTACCACCATTCCAAGAGTCCCCCAGATGTCTCAGTCCATTCAAGAGGAACCTCTTTCCCTGCACTGGCTCATCTTTCACGCCGAGGATCGACTCACACCACGGTGGCACGTGGGACAGCCCTGTGGGAAAGCCTCGAGGGAAAGCCTCGAGGGAAAACCACAGATCCTTTGATTCACGCCACGGGAAGCGTGACATTGCTGCTACAGCCTTGAAGGAAAGCGCACGTGCATGCCCCCACTCGAGACGAGGCCTGACTCCCCTGGGGAGACTCCAGAAGTACCCAAAGATCCATGTCAGCCACTGAGAGGAATCCTCGGTTCCGGCCCTGACTCCACACAAGGTTTTTGGCCCCGGTATCGATGGGAGAGGAATCCCGAGAGGCCCCCTAGCAACTCACATGGGGACTGGCCTCTCCTGAGGCCACCAGGGCGGGTCCCTGAGGTCCCCGTCGTAACTCGAGAACACCTGCCGCAACTCGAGAAAATCCAGGAAGTTCTCCCTTCCAGGCGAGATGACGCCTATTTCCGATGAGGCGTCTGGAGACTAATGACACCTAACCTCTGGAACTTCGATAGGGTCTTTCACACCCTTGCTGCAACTCAAGAAGTTCACCGCCATACCCGTCTCCACTCGAGAGGAAGCACGATAGTCCCGCCCACATCCAGAGGAGCCCCGTTTCCCCCTCGTAGCTCGAGATGAGGGATCCTTTCCCTGCTTTCAACGGGAAAGAATTCCCGGCGTTCCCGTCGCATTTCAAGAGGAGGCACTCTCAACAGGAAAGGCTAGAGGAACTCCATGGTCGTACCACCATTCCAAGAGTCCCCCAGATGTCTCAGTCCATTCCAGAGGAACCTCTTTGCCCTGCACTGGCTCATCTTTCACGCCGAGGATCGACTCACACCACGGTGGCACGTGGGACAGCCCTGTGGGAAAGCCTCGAGGGAAAGCCTCGAGGGAAAACCACAGATCCTTTGATCCACTCGACGGGAAGCGTGACATTGCTGCTACAGCCTGGAAGGAAAGCGCACGTGCATGCCCACACTCGAGATGAGGCCTGTCTCCCCTGGCGAGACTCCAGAAGTACCCAAAGATCCATATCAGCCCCTGAAAGGAATCCTCGGTTCCGGCCCTAACTCCACACAAGGTTTTTGGCCCCGGTATCGATGGGAGAGGAATCCCGAGAGGCTCCCTAGCAAGTCGCATGGGGACTGGCCTCTCCTGAGGCCACCAGGGCGGGTCCCTGAGGTCCCCGTCGTAACTCGAGAACACCTGCCGCAACTCGAGAAAATCCAGGAAGTTCTCCCTTCCAGGCGAGATGAGGCCTATTTCCGATGAGGCGTCTGGAGACTAATGACACCTAACCTCTGGAACTTCGAAAGGGTCTTTCACACCCTTGCTGCAACTCAAGAAGTTCACCGCCATACCCGTCTCCACTCGAGAGGAAGCACGATGGTCCCGCCCACATCCAGAGGAGCCCCGTTTCCCCCTCGTAGCTCGAGATGAGGGATCCTTTCCCTGCTTTCAACGGGAAAGTATTCCCGGCGTTCCCTTCGCATCTCAAGAGGAGGCACTCTCAACAGGAAAGGCGAGAGGAACTCCATGGTCGTACCACCATTCCAAGAGTCCCCCAGATGTCTCAGTCCATTCAAGAGGAACCTCTTTGCCCTGCACTGGCTCATCTTTCACGCCGAGGATCGACTCACACCACGGTGGCACGTGGGACAGCCCTGTGGGAAAGCCTCGAGGGAAAGCCTCGAGGGAAAACCACAGATCGTTTGATTCACGCCACGGGAAGCGTGACATTGCTGCTACAGCCTTGAAGTAAAGCACACGTGCATGCCCCCACTCGAGACGAGGCCTGACTCCCCTGGGGAGACTCCAGAAGTACCCAAAGATACATGTCAGCCACTGAGAGGAATCCTCGGTTCCGGCCCTGACTCCACACAAGGTTTTTGGCCCCGGTATCGACGGGAGAGGAATCCCGAGAGGCCCCCTAGCAACTCGCATGGGGACTGGCCTCTCCTAAGGCCACCAGGGCGGGTCCCTGAGGTCCCCGTCGTAACTCGAGAACACCTGCCACAACTCGAGAAATTCCTGGAAGTTCACCCTTCCAGGCGAGATGAGGCCTATTTCCAATGAGGCGTCTGGAGACTAATGACACCTAACCTCTGGAACTTCGAAAGGGTCTTTCACACCCTTGCTGCAACTCAAGAAGTTCACCGCCACACCCGTCTCCACTCGAGAGGAAGCACGATGGTCCCGCCCACATCCAGAGGAGCCCCGTTTCCCCCTCGTAGCTCGAGATGAGGGATCCTTTCCCTGCTTTCAACGGGAAAGAATTCCGGGCGTTCTCGTCGCATCTCAAGAGGAGGCACTCTCAACAAGAAAGGCGAGAGGAACTCCATGGTCGTACCACCATTCCAAGAGTCCCCCAGATGTCTCAGTCCATTCCAGAGGAACCTCTTTGCCCTGCACTGGCTCATCTTTCACGCCGAGGATCGACTCACACCACGGTGGCACGTGGGACAGCCCTGTGGGAAAGCCTCGAGGGAAAGTCTCGAGGGAAAACCACACATCCTTTTATCCACGCGATGGGAAGCTTGACATTGCTGCTACAGCCTGGAAGGAAAGCGCACGTGCATGCCCCCACTCGAGATGAGGCCTCTCTCCCCTGGCGAGACTCCAGAAGTACCCAAAGATCCATATCAGGCCGTGAGACGAATCCTCGGTTCCGGCCCTGACTCCACACAAGGTTTTTGGCCCGGGTATCGACGGGAGAGGAATCCCGAGAGGCCCCCTAGCAACTCGCATGGGGACTGGCCTGTCCTGAGGCCACCAGGGCGGGTCCCTGAGGTCCCCGTCGTAACTCGAGAACACCTGCCGCAACTCGAGAAAATCCAGGAAGTTCTCCCTTCCAGGCGAGATGAGGCCTATTTCCGATGAGGCGTCTGGAGACTAAGCACATCTAACCTCTGGAACTTCGAAAGGGTCTTTCACACCCTTGCTGTAACTCAAGAAGTTCACCGCCATACCCGTCTCCACTCGAGAGGAAGCACGATCGTCCCGCCCACATCCAGAGGAGCCCCCTTTCCCCCTCGTAGCTCGAGATGAGGAATCCTTTCCCTGCTTTCAATGGGAAAGAATTCCCGGGGTTCCCGTCGCATCTCAAGCGGAGGCACTCTCAACAGGAAAGGCGAGAGGAACTCCATGGTCGTACCACCATTCCAAGAGTCCCCCAGATGTCTCAGTCCATTCCAGAGGAACCTCTTTGCCCTGCACTGGCTCATCTTTCACGCCGAGGATCGACTCACACCACGGTGGCACGTGGGACAGCCCTGTGGGAAAGCCTCGAGGGAAAGCCTCGAGGGAAAACCACAGATCCTTTGATCCACGCCACGGGAAGCGTGACATTGCTGCTACAGCCTGGAAGGAAAGCGCACGTGCATGCCCCCACTCGAGACGAGGCCTGACTCCCATGGGGAGACTCCAGAAGTACCCACAGATCCATGTCAGCCCCTGAGAGGAATCCTCGGTTCCGGCCCTGACTCCACACAAGGTTTTTGGCTCCGTTATCGACGGGAGAGGAATCCCGAGAGGCCCCCTAGCAAGTCGCATGGGGACTGACCTCTCCTGAGGCCACCAGGGCGGGTCCCTGAGGTCCCCGTCGTAACTCGAGAACACCTGCCGCAACTCGAGAAAATCCAGGAAGTTCTCCCTTCCAGGCGAGATGAGGCCTATTTCCGATGAGGCGTCTGGAAACTAATGACACCTAACCTCTGGAACTTCGAAAGGGTCTTTCACACCCTTGCTGCAACTCAAGAAGTTCACCGCCATACCCGTCTCCACTCGAGAGGAAGCACGATGGTCCCGCCCACATCCAGAGGAGCCCCGTTTCCCCCTCCTAGCTCGAGATGAGCGATCCTTTCCCTGCTTTCAATGGGAAAGAATTCCCGGCGTTCCCGTCGCATCTCAAGAGGAGGCACTCTCAACAGGAAAGGCGAGAGGAACTCCATGGTCGTACCACCATTCCAAGAGTCCCCCAGATGTCTCAGTCCATTCCAGAGGAACCTCTTTGCCCTGCACTGGCTCATCTTTCGCGCCGAGGATCGACTCACACCACGGTGGCACGTGGGACAGCCCTGTGGGAAAGCCTCGAGGGAAAGCCTCGAGGGAAAACCACAGATCCTTTGATCCACGCGACGGGAAGCGTGACATTGCTGCTACAGCCTGGAAGGAAAGCGCACGTGCATGCCCCCACTCGAGATGAGGCCTGTCTCCCCTGGCGAGACTCCAGAAGTACCCAAAGATCCATATCAGCCAGTGAGAGGAATCCTCGGTTCCGGCCCTGACTCCACACAAGGTTTTTGGCCCGGGTATCGATGGGAGAGGAATCCCGAGAGGCCCCCTAGCAACTCGCATGGGGACGGGCCTCTCCTGAGGCCACCACGGCCGGTCCCTGAGGTCCCCGTCGTAACTCGAGAACACCTGCCGCAACTCCAGAAAATCCAGGAAGTTCTCCCTTCCAGGCGAGATGAGGCCTATTTCCGATGAGGCGTCTGGAGACTAATGACACCTAACCTCTGGAACTTCGAAAGGGTCTTTCACACCCTTGCTGCAACTCAAGAAGTTCACCGCCATACCCGGCTCCACTCGAGAGGAAGCACGATGGTCCCGCCCACATCCAGAGGAGCCCCGTTTCCCCCTCCTAGCTCGAGATGAGCGATCCTTTCCCTGCTTTCAATGGGAAAGAATTCCCGGCGTTCCCGTCGCATCTCAAGAGGAGGCACTCTCAACAGCAAAGGCGAGAGGAACTCCATGGTCGTACCACCATTCCAAGAGTCCCCCAGATGTCTCAGTCCATTCCAGAGGAACCTCTTTGCCCTGCACTGGCTCATCTTTCGCGCCGAGGATCGACTCACACCACGGTGGCACGTGGGACAGCCCTGTGGGAAAGCCTCGAGGGAAAGCCTCGAGGGAAAACCACAGATCCTTTGATCCACGCCACGGGAAGCGTGACATTGCTGCTACAGCCTGGAAGGAAAGTGCACGTGCATGCCCCGACTCGAGACGAGGCCTGACTCCCCTGGGGAGTCTCCAGAAGTACCCAAAGATCCATGTCAGCCCGTGAGAGGAATCCTCGGTTCAGGCCCTGACTCCACACAAGGTTTTTGGCCCCGGTATCGGCGGGAGAGGAATCCCGAGAGGCCCCCTAGCAACTCGCATGGGGACTGGCCTCTTCTGAGGCCACCAGGGCGGGTCCCTGAGGTCCCCGTCGTAACTCGAGAACACCTGCCACAACTCGAGAAATTCCAGGAAGTTCCCCCTTCCAGGCGAGATGAGGCCTATTTCCGATGAGGCGTCTGGAGACTAATGACACCTAACCTCTGGAACTTCGAAAGGGTCTTTCACACCCTTGCTGCAACTCAAGAAGTTCACCGCCATACCCGTCTCCACTCGAGAGGAAGCACGATAGTCCCGCCCACATCCAGAGGAGCCCGGTTTCCCCCTCGTAGCTCGAGATGAGGGATCCTTTCCCTGCTTTCAACGGGAAAGAATTCCCGGCGTTCCCGTCGCATCTCAAGAGGAGGCACTCTCAACAGGAAAGGCGAGAGGAACTCCATGGTCGTACCACCATTCCAAGAGTCCCCCAGATGTCTCAGTCCATTCCAGAGGAAGCTCTTTGCCCTACACTGGCTCATCTTTCACGCCGAGGATCGACTCACACCACGGTGGCACGTGGGACAGCCCTGTGGGAAAGCCTCGAGGGAAAGCCTCGAGGGAAAACCACTGATCGTTTGATTCACGCCACGGGAAGCGTGACATTGCTGCTACACCCTGGAAGGAAAGCGCACGTGCATGCCCCCACTCGAGACGAGGCCTGACTCCCCTGGTGAGACTCCAGAAGTACCCAAAGATCCATGTCAGCCACTGAGAGGAATCCTCGGTTCCGGCCCTGACTCCACACAAGGTTTTTGGCCCCGGTATCGACGGGAGAGGAATCCCGAGAGGCCCCCTAGCAACTCGCATGGGGACTGGCCTCTCCTGAGGCCACCAGGGCGGGTTCCTGAGGTCCCCGTCGTAACTCGACAACACCTGCCGCAACTCGAGAAAATCCAGGAAGTTCTCCCTTCCAGGCGAGATTAGGCCTATTTCCGATGAGGCGTCTGGAGACTAATGACACCTAAACTCTGGAACTTCGAAAGGGTCTTTCACACCCTTGCTGCAACTCAAGAAGTTCACCGCGATACCCATCTCCACTCTAGAGGAAGCACGATGGTCCCGCCCACATCCAGAGGAGCCCCGTTTCAATCTCCTAGCTCGAGATGAGCGATCCTTTCCCTGCTTTCAACGGGAAAGAATTCCCGGCGTTCCCGTCGCATCTCAAGAGGAGGCACTCTCAACAGGAAAGGCGAGAGGAACTCCATGGTCGTACCACCATTCCAAGAGTCCCCCAGATGTCTCAGTCCATTCCAGAGGAACCTCTTTGCCCTGCACTGGCTCATCTTTCACGCCGAGGATCGACTCACACCACGGTGGCACGTGGGACAGCCCTGTGGGAAAGCCTCGACGGAAAGCCTCGAGGGAAAACCACAGATCCTTTGATCCACGCGACGGGAAGCGTGACATTGCTGCTACAGCCTGGAAGGAAAGCGCACGTGCATGCCCCCACTCGAGATGAGGCCTGTCTCCCCTGGCGAGACTCCAGAAGTACCCAAAGATCCATATCAGCCCGTGAGAGGAATCCTCGGTTCCGGCCCTGACTCCACACAAGGTTTTTGGCCCGGGTATCGACGGGAGAGGAATCCCGAGAGGCCCCCTAGCAACTCGCATGGGGACTGGCCTCTCCTGAGGCCACCAGGGCGGGTCCCTGAGGTCCCCGTCGTAACTCGAGAACACCTGCCGCAACTCGAGAAAATCCAGGAAGTTCTCCCTTCCAGGCGAGATGAGGCCTATTTCCAATGAGGCGTCTGGAGACTAATGACACCTAACCTCTGGAACTTCGAAAGGGTCTTTCACACCCTTGCTGCAACTCAAGAAGTTCACCGCCATACCCGTCTCCACTCGAGAGGAAGCACGATCGTCCCACCGACATCCAGAGGAGCCCCCTATCCCCCTCGTAGCTCGAGATGAGGAATCCTTTCCCTGCTTTCAATGGGAAAGAATTCCCGGCGTTCCCGTCGCATCTGAAGCGGAGGCACTCTCAACAGGAAAGGAGAGAGGAACTCCATGGTCGTACCACCATTCCAAGAGTCCCCCAGATGTCTCAGTCCATTCCAGAGGAAGCTCATTGCCCTGCACTGGCTCATCTTTCACGCCGAGGATCGAATCACACCACGGTGGCACGTGGGACAGCCCTGTGGGAAAGCCTCGAGGGAAAGCCTCGAGGGAAAACCACAGATCCTTTGATCCACGCCACGGGAAGCGTGACATTGCTGCTACAGCCTGGAAGGAAAGTGCACGTGCATGCCCCGACTCGAGACGAGGCCTGACTCCCCTGGGGAGACTCCAGAAGTACCCAAAGATCCATGTCAGCCCCTGACAGGAATCCTCGGTTCCGGCCCTGACTCCACACAAGGTTTTTGGCCCCGGTATCGACGGGAGAGGAATCCCGAGAGGCCCCCTAGCAAGTCGCATGGGGACTGGCCTCTCCTGAGGCCACCAGGGCGGGTCCCTGAGGTCCCCGTCGTAACTCGAGAACACCTGCCGCAACTCGAGAAAATCCAGGAAGTTCTCCCTTCCAGGCGAGATGAGGCCTATTTCCGATGAGGCGTCTGGAGACTAATGACACCTAACCTCTGGAACTTCGAAAGTGTCTTTCACACCCTTGCTGCAACTCAAGAAGTTCACCGCCATACCCGTCTCCACTCGAGAGGAAGCACGATGGTCCCGCCCACATCCAGAGGAGCCCCGTTTCCCCCTCGTAGCTCGAGATGAGGGATCCTTTCCCTGCTTTCAACGGGAAAGAATTCCCGGTGTTCCCGTCCCATCTCAAGAGGAGGCACTCTCAACAGCAAAGGCGAGAGGAACTCCATGGTCGTACCACCATTCCAAGAGTCCTCCAGATGTCTCAGTCCATTCCAGAGGAACCTCTTTGCCCTGCACTGGCTCATCTTTCACGCCGAGGATCGACTCACACCACGGTGGCACGTGGGACAGCCCTGTGGGAAAGCCTCGAGGGAAAGCCTCGAGGGAAAACCACAGATCCTTTGATCCACGCCACGGGAAGCGTGACATTGCTGCTACAGCCTGGAAGGAAAGTGCACGTGCATGCCCCGACTCGAGACGAGGCCTGACTCCCCTGGGGAGACTCCAGAAGTACCCAAAGATCCATGTCAGCCCCTTAGAGGAATCCTCGGTTCAGGCCCTGACTCCACACAAGGTTTTTGGCCCCGGTATCGACGGGAGAGGAATCCCGAGAGTCCCCCTAGCAACTCGCATGGGGACTGGCCTCTCCTGAGGCCACCAGGGCGGGTCCCTGAGGTCCCCGTCGTAACTCGAGAACACCTGCCACAACTCGAGAAATTCCAGGAAGTTCCCCCTGCCAGGCGAGATGAGGCCTATTTCCGATGAGGCGTCTGGAGACTAATGACACCTAACCTCTGGAACTTCGAAAGGGTCTTTCACACCCTTGCTGCAACTCAAGAAGTTCACCGCCATACCCGTCTCCACTCGAGAGGAAGCACGTTGGTCCCGCCCACATCCAGAGGATCCCCGTTTCCCCCTCGGAGCTCGAGATGAGGGATCCTTTCCCTGCTTTCAACGGGAAAGAATTCCCGGCGTTCCCGTCGCATCTCAAGAGGAGGCACTCTCAACAGGAAAGGAGAGAGGAACTCCATGGTCGTACCACCATTCCAAGAGTCCCCCAGATGTCTCAGTCCATTCCAGAGGAACCTCTTTGCCCTGCACTGGCTCATCTTTCACGCCGAGGATCGACTCACACCACGGTGGCACGTGGGACAGCCCTGTGGGAAAGCCTCGAGGGAAAGCCTCGAGGGAAAACCACAGATCCTTTGATCCACGCGATGGGAAGCTTGACATTGCTGCTACAGCCTGGAAGGAAAGCGCACGTGCATGCCCCCACTCGAGATGAGGCCTCTCTCCCCTGGCGAGACTCCAGAAGTACCCAAAGATCCATATCAGCCCGTGAGAGGAATCCTCGGTTCCGGCCCTGACTCCACACAAGGTTTTTGGCCCGGGTATCGACGGGAGAGGAATCCCGAGAGGCCCCCTAGCAACTCGCATGGGGACTGGCCTCTCCTGAGGCCACCAGGGCGGGTCCCTGAGGTCCCCGTCGTAACTCGAGAACACCTGCCACAACTCGAGAAAATCCAGGAAGTTCTCCCTTCCAGGCGAGATGAGGCCTATTTCCGATAAGGCGTCTGGAGACTAATGACATCTAACCTCTGGAACTTCGAAAGGGTCTTTCACACCCTTGCTGCAACTCAAGAAGTTCACCGCCATACCCGTCTCCACTGGAGAGGAAGCACGATCGTCCCGCCCACATCCAGAGGAGCCCCCTTTCCCCCTCGTAGCTCGAGATGAGGAATCCTTTCCCTGCTTTCAATGGGAAAGAATTCCCGGCGTTCCCGTCGCATCTCAAGGGGAGGCACTCTCAACAGGAAAGGCGAGAGGAACTCCATGGTCGTACCACCATTCCAAGAGTCCCCCAGATGTCTCAGTCCATTCCAGAGGAACCTCTTTGCCCTGCACTGGCTCATCTTTCACGCCGAGGATCGACTTACACCACGGTGGCACGTTGGACAGCCCTGTGGGAAAGCCTCGAGGGAAAGCCTCGAGGGAAAAGCACAGATCCTTTGATCCACGCCACGGGAAGCGTGACATTGCTGCTACAGCCTGGAAGGAAAGTGAACGTGCATGCCCCGACTCGAGACGAGGCCTGACTCCCCTGGGGAGACTCCAGAAGTACCCAAAGATCCATGTCAGCCCCTGAGAGGAATCCTCGGTTCCGGCCCTGACTCCACACAAGGTTTTTGGCCCCGGTATCGACGGGAGAGGAATCCCGAGAGGCCCCCTAGCAACTCGCATGGGGACTGGCCTCTCCTGAGGCCACCAGGGCGGGTCCCTGAGGTCCCCGTCGTAACTCGAGAACACCTGCCGCAACTCGAGAAATTCCAGGAAGTTTCCCCTTCCAGGCGAGATGAGGCCTATTTCCGATGAGGCGTCTGGAGACTAATGACACCTAACCTCTGGACCTTCGAAAGGGTCTTTCACACCCTTTCTGCAACTCAATAAGTTCACCGCCATACCCGTCTCCACTCGAGAGGAAGCACGATGGTCCCGCCCACATCCAGAGGAGCCCCGTTTCCCCCACGTAGCTCGAGATGAGGGATCCTTTCCCTGCTTTCAACGGGAAAGAATTCCCGGCGTTCCCGTTGCATCTCAAGAGGAGGCACTCTCAACAAGAAAGGCGAGAGGAACTGCATGGTCTTACCACCATTTCAAGAGTCCCCCAGATGTCTCAGTCCATTCCAGAGGAACCTCTTTGCCCTGCACTGGCTCATCTTTCACGCCGAGGATCGACTAACACCACGGTGGCAGGTGGGACAGCCCTGTGGGAAAGCCTCGAGGGAAAGCCTCGAGGGAAAACCACAGATCCATTGATCCAGGACACGGGAAGCGTGACATTGCTGCTACAGCCTGGAAGGAAAGTGCACGTGCATGCCCCGACTCGAGACGAGGCCTGACTCCCCTGGGGAGACTCCAGAAGTACCCAAAGATCCATGTCAGCCCCTGAGAGGAATCTTCGTTTCCGGCCCTGACTCCACACAAGGTTTTTGGCCCCGGTATCGACGGGAGAGGAATCCCGAGAGGCCCCCTAGCAAGTCGCATGGGGACTGGCCTCTCCTGAGGCCACCAGGGCGGGTCCCTGAGGTCCCCGTCGTAACTCGAGAACACCTGCCGCAACTCGAGAAAATCCAGGAAGTTCTCCCTTCCAGGCGAGATGAGGCCTATTTCCGATCAACGTCTGGAGACTAATGACACCTAAACTCTGGAACTTCGAAAGGGTCTTTCACACCCTTGCTGCAACTCAAGAAGTTCACCGCCATACCCGTCTCCACTCTAGAGGAAGCACGATGGTCCCGCCCACATCCAGAGGAGCCCCGTTTCCCCCTCCTAGCTCGAGATGAGCGATCGTTTCCCTGCTTTCAACGGGAAAGAATTCCCGGCGTTCCCGTCGCATCTCAAGAGGAGGCACTCTCAGCAGGAAAGGCGAGTGGAACTCCATGGTCGTACCACCATTCCAAGAGTCCCGCAGATGTCTCAGTCCATTCCAGAGGAACCTCTTTGCCCTGCACTGGCTCATCTTTCACGCCGAGGATCGACTCACACCACGGTGGCACGTGGGACAGCCCTGTGGGAAAGCCTCGAGGGAAAACCACAGATCCTTTGATCCACGCCACGGGAAGCATGACATTGCTGCTACAGCCTGGAAGGAAAGTGCACGTGCATGCCCCGACTCGAGACGACGCCTGACTCCCCTGGGGAGACTCCAGAAGTACCCAAAGATCCATGTCAGCCCCTGAGAGGAATCCTCGGTTCAGGCCCTGACTCCACACAAGGTTTTTGGCCCCGGTATCGACGGGAGAGGAATCCCGAGAGGCCCCCTAGCAACTCGCATGGGGACTGGCCTCTCCTGAGGCCACCAGGGCGGGTCCCTGAGGTCCCCGTAGTAACTCGAGAACACCTGCCGCAACTCGAGAAATTCCAGGAAGTTCCCCCTTCCAGGCGAGATGAGGCCTATTTCCGATGAGGCGTCTGGAGACTAATGACACCTAACCTCTGGAACTTCGAAAGGGTCTTTCACACCCTTGCTGCAACTCAAGAAGTTCACCGCCACACCCGTCTCCACTCGAGAGGAAGCACGATGGTCCCGCCCACATCCAGAGGAGCCCCGTTTCCCCCTCGTAGCTCGAGATGAGGGATCCTTTCCCTGCTTTCAACGGGAAAGAATTCCCGGCGTTCCCGTCGCATCTCAAGAGGAGGCACTCTCAAAGGAAAGGCGAGAGGAACTCCATGGTCGTACCACCATTCCAAGAGTCCCCCAGATGTCTCAGTCCATTCCAGAGGAACCTCTTTGCCCTGCACTCGCTCATCTTTCACGCCGAGGATCGACTCACACCACGGTGGCACGTGGGACAGCCCTGTGGGAAAGCCTCGAGGGAAAGCCTCGAGGGAAAAACACAGATCCTTTGATCCACGCCACGGGAAGCGTGACATTGCTGCTACAGCCTGGAAGGAAAGCGCACGTGCATGCCCCCACTCGAGACGAGGCCTGACTCCCATGGGGAGACTCCAGAAGTACCCAAAGATTCATGTCAGCCCCTGAGAGGATTCCTCGGTTCCGGCCCTGACTCCACACAAGGTTTTTGGCCCCAGTATCGACGGGAGAGGAATCCCGAGAGGCCCCCTAGCAACTCGCATGGGGACTGGCCTCTCCTGAGGCCACCAGGGCGGGTCCCTGAGGTCCCCGTCGTAACTCGAGAACACCTGCCGCAACTCGAGATAATCCAGGAAGTTCTCCCTTCCAGGCGAGATGAGGCCTATTTCCGATGAGGCGTCTGGAGACTAATGACACCTAAACTCTGGAACTTCGAAAGGGTCTTTCACACCCTTGCTGCAACTCAAGAAGTTCACCGCCACACCCGTCTCCACTCTAGAGGAAGCACGATGGTCCCGCCCACATCCAGAGGAGCCCCGTTTCCCCCTCCTAGCTCGAGATGAGCGATCCTTTCCCTGCTTTCAACGGGAAAGAATTCCCGGCGTTCCCGTCGCATCTCAAGAGGAGGCACTCTCAACAGGAAAGGCGAGAGGAACTCCATGGTCGTACCACCATTCCAAGAGTCCCCCAGATGTCTCAGTCCATTCCAGAGGAACCTCTTTGCCCTGCACTGGCTCATCTTTCACTCCGAGGATCGACTCACACCACGGTGGCACGTGGGACAGCCCTGTGGGAAAGCCTCGAGGGAAAGCCTCGAGGGAAAACCACAGATCCTTTGATCCACGCGATGGGAAGCGTGACATTGCTGCTACAGCCTGGAAGGAAAGCGCACGTGCATGCCCCCACTCGAGACGAGGCCTGACTCCCATGGGGAGACTCCAGAAGGACCCAAAGATCCATGTCAGCCCCGGAGAGGAATCCTCGGTTCCGGCCCTGACTCCACACAAGGTTTTTGGCCCCGGTATCGACGGGAGAGGAATCCCGAGAGGCCCCCTAGCAACTCGCATGGGGACTGGCCTCTCCTGAGGCCACCAGGGCGGGTCCCTGAGGTCCCCGTCGTAACTCGAGAACAACTGCCGCAACTCGAGAAAATCCAGGAAGTTCTCCCTTCCAGGCGAGATGAGGCCTATTTCCGATGAGGCGTCTGGAGACTAATGACACCTAACCTCTGGAACTTCGAAAGGGTCTTTCACACCCTTGCTGCAACTCAAGAAGTTCACCGCCATACCCGTCTCCACTCGAGAGGAAGCACGATAGTCCCGCCCACATCCAGAGGAGCCCCGTTTCCCCCTCGTAGCTCGAGATGAGGGATCCTTTCCCTGCTTTCAACGGGAAAGAATTCCCGGCGTTCCCGTCGCATCTCAAGAGGAGGCACTCTCAACAGGAAAGGCGAGAGGAACTCCATGGTCGTACCACCATTCCAAGAGTCCCCCAGATGTCTCAGTCCATTCCAGAGGAAGCTCTTTGCCCTACACTGGCTCATCTTTCACGCCGAGGATCGACTCACACCACGGTGGCACGTGGGACAGCCCTGTGGGAAAGCCTCGAGGGAAAGCCTCGAGGGAAAACCACAGATCGTTTGATTCACGCCACGGGAAGCGTGACATTGCTGCTACAGCCTTGAAGGAAAGCGCCCGTGCATGCCCCCACTCGAGACGAGGCCTGACTCCCATGGGGAGACTCCAGAAGTACCCAAAGATCCATGTCAGCCACTGAGAGGAATCCTCGGTTCCGGCCCTGACTCCACACAAGGTTTTTGGCCCCGGTATCGACGGGAGAGGAATCCCGAGAGGCCACCTAGCAACTCGCATGGGGACTGGCCTCTCCTGAGGCCACCAGGGCGGGTCCCTGAGGTCCCCGTCGTAACTCGAGAACACCTGCCGCAACTCGAGAAAATCCAGGAAGTTCTCCCTTCCAGGCGAGATGAGGCCTATTTCCGATGAGGCGTCTGGAGACTAATGACACCTAAACTCTGGAACTTCGAAAGGGTCTTTCACACCCTTGCTGCAACTCAAGAAGTTCACCGCCATACCCGTCTCCACTCTAGAGGAAGCACGATGGTCCCGCCCACATCCAGAGGAGCCCCGTTTCCCCCTCCTAGCTCGAGATGAGCGATCCTTTCCCTGCTTTCAACGGGAAAGAATTCCCGGCGTTCCCGTCGCATCTCAAGAGGAGGCACTCTCAACAGGAAAGGCGAGAGGAACTCCATGGTTGTACCAACATTCCAAGAGTCCCCCAGATGTCTCAGTCCATTCCAGAGGAACCTCTTTGCCCTGCACTGGCTCATCTTTCACGCCGAGGATCGACTCACACCACGGTGGCACGTGGGACAGCCCTGTGGGAAAGCCTCGAGGGAAAGCTTCGAGGGAAAACCACAGATCCTTTGATCCACGCGATGGGAAGCGTGACATTGCTGCTACAGCCTGGAAGGAAAGCGCACGTGCATGCCCCCACTCGAGATGAGGCCTGTCTCCCCTGGCGAGACTCCAGAAGTACCCAAAGATCCATATCAGCCCGTGAGAGGAATCCTCGGTTCCGGCCCTGACTCCACACAAGGTTTTTGGCCCGGGTATCGACGGGAGAGGAATCCCGAGAGGCCCCCTAGCAACTCGCATGGGGACTGGCCTCTCCTGAGGCCACCAGGGCGGGTCCCTGAGTTCCCCGTCGTAACTCGAGAACACCTGCCGTAACTCGAGAAAATCCAGGAAGTTCTCCCTTCCAGGCAGGATGAGGCCTATTTCCGATGAGGCGTCTGGAGACTAATGACACCTAACCTCTGGAACTTCGAAAGGGTCTTTCACACCCTTGCTGCAACTCAAGAAGTTCACCGCCATACCCGTCTCCACTCGAGAGGAAGCACGATCGTCCCGCCCACATCCAGAGGAGCCCCCTTTCCCCCTCGTAGCTCGAGATGAGGAATCCTTTCCCTGCTTTCAATGGGAAAGAATTCCCGGCGTTCCCGTCGCATCTCAAGCGGAGGCACTCTCAACAGGAAAGGCGAGAGAATCTCCATGGTCGTACCACCATTCCAAGAGTCCCCCAGATGTCTCAGTCCATTCCAGAGTAAGCTCTTTGCCATGCACTGGCTCATCTTTCACGCCGAGGATCGACTCACACCACGGTGGCACGTGGGACAGCCCTGTGGGAAAGCCTCGAGGGAAAGCCTCGAGGGAAAACCACAGATCCTTTGATCCACGCCACGGGAAGCGTGACATTGCTGCTACAGCCTGGAAGGAAAGCGCACGTGAATGACCCCACTCGAGACGAGGCCTGACTCCCCTGGGGAGACTCCAGAAGTACCCAAAGATCCATGTCAACCCCTGAGAGGAATCCTCGGTTCCGGCCCTGACTCCACACAAGGTTTTTGGCCCCGGTATCGACGGGAGGGGAATCCCGAGAGGCCCCCTAGCAACTCGCATGGGGACTGGCCTCTCCTGAGGCTACCAGGGCGGGTCCCTGAGGTCCCCGTCGTAACTCGAGAACACCTGCCGCAACTCGAGAAAATCCAGGAAGTTCTCCCTTCCAGGCGAGATGAGGCCTATTTCCGATGAGGCGTCCGGAGACTAATGACACCTAACCTCTGGAACTTCTAAAGGGTCTTTCACACCCTTGCTGCAACTCAAGAAGTTCACCGCCATACCCGTCTCCACTCTAGAGGAAGCACGATGGTCCCGCCCACATCCAGAGGAGCCCCGTTTCCCCCTCCTAGCTCGAGATGAGCGATCCTTTCCCTGCTTCCAACGGGAAAGAATTCCCGGCGTTCCCGTCGCATCTCAAGAGGAGGCACTCTCAACAGGAAAGGCGAGAGGAACTCCATGGTCGTACCACCATTCCAAGAGTCCCCCAGATGTCTCAGTCCATTCCAGAGGAACCTCTTTGCCCTGCACTGGCTCATCTTTCACGCCGAGGATCGACTCACACCACGGTGGCACGTGGGACAAACCTGTGGTAAAACCACAGATCCTTTGATCCACGCGATGGAAAGCGTGACATTGCTGCTACAGCCTGGAAGGAAAGCGCACGTGCATGCCCCCACTCGAGATGGGGCCTGTCTCCCCTGGCGAGACTCCAGAAGTACCCAAAGATCCATATCAGCCCGTGAGAGGAATCCTCGGTTCCGGCCCTGACTCCACACAAGGTTTTTGGCCCGGGTATCGACGGGAGAGGAATCCCGAGAGGCCCCCTAGCAAATCGCATGGGGACTGGCCTCTCCTGAGGCCACCAGGGCGGGTCCCTGAGGTCCCCGTCGTAACTCGAGAACACCTGCCGCAACTCGAGAAAATCCAGGAAGTTCTCCCTTCCAGGCAGGATGAGGCCTATTTCCGATGAGGCGTCTGGAGACTAATGACACCTAACCTCTGGAACTTCGAAAGGGTCTTTCACACCCTTGCTGCAACTCAAGAAGTTCACCGCCATACCCGTCTCCACTGGAGAGGAAGCACGATCGTCCCGCCCACATCCAGAGGAGCCCCCTTTCCCCCTCGTAGCTCGAGATGAGGAATCCTTTCCCTGCTTTCAATGGGAAAGAATTCCCGGCGTTCCCGTCGCATCTCAAGCGGAGGCACTCTCAACAGGAAAGGCGAGAGGAACTCCATGGTCGTACCACCATTCCAAGAGTCCCCCAGATGTCTCAGTCCATTCCAGAGGAATCTCTTTGCCCTGCACTGGCTCATCTTTCACGCCGAGGATCGACTCACACCACGGTGGCACGTGGGACAGCCCTGTGGGAAAGCCTCGAGGGAAAGCCTCGAGGGAAAACCACAGATCGTTTGATTCACGCCACGGGAAGCGTGGCATTGCTGCTACAGCCTTGAAGGAAAGCGCACGTGCATGCCCCCACTCGAGACGAGGCCTGACTCCCCTGGGGAGACTCCAGAAGTACCCAAAGATCCATGTCAGCCACTGAGAGGAATCCTCGGTTCCGGCCCTGACTCCACACAAGGTTTTTGGCCCCGGTATCGACGGGAGAGGAATCCCGAGAGGCACCCTAGCAACTCGCATGGGGACTGGCCTCTCCTGAGGCCACCAGGGCGGGTCCCTGAGGTCCCCGTCGTATCTCGAGAACACCTGCCGCAACTCGAGAAAATCCAGGAAGTTCTCCCTTCCAGGCGAGATGAGGCCTATTTCCGATGAGGCGTCTGGAGACTAATGACACCTAACCTCTGGAACTTCGAAAAGGTCTTTCACACCCTTGCTGCAACTCAAGAAGTTCACCGCCATACCCGTCTCCACTCTAGAGGAAGCACGATGGTCCCGCCCACATCCAGAGGAGCCCCGTTTCCCCCTCCTAGCTCGAGATGAGCGATCCTTTCCCTGCTTCCAACGGGAAAGAATTCCCGGCGTTCCCGTCGCATCTCAAGAGGAGGCACTCTCAACAGGAAAGGCGAGAGGAACTCCATGGTCGTACCACCATTCCAAGAGTCCCCCAGATGTCTCAGTCCATTCCAGAGGAACCTCTTTGCCCTGCACTGGCTCATCTTTCACGCCGAGGATCGACTCACACCACGATGGCACGTGGGACAAACCTGTGGAAAAACCACAGATCCTTTGATCCACGCGATGGAAAGCGTGACATTGCTGCTACAGCCTGGAAGGAAAGCGCACGTGCATGCCCCCACTCGAGATGGGGCCTGTCTCCCCTGGCGAGACTCCAGAAGTACCCAAAGATCCATATCAGCCCGTGAGAGGAATCCTCGGTTCCGGCCCTGACTCCACACAAGGTTTTTGGCCCGGGTATCGACGGGAGAGGAATCCCGAGAGGCCCCCTAGCAACTCGCATGGGGACTGGCCTCTCCTGAGGCCACCAGGGCGGGTCCCTGAGGTCCCCGTCGTAACTCGAGAACACCTGCCGCAACTCGAGAAAATCCAGGAAGTTCTCCCTTCCAGGCAGGATGAGGCCTATTTCCGATGAGTCGTCTGGAGACTAATGACACCTAACCTCTGGAACTTCGAAAGGGTCTTTCACACCCTTGCTGCAACTCAAGAAGTTCACCGCCATACCCGTCTCCACTCGAGAGGAAGCACGATCGTCCCGCCCACATCCAGAGGAGCCCCCTTTCCCCCTCGTAGCTCGAGATGAGGAATCCTTTCCCTGCTTTCAATGGGAAAGAATTCCCGGCGTTCCCGTCGCATCTCAAGCGGAGGCACTCTCAACAGGAAAGGCGAGAGGAACTCCATGGTCGTACCACCATTCCAAGAGTCCCCCAGATGTCTCAGTCCATTCCAGAGGAATCTCTTTGCCCTGCACTGGCTCATCTTTCACGCCGAGGATCGACTGACACCACGGTGGCACGTGGGACAGCCCTGTGGGAAAGCCTCGAGGGAAAGCCTCGAGGGAAAACCACAGATCCTTTGATCCACGCCACGGGAAGCGTGACATTGCTGCTACAGCCTGGAAGGAAAGTGCACGTGCATGCCCCGACTCGAGACGAGGCCTGACTCCCCTGGGGAGACTCCAGAAGTACCCAAAGATCCATGTCAGCCCGTGAGAGGAATCCTCGGTTCAGGCCCTGACTCCACACAAGGTTTTTGGCCCCGGTATCGACGGGAGAGGAATCCCGAGAGGCCCCCTAGCAACTCGCATGGGGACTGGCCTCTCCTGAGGCCACCAGGGCGGGTCCCTGAGGTCCCCGTCGTAACTCAAGAACACCTGCCACAACTCGAGAAATTCCAGGAAGTTCCCCCTTCCAGGCGAGATGAGGCCTATTTCCGATGAGGCGTCTGGAGACTAATGACACCTAACCTCTGGAACTTCGAAAGGGTCTTTCACACCCTTGTTGCAACTCAAGAAGTTCACCGCCACACCCGTCTCCACTCGAGAGGAAGCACGATGGTCCCGCCCACATCCAGAGGAGCCCCGTTTCCCCCTCGTAGCTCGAGATGAGGGATCCTTTCCCTACTTTCAACGGGAAAGAATTCCCGGCGTTCCCGTCGCATCTCAAGAGGAGGCACTCTCAACAGGAAAGGCGAGAGGAACTCCATGGTCGTACCACCATTCCAAGAGTCCCCAAGATGTCTCAGTCCATTCCAGAGGAACGTCTTTGCCCTGCACTGTCTCATCTTTCACGCCGAGGATCGACTCACACCACGGTGGCACGTGGGACAGCCCTGTGGGAAAGCCTCGAGGGAAAGCCGCGAGGGAAATCCACAGATCGTTTGATTCACGCCACGGGAAGCGTGGCATTGCTGCTACAGCCTTGAAGGAAAGCGCACGTGCATGCCCCCACTCGAGACGAGGCCTGACTCCCCTGGGGAGACTCCAGAAGTACCCAAAGATCCATGTCAGGCACTGAGAGGAATCCTCGGTTCCGGCCCTGACTCCACACAAGGTTTTTGGCCCCGGTATCGACGGGAGAGGAATCCCGAGAGGCACCCTAGCAACTCGCATGGGGACTGGCCTCTCCTGAGGCCACCAGGGTGGGTCCCTGAGGTCCCCGTCGTATCTCGAGAACACCTGCCGCAACTCGAGAAAATCCAGGAAGTTCTCCCTTCCAGGCGAGATGAGGCCTATTTCCGATGAGGCGTCTGGAGACTAATGACACCTAACCTCTGGAACTTCGAAAAGGTCTTTCACACCCTTGCTGCAACTCAAGAAGTTCACCGCCATACCCGTTTCCACTCTAGAGGAAGCACGATGGTCCCGCCCATATCCAGAGGAGCCCCGTTTCCCCCTCCTAGCTCGAGATGAGCGATCCTTTCCCTGCTTCCAACGGGAAAGAATTCCCGGCGTTCCCGTCGCATCTCAAGAGGAGGCACTCTCAACAGGAAAGGCGAGAGGAACTCCATGGTCGTACCACCATTCCAAGAGTCCCCCAGATGTCTCAGTCCATTCCAGAGGAACCTCTTTGCCCTGCACTGGCTCATCTTTCACGCCGAGGATCGACTCACACCACGGTGGCACGTGGGACAAACCTGTGGAAAAACCACAGATCCTTTGATCCACGCGATGGAAAGCGTGACATTGCTGCTACAGCCTGGAAGGAAAGCGCACGTGCATGCCCCCACTCGAGATGGGGCCTGTCTCCCCTGGCGAGACTCCAGAAGTACCCAAAGATCCATATCAGCCCGTGAGAGGAATCCTCGGTTCCGGCCCTGACTCCACACAAGGTTTTTGGCCCGGGTATCGACGGGAGAGGAATCCCGAGTGGCCCCCTAGCAACTCGCATGGGGACTGGCCTCTCCTGAGGCCACCAGGGCGGGTCCCTGAGGTCCCCGTCGTAACTCGAGAACACCTGCGCAACTCGAGAAAATCCAGGAAGTTCTCCCTTCCAGGCGAGATGAGGCCTATTTCCGATGAGACGTCTGGAGACTAATGACACCGAACCTCTGGAACTTCGAAAGGGTCTTTCACACCCTTGCTGCAACTCAAGAAGTTCACCGCCATACCCGTCTCCACTCGAGAGGAAGCACGATCGTCCCGCCCACATCCAGAGGAGCCCCCTTTCCCCCTCGTAGCTCGAGATGAGGAATCCTTTCCCTGCTTTCAATGGGAAAGAATTCCCGGCGTTCCCGTCGCATCTCAAGCGGAGGCACTCTCAACAGGAAAGGCGAGAGGAACTCCATGGTCGTACAACCATTCCAAGAGTCCCCCAGATGTCTCAGTCCATTCCAGAGGAATCTCTTTGCCCTGCACTGGCTCATCTTTCACGCCGAGGATCGACTGACACCACGGTGGCACGTGGGACAGCCCTGTGGGAAAGCCTCGAGGGAAAGCCTCGAGGGAAAACCACAGATCCTTTGATCCACGCCACGGGAAGCGTGACATTGCTGCTACAGCCTGGAAGGAAAGTGCACGTGCATGCCCCGACTCGAGACGAGGCCTGACTCCCCTGGGGAGACTCCAGAAGTACCCAAAGATCCATGTCAGCCCGTGAGAGGAATCCTCGGTTCCGGCCCTGACTCCACACAAGGTTTTTGGCCCGGGTATCGACGGGAGAGGAATCCCGAGAGGCCCCCTAGCAACTCGCATGGGGACTGGCCTCTCCTGAGGCCACCAGGGCGGGTCCCTGAGGTCCCCGTCGTAACTCAAGAACACCTGCCACAACTCGAGAAATTCCAGGAAGTTCCCCCTTCCAGGCGAGATGAGGCCTATTTCCGATGAGGCGTCTGGAGACTAATGACACCTAACCTCTGGAACTTCGAAAGGGTCTTTCACACCCTTGTTGCAACTCAAGAAGTTCACCGCCACACCCGTCTCCACTCGAGAGGAAGCACGATGGTCCCGCCCACATCCAGAGGAGCCCCGTTTCCCCCTCGTAGCTCGAGATGAGGGATCCTTTCCCTGCTTTCAACGGGAAAGAATTCCCGGCGTTCCCGTCGCATCTCAAGAGGAGGCACTCTCAACAGGAAAGGCGAGAGGAACTCCATGGTCGTACCACCATTCCAAGAGTCCCCCAGATGTCTCAGTCCATTCCAGAGGAACGTCTTTGCCCTGCACTGTCTCATCTTTCACGCCGAGGATCGACTCACACCACGGTGGCACGTGGGACAGCCCTGTGGGAAAGCCTCGAGGGAAAGCCTCGAGGGAAAACCACAGATCGTTTGATTCACGCCACGGGAAGCGTGGCATTGCTGCTACAGCCTTGAAGGAAAGCGCACGTGCATGCCCCCACTCGAGACGAGGCCTGACTCCCCTGGGGAGACTCCAGAAGTACCCAAAGATCCATGTCAGCCACTGAGAGGAATCCTCGGTTCCGGCCCTGACTCCACACAAGGTTTTTGGCCCCAGTATCGACGGGAGAGGAATCCCGAGAGGCCCCCTAGCAACTCGCATGGTGTCTGGCCTCTCCTGAGGCCACCAGGGCGGGTCCCTGAGGTCCCCGTCGTAGCTCGAGAACACCTGCCGCAACTCGAGAAAATCCAGGAAGTTCTCCCTTCCAGGCGAGATGAGGCCTATTTCCGATGAGGCGTCTGGAGACTAATGACACCTAACCTCTGGAACTTCGAAAAGGTCTTTCACACCCTTGCTGCAACTCAAGAAGTTCACCGCCATACCCGTCTCCACTCTAGAGGAAGCACGATGGTCCCGCCCACATCCAGAGGAGCCTCGTTTCCCCCTCCTAGATCGAGATGAGCGATCCTTTCCCTGCTTTCAACGGGAAAGAATTCCCGGTATTCCCGTCCCATCTCAAGAGGAGGCACTCTCAACAGCAAAGGCGAGAGGAACTCCATCGTCGTACCACCATTCCAAGAGTCCCCCAGATGTCTCAGTCCATTCCAGAGGAACCTCTTTGCCCTGCACTGGCTCATCTTTCACGCCGAGGATCGACTCACACCACGGTGGCACGTGGGACAGCCCTGTGGGAAAGCCTCGAGGGAAAGCCTCGAGGGAAAACCACAGATCCTTTGATCCACGCGACGGGAAGCGTCACATTGCTGCTACAGCCTGGAAGGAAAGTGCACGTGCATGCCCCCACTCGAGACGAGGCCTGTCTCCTCTGGCGAGACTCCAGAAGTACCCAAAGATCCATATCAGCCCCTGAGAGGAATCCTCGGTTTGGGCCCTGACTCCACACAAGGTTTTTGGCCCCGGTATCGACGGGAGAGGAATCCTGAGAGGCCCCCTAGCAACTCGCATGGGGACTGGCCTCTCCTGAGGGCACCAGGGCGGGTCCCTGAGGTCCCCGTCGTAACTCGAGAACACCTGCCGCAACTCGAGAAAATCCAGGAAGTTCTCCCTTCCAGGCGAGATGAGGCCTATTTCCGATGAGGCGTCTGGAGACTAATGACACCTAACCTCTGGAACTTGGAAAGGGTCTTTCACACCCTTGCTGCAACTCAAGAAGTTCACCGCCATACCCGTCTCCACTCGAGAGGAAGCACGATGGTCCCGCCCACATCCAGAGGAGCCCCGTTTCCCCCTCGGAGCTCGAGATGAGGGATCCTTTCCCTGCTTTCAACGGGAAAGAATTCCCGGCGTTCCCGTCGCATCTCAAGAGGAGGCACTCTCAACAGGAAAGGCGAGAGGAACTCCATGGTCGCACCACCATTCCAAGAGTCCCCCAGATGTCTCAGTCCATTCCAGAGGAAACTCTTTGCCCTGCACTGGCTCATCTTTCACGCCGAGGATCGACTCACACCACGGTGGCACGTGGGACAGCCCTGTGGGAAAGCCTCGAGGGAAAGCCTCGAGGGAAAACCACAGATCCTTTGATCCACGCCTCGGGAAGCGTGACATTGCTGCTACAGCCTGGAAGGAAAGCGCAAGTGCATGCCCCCACTCGAGCCGAGGCCTGACTCCCCTGGGGAGACTCCAGAAGTACCCAAAGATCCATGTCAGCCCCTGAGAGGAATCCTCGTTTCCGGCCCTGACTCCACACAAGGTTTTTGGCCCCCGTATCGATGGGAGAGGAATCCCGAGAGGCCCCCTAGCAACTCGCATGGGGACTGGCCTCTCCTGAGGCCATCAGGGCGGGTCCCTGAGGTCCCCGTCGGAACTCGAGAGCACCTGCCGCAACTCGAGAAAATCCAGGAAGTTCTCCCTTCCAGGCGAGATGAGGCCTATTTCCGATGAGGCGTCTGGAGACTAATGACACCTAACCTCTGGAACTTCGAAAAGGTCTTTCACACCCTTGCTGCAACTCAAGAAGTTCACCGCATACCCGTCTCCACTCTAGAGGAAGCACGATGGTCCCGCCCACATCCAGAGGAGCCCCGTTTCCCCCTCCTAGCTCGAGATGAGCGATCCTTTCCCTGCTTCCAACGGGAAAGAATTCCCGGCGTTCCCGTCGCATCTCAAGAGGAGGCACTCTCAACAGGAAAGGCGAGAGGAACTCCATGGTCGTACCACCATTCCAAGAGTCCCCCAGATGTCTCAGTCCATTCCAGAGGAACCTCTTTGCCCTGCACTGGCTCATCTTTCACGCCGAGGATCGACTCACACCACGGTGGCACGTGGGACAGCCCTGTGGGAAAGCCTCGAGGGAAAACCACAGATCCTTTGATCCACGCGACGGGAAGCGTGACATTGCTGCTACAGCCTGGAAGGAAATCACACGTGCATGCCCCCACTCGAGACGAGGCCTGACTCCCCTGGGGAGACTCCAGAAGTACCCAAAGATCCATGTCAGCCCCTGAGAGGAATCCTCGGTTCCGGCCCTGACTCCACACAAGGTTTTTGGCCCCGGTATCGACGCGAGAGGAATCCCGAGAGGCCCCCTAGCAACTCGCATGGGGACTGGCCTCTCCTGAGGCCACCAGGGCGGGTCCCTGAGGTCCCCGTCGTAACTCGAGAACACCTGCCGCATCTCGAGAAAATCCAGGAAGTTCTCCCTTCCAGGCGAGATGAGGCCTATTTCCGATGAGGCGTCTGGATACTAATGACACCTAACCTCTGGAACTTCGAAAGGGTCTTTCACACCCTTGCTGCAACTCAAGAAGTTCACCGCCATACCCGTCTCGACTCGAGAGGAAGCACGATGGTCCGCCCACATCCAGAGGAGCCCCGTTTCCCCCTCGTAGCTCGAGATGAGGGATCCTTTCCCTGCTTTCAACGGGAAAGAATTCCCGGCGTTCCGGTCGCATCTCAAGAGGAGGCACTCTCAACAGGAAAGGCGAGAGGAACTCCATGGTCGTACCACCATTCCAAGAGTCCCCCAGATGTCTCAGTCCATTCCAGAGGAACCTCTTTGCCCTGCACTGGCTCATCTTTCACGCCAGGATCGACTCACACCACGGTGGCACGTGGGACAGCCCTGTGGGAAAGCCTCGAGGGAAAGCCTCGAGGGAAAACCACAGATCCTTTGATCCACGCGAAGGGAAGCGTGACATTGGTGCTACAGGCTGGAAGGAAAGCGCACGTGCATGCCCCCACTCGAGACGAGGCCTGATTCCCCTGGGGAGACTCCAGAAGTACCCAAAGATCCATGTCAGCCCCTGAGAGGAATCCTCGATTCCGGCCCTGACTCCACACAAGGTTTTTGGCCCCGGTATCGACGGGAGAGGAATCCCGAGAGGCCCCCTAGCAACTCGCATGGTGACTGGCCTCTCCTGAGGCCACCAGGGCGGGTCCCTGAGGTCCCCGTCGTAACTCGAGAACACCTGCCGCAACTCGAGAAAATCCAGGAAGTTCTCCCTTCCAGGCGAGATGAGGCCTATTTCCGATGAGGCCTCTGGAGACTAATGACACCTAACCTCTGGAACTTCGAAAGGGTCTTTCACACCCTTGCTGCAACTCAAGAAGTTCACCGCCATACCCGTCTCCACTCGAGAGGAAGCACGATGGTCCCGCCCACATCCAGAGGAGCCCCGTTTCCCCCTCGTAGCTCGAGATGAGGGATCCTTTCCCTGCTTTCAACGGGAAAGTATTCCCGGCGTTCCCGTCGCATCTCAAGAGGAGGCACTCTCAACAGGAAAGGCGAGAGGAACTCCATGGTCGTACCACCATTCCAAGAGTCCCCCAGATGTCTCAGTCCATTCCAGAGGAACCTCTTTGCCCTGCACTGGCTCATCTTTCAAGCCGAGGATCGACTCACAACACGGTGGCACGTGGGACAGCCCTGTGGGAAAGCCTCGAGGGAAAGCCTCGAGGGAAAACCACAGATCCTTTGATCCACGCGACGTGAAGCGTGACATTGCTGCTACAGCCTGGAAGGAAAGTGCACGTGCATGCCCCCACACGAGACGAGGCCTGTCTCCCCTGGCGAGACTCCAGAAGTACCCAAAGATCCATATCAGTCCCTGAGAGGAATCCTCGGTTCCAGCCCTGTCTCCACACAAGGTTTTTGGCCCCGGTATCGACGGGAGAGGAATCCCGAGGGGCCCCCTAGCAACACGCATAGGGACTGGCCTCTCCTGAGGCCAACAGGGCAGGTCCCTGAGGTCCCCGTCGTAACTCGAGAACACCTGCCGCAACTCGAGAAAATCCAGGAAGTTCTCCCTTCCAGGCGAGATGAGGCCTATTTCCGATGAGGCGTCTGGAGACTAATGACACCTAACCTCTGGAACTTCGAAAGGGTCTTTCACACCCTTGCTGCAACTCAAGAAGTTCACCGCCATACCCGTCTCCACTCGAGAGAAAGCACGATGGTCCCGCCCACATCCAGAGGAGCCCCGTTTCCCCCTCGTAGCTCGAGATGAGGGATCCTTTCCCTGCTTTCAACGGGAAAATATTCCCGGCGTTCCCGTCGCATCTCAAGAGGAGGCACTCTCAACAGGAAAGGCGAGAGGAACTCCATGGTCGTACCACCATTCCAAGAGTCCCCCAGATGTCTCAGTCCATTCCAGAGGAACCTCTTTGCCCTGCACTGGCTCATCTTTCACGCCGAGGATCGACTCACACCACGGTGGCACGTGGGACAGCCCTGTGGGAAAGCCTCGAGGGAAAACCACAGATCATTTGATCCACGCGACAGGTAGCGTGACATTGCTGCTACAGCCTGGAAGGAAAGTGCACGTGCATGCCCCCACTCGAGACGAGGCCTGACTCCCCTGGGGAGACTCCAGAATTACCCAAAGGTCCATGTCAGCCCCTGAGAGGAATCCTCGGTTCCGGCCCTGACTCCACACAAGGTTTTTGGCCCCGGTATCGACGGGAGAGGAATCCCGAGAGGCCCCCTAGCAACTCGCATAGGGACTGGCCTCTCCTGAGGCCACCAGGGCGGGTCCCTGAGGTCCCCGTCGTAACTCGAGAACACCTGCCGCAACTCGAGAAAATCCAGGAAGTTCTCCCTTCCAGGCGAGATGAGGCCTATTTCCGATGAGGCGTCTGGAGACTAATGACACCTTACCTCTGGAACTTCGAAAGGGTCTTTCACAGCCTTGCTGCAACTCAAGAAGTTCACCACCATACCCTGCCGGAAGCCAGTGTGAGGAATCCCGCCCGTGACAAGGTCATGAGGAAGGAAGCTGACATACGCAAGGCGTGCTCAGACTTCAGGGACCCCTCTGGATATTCCTAAGCATGTACCCCAGCAAAAATCTGCCGGCTTTTGTGCTCTGCTTTTCCACTTTTCTGATATTCTCTGGAAAAAAGTCAATTCAGGGTTTTAGTCTTCTGCATTTGAAAGGGATGTTTCAGTTAAACCCCTCTGATAGCTCTCTAGTCTGCCTAACAGGTTCCCCAGACCTCTTACAGCTTGTGAATTGCTTACAGCCCCCCAACCGCGAGAGGCACAAAGCTTACAGCTTGTGAATTGCTTACAGCCCCCCAACCGCGGGAGGCACAAAGCTTAAAAGCATCTTAAAGATACAGAGCCTTTTCTAAAGAGTTAAAAATTATATTGGTAGAGGGTTTTCACTGTTGACTCAAGGATTGCTGCCAGACCTCCTTATTCTTTATCTTTTAGACACCTGGAAGGATGTTAATGTAAGCAGGATGTAGAAAAAGATACATAGTAGTTTTGATGTTAGCAACACTAGACTTTTGAGTTAATTGCTTCTCTTTTGCTATAAATCACTGCACTCCCTCTACTTGTTATAAGTTGCTGTATCCTTGCTGTCTAAGAATGTAACTTTCTTTAGTGCTTTCCGAGAGTGGCACCAGACCTTGGGAAGATCAACACAAATAAGTCTTGTGGTTGACAAACCCTTATCAGAAAAAAGGCTGTAAAATGTTAATTGGCCCTTTTGGTTGGAAGATGATGTAAATTACCTAAGACTTGTGTATACAATTAGGTATGCAGAGAGAAAAGCCTGGTTTTGATAAGAGTCTGGACTGCTAACGCTGCATAACTTTGTGTTACCCATTGATCTCCATGTTTTATCAAAAGTATAAAAGGCCTTCTGAACAATAAAGGACGGGACCAGATTCTCAGACCAGTTTCTCGGACTAGTCTCGGCCTGGTTTCTTGGGAATCTGGCTCCCCCCGTGTCTCTCTCTCTCTCTCTTTTTCTCTCCCTTTTCTTCCCTCTGCTCTTTACTTTAATTTCAGGCTGAATTTCCATCTGGGGCGCGGAGGCTCGCCAGGTCTACTTATTTGCCCTGGTTATTAAGATCCGCGAGAAAGGGAGCTTAAGGCGAGGCACCCTTAGATATTCAAGCGGGCACCGGTGGCCCAACGTAGATGGTGCAAATTCCTTGTCTGGAATTTTATTGGTCTTCCGCGTAAACCAAGCTATTCAGCCCTCTTTCTCCACTTAATCTTCCTACTGCACTACAGTTTCTTAATCTAATCTTATATTAATAAATAAACAAGTCTTTCCACGCCAACGCCGTCCACCCTTCGAATTCCCTGGATCCACCGGGGCTGGACCCCGGCAAGTGGCGCCCGGAACAGGCTATTCGAAGGTAGGTTCCTCGGAGCAAAAGCTCCCCCCGGAGCACTCTCTGTAGCTCCCCCCGGAGCACTCTCTGTTGCTCCCCCCGGAGCACTCTCTGTTGCTCCCCCCCGGAGTGACTTAATCACTCCCCCCGGAGTACTTTCGGGTACTCCCCCAGTGTTGAGTGTTCGGGACGGCTAGGACCCCACTCAGGGTGCCGCGGACCCCCCTGTAGGATAGACAGGGTGAGGAGGAGTGGGAAGTGTTCAAGGGTTTAAGAGAAACCTGGTGCTCTAGAGGTTGAAAAGAAACCTGCTATCTTAGGGTTGAAAACAAAACCCCCCTCGCCAAAGGTAAAACCTTTTTGTTGAGGTAGACTTTTCTATAAGGCTTAATTTTCTGACATGGGTAACAGTGAATCAAAAGAAAGACAGCTTTTTACAGGAGTAATCTTGCAGTTACTAACTAAACGAGGAATTAAAGTTAAAAAATCCAATATTCATTCATTTTTTTCCTTTGTACAAGAACAGTGTCCCTGGTTTCCAGAAGAAGGCACTGTTAACTTAGACACCTGGGAGAGAGTAGGAAAACAACTAAAAACTTACCATGCTGAACATGGCTCACAAAAGGTGCCTACTGACGCCTTTTCCTTATGGAATATAATTAGGGACGCTCTAGACCCTGCCCCTGAATCTGAAAAGGTACATCTTAAAGAGGAAAGTGCAGAGAAAAAGGTATCTATCGAAGAGGAGAGTGATGAAAAGGAGGCTACACCTAACTATCGGCAGTTGAGTCAAATGATAGCTGCAATGACTGCCCAAGAAAAGGTAATAGATAGAGATGACAAAAAAGAGCAGCTTTCAGATGAGGAAGATTTGGAAGAGGAAGTAAGTCAAGATCATTCTGATGAGGACTGGTCTTTATTAAATAAAGATGCTCCAAGGAGTTTAAGAGAAACTTCTCCAATTAGATTATCTGCTCCAAAGAGCTTAATAAAAACTTCCCCAACCAGACCACCTGCTTCCACAAATTCAAGAGAAATTTCCTTAATTAAGCCTTCTGCTTCCAGAGGCTCAAGACAAATGTCCCCCATCAGATTATATGCACCTGAGAGTTTAAGGCCAGATTCCCCAGATAAAACATCCGTAAGACCTAAACACAGAACGGATAAAAAATTCCCAAAGTACGAAGAAAGTGACATAGGACACCCCTTGCCCCCCCCTCCCTATAAGGGTGAGGGGCCTCCACTAGAAGCTCCCCGAAGAAGAGTTTTCTCTAGCCCAGATGATGAACTTGATCCCCACCTTGAGGCTTGTTTCCCCATAATATTTGGTGGAAGTGGTGGGAGAACAGCCCCCCACTGGGAACCCATTCCAATGAAAATGATTAAAGAACTCAAACAGGCTTGTGCTTTGTATGGGCCTAAAGCCCCGTACACTGTATCATTGGTGGAAGCTTTAGCGGGCAGATGGATGACACCCCATGACTGGAAGACAGTCGCTAAAGCTTGTCTGTCTGGAGGTCAATATGTACTTTGGAGAACTGAATATGAAGATCTAGCCCAAAAACAGGCTGATGCTAACCAAAAATATGGCCCAAGATATATTATAAAAAATATGTTGGCAGGGACTAATGATTTTGGAACACTTAGAGATCAAATGGGATTAGATAAAACCACTTTAGATCAAGTAACCGCCTGCGCCCTTGGGGCTTGGCGTTTGTTGCCTGAAGGGAAAGAATCTACCTCTTCCTTCTCAAATGTTAAACAAAAACCAGAAGAGCCATATGAAGACTTTATATCAAGACTTGCAGAGGCAGTCAACAGAGTAATTTCCAACACTGAGGCAGCTAGTATATTGATAAAACAACTGGCATTTGAAAATGCTAATTCTACCTGCCAGGCCATTTTACGTCCTATTAAAAAAACTGGGGAAATAATAGATTATATCAGGCAATGTGCAGATGTAGGACCAGCGATGATGCAGGGCGTTGCCATAGCTGCAGCCATAAAGGGAAATTCTTACCAGCAGGCAGTACAGTCCTTTTTTACAAATAGAAATAACCCGTCAAAGAGTCATTCCAGTAGTCCAGGCCAGAATATTGGTTTATCCAAGGCCTGCTTCTCTTGCGGACGGGAAGGGCACCTTATGCGAGCTTGTCCCCAAAAAGCAGCCGGTTCTTCTCTGCCGAATTCTCCCTCCCCGGCTGTGCCTACTAATCTCCCTAGATCTCTCTGCCCTCGTTGTCAAAAAGGATATCACTGGGCAAAAGAATGTAGGTCACAATTCCATAGAAATGGAGCCTTTTTGGGCCCCGACCAGCAGTCGGGAAACGGATTGAGGGGCCAGCCTCAGGCCCCGACAACAATTGGGGCAGCCTCACTGAACCCATTCATTCCCTTCGTCCCATCGCAGAACTCATCAGAGCAACCCCAGGCAGCGCAGGACTGGACCTCAGTTCCACCACCTCAGCAATATTAACACCAGATAGCCCCACTGTAAAAATACCTACAGGAGTTAAAGGCCCATTACCAACAGGTTTAGTAGGAATTATACTAGGCAGAAGTTCCTTAGCTATGCAAGGTCTCACAATCATCCCTGGAGTAATTGACTCAGATTATACAGGAGAAATCCAGATAATGATTTCACCCCCAACTAAAACTTTCCAAATACATCAGGGACAAAGAATAGCCCAACTTTTGCTTTTGCCTTACCACACTGCAATTGGGCGCACAGCTACTCAAAATGAAAGGCAGGATAAAGGATTTGGGTCTAGTGATATGGTTTTTTGGATAACAGAAATTACTCAGAAACGTCCTATGAAGACTATCCTGATTAATGGCAAGTCTATTGTGGGGTTATTAGACACAGGAGCAGATGTTTCTTGCATTTCAGGAAAAGACTGGCCCAGCTCCTGGCCCACACATACTACTGAAAATAACTTGGTGGGGATAGGAAGAGCCCCCACAATAGCCAAAAGTGCAAAAATTTTAGATTGGCAATTTGAGGATACCCGTGGAACTTTCCAACCTTATGTCGTTCCTTCGCTCCCCCTTACCCTGTGGGGGAGGGACGTGCTATCTCAAATGGGAGTGTTACTTTTTAGCCCTGATGATAAAGTGACCTCTCAGATGTTGCAGATGGGCTATGATCCATCAAAAGGATTGGGTAAACAACAGACAGGAATAATTGAGCCAATTTGCCCAACTCCTCGCAAGCTACGTGCTGGATTGGGATATCCAAATTTATAATTGAGGCCATTGTTTTTGCTGCCGACCCCATCACATGGAAATCTCAAGATCCGGTGTGGGTAGAACAGTGGCCTCTGCATAAGGAAAAATTATTGGCAGCTAAAGCATTAATCTTTGAACAATTAGAATTGGGACATATTGAGCCCTCCAATAGCCCCTGGAACACTCCTATTTTTGTCATTAAGAAAAAATCTGGTAAATGGCGACTTTTACAGGATTTGAGAGCTATTAATGCCACCATGGAGGACATGGGGGCCTTACAGCCTGGGCTCCCTTCCCCAGTAGCCGTTCCAGAGGGATATAATATAATTGTTATTGATTTACAAGATTGTTTTTTCACTATTCCCTTAAATCCTGAGGATAAAAAGCGATTTGCCTTTAGTCTGCCATCAGAAAATCTTAAACAGCCTTATTTACGGTTTCAGTGGAAGGTTCTGCCTCAGGGAATGAAAAATAGCCCTACTTTATGCCAAAAATTTGTTAATGCCGCTCTAGAAGATACTAGGGCTAAATATGAACACGTGTATATGATTCACTATATGGATGATATTTTAATAGCTCATCCTGATAGAGTTCACCTGCAGACTGTGCTCCAGGACCTGACCCAGGCATTGACAGACAGAGGCCTAAAAATTGCCCCAGAAAAAATTCAAATCAATCCGCCCATAACTTACTTAGGAAGAGTCATAAATTCGGAAACGGTGACTCATACCCCGCTGCAATTGAGAAAAGACCATCTTATTACTTTAAATGATTATCAAAAACTCTTAGGTGATATTAATTGGATTAGACCATATTTAAAATTAACCACTGCCGAATTAAAACCTCTTTTTAACACTTTACGCGGGGATCCTGATCCAACCTCAAAAAGACAATTAACAGCTGAGGCTCAAGAAGCCCTAGGCAAAGTAGAAGCAGCCTTATCAAATAGCTATGTAAAAAGAATTGATTTGACGATGACGTGGCAGTTCCTTTGCCTAGCTACTCCAACGGCGCCTACGGGAGTTCTGTGGCAACGCGGCCCTTTAGAATGGATCCATCTTCCTACCCAAGCTAAAAAAGTCGTGGCTTCTTATCCTGGTTTAATTGCCACATTAATGCTAAAAGGAAGGAAGCGGAGCATTGAATTGTTTGGTAAAGAGCCATCAGAGATTGTAATTCCATATAATAAGGAGCAGCTTGATGCTCTTTTAATGTTTGATGAAGACTGGCAGATTGCCATAGGGAATTACTGTGGTCAAATTTTGCATCATTTACCCTCGCATGTTTTACTAAATTTTATGTCTAACCATCCAGTTATTTTTCCTGTCCGGTGTAAACAGTTCCCTATTTCAGATGCTCAGGTAGTCTTTACTGATGGATCGGCTAACGGTAGAGCCTCTATAGTCACAAGAGATCATCAAAAACTTTTGGAAACACAAGAAACTTCAGCTCAAAGGGCTGAAATCACAGCTGTTATTGAGGCCTTTGTTATGTTTGCGGAGAAAGAATTTAACCTTTATTCTGACTCTCAGTATGTGGTCAGGCTGTTTCCACACATTGAGACTGCAGTTTTGCCTGAAAACAAAACTGCTATCTTCCATTTGTTAACTAAACTGCAGCAGCAAATATGGAAAAGAAATCGGGCGTTCTTTATCGGCCACATTCGGGCTCATTCCGGCCTGCCTGGCCCTTTAAATGCTCTCAATGAATTGGCAGATTCGTTAACCAGGATTTCAGTGGCTTCTGTTTTTGAAGAAGCTCGAGCTTCTCACTCACTTCATCACCAAAATGCCACTGCCTTACGATACCAGTTTCAAATTCCTCGAGAATCTGCCCGAGAGATTGTTCGTTCTTGTTCACATTGTCCTACTACCGTGAATGCTTTGCCTCTGGGAGTTAACCCTCGCGGTCTCAAACCTAATGCACTCTGGCAAATGGATGTAACCCATGTCTCTTCATTTGGAAAACTGTCTTTTGTTCATGTAACTGTAGATACCTTCTCTCATGTTATTATTGCCACTGCTCGTACAGGGGAAGCAGTTAAAGATGTAATACAACATCTTTTTACATGCTTTTCCTATCTGGGCTTGCCAAAAGCTTTAAAAACTGATAATGCTCCTGCTTACACTTCTAAATCTTTTCAGCAATTCTGTACAAGATTTCAAATTAAACATAACACCGGCATCCCTTATAACCCACAAGGACAAGCCATTGTGGAAAGAGCACATCAAACACTGAAAATCCATATTCAAAAACTAAAAGAAGGGGAATTTAAATATAGTTCCCCCCATCAGATTTTGCAACATGCTCTTTTCGTAATAAATAACTTAAATGCTGATTCATCCGGAAACACTGCAATGCTTCGCCATTGGTGCCCAGAGCAATTGAATGCAAAACCATTAGTAAAATGGAGGGACCTTCTTTCCGGACAATGGAAAGGTCCTGACCCCTTATTAACCAATGGGCGAGGGTATGCTTGTGTTTTTCCACAGGACGCGGACGCTCCGATTTGGGTTCCAGACAGACTAATTCGCCATGTCTCAGCTCCCCGGATACCAGAATCCCCCGCCACCGCGATCTCTAAAAAGGAAGAAACTCCCTCTTCCCCCGCTCCCTCCGCCAGCACGGGAAACGCCGCTGACCCCAGGACAGCTGACATTGGAGATCCCGGATAGGCGCGGATCGGAGCCACCCACTGGACAGATGTCACGACTTCAGATACAGGATATTGCACCCCCTGATTTTTTGCCTCGCAGGAATCCATTAGGACGCCCAGCTCAGTCAACCCAACAAGCCTCCTTGCCCACCTGGGGACAGATTAAAGCTCTCTGTCGCCAGGCACAGGGGATAGCTACCCTACAGGGATCGTCAGTCTCTCCTGAAAAGGTGTTTATTGCCATGCTTGCCTTGCTCTCTTGCCAGGTAAGCGCTGCTCCCATTCCAACCAAATATTGGGCGTTTCTCCCGGATCCTCCAACTTTCCAAGTTGTTACTTGGAACAGTGACCCCATACGAGTTAGTACAGACCAGCCTCGCCTTTTGGGAGGATCTTATACTTCCTATACAAAAGACCAATACCCTATTAATTTCAATTATACCTTTAAAGGACTAGCAGATGATTTTCCTGTCTGCTTTAATTTTCCTCCTGGCCTTACAGGAGACTTCTTTACCAAGACAGGATGCGTTGGAGCCTCCACAAAAGCAGTTATGACAGATTCCCCAACCTCTAAATTTGCATCTATAGGGGATCGGTCTGCTTGGATATTACGAGCCCGTATGCCTGGGGTCCTTGGCCCCTATAAGTCTTTGTCTCTCAAAACTCCATCAGAATATCCAAATTGTGATGATGTTGCTCCCTCAGATGTTATTTGGAAAACTATAGATGATCATTCAGGATATCCGATTTGGAAATCTTGTATTTATAATTCGAGAGTAGATTACAATATGCCGGGAGGAAGAAATTGTGCGATTCAGGACTGGAGCAACCCAAATCCAGGTCAAGACCCTGAGTCTGACGATGACTTTATCAATAGATTGGATAATTGGAAAGAATATTCAATTTCTTGGCCGTTAGTTGCCACCAGACGGCATCATAACCAATTTGTTCCCCCTATGCTGTCTTATATAACTAGAGGTAAAACCTTTTGGCAGCCAGAAATTTGGAGAGCCCTTGCGGCTACCGCCCCTATTATTTTAATCCGACCAAAAAATACCTCTATTTACTCTATTTTAGCTTGTCTACCCTCTCCTTATGTTTTTCTTTTCACTAATGATTCTGAAAGACTTAACATACAATTGAATTATACAGGTGGACCCCATGTAGTGTCTTGTGAACAATGTATGCTTTCATCCTGTTTAACTCCTCAATATAAAGTTTGCTCTTTCATGGTTTTAAAACGTCCACCCTATCTCATGGTACCTGTAACTGTAGCCACGTATTGGTATGATAACCATGGCCTAGCTGTACTGCAACAGCTACAAGATTTAATGCGAACACGACGGTTTGTGGGCTTACTTGTTTTGGGAATATCAGCTTTGATAACCGCAATTACTTCTGTTACTGTGGCGGCATTATCATTGTCTCAACAAGTGTATACTGCCCAATATGTTGACACCGTATCCAAAAATGTTTCTCTAACGCTGGCAACCCAGGAAATTATAGATAGGAAGCTAGAAATAAGGATTGATGCCTTAGAAGAAGCAGTAATGCATATTGGGAATGAATTACAGAGTCTGAAAATGAAATTGGCTCTTTCATGTCATGCCGATTACCGGTGGATATGTGTTACATCCCTGAAAGTAAATGAGACAGATTTTAAATGGGAGAGGGTCAAAAATCATATTTTAGGTGTCTGGAACAGCTCAGATATTAGTTTAGATTTAGGGAAACTTCATAATCAGATTCAGACCTTGGAACACTCCCGATTAGATTTTACCGCCGCAGGAGAAGCCAATGACTTTTTCCACACCTTCTCTGACTTCATTTCTGGAAAAACTCTTCTGACTACTGTCTCTAGCTATGCTGCTGTGGGTGCCATAATCCTGCTCCTTGTAATCGTGCTTCCTTGTGTTGTCAGGACTCTTCGGCAGAGCATTCGGAATCTCGCGACTGAACTGCACCTAATTTTTTTTAAAAAACTAATAAAGAAGGGGGAGTTGCCGGAAGCCAGTGTGAGGAATCCCGCCCGTGACAAGGTCATGAGGAAGGAAGCTGACATACGCAAGGCGTGCTCAGACTTCAGGGACCCCTCTGGATATTCCTAAGCATGTACCCCAGCAAAAATCTGCCGGCTTTTGTGCTCTGCTTTTCCACTTTTCTGATATTCTCTGGAAAAAAGTCAATTCAGGGTTTTAGTCTTCTGCATTTGAAAGGGATGTTTCAGTTAAACCCCTCTGATAGCTCTCTAGTCTGCCTAACAGGTTCCCCAGACCTCTTACAGCTTGTGAATTGCTTACAGCCCCCCAACCGCGAGAGGCACAAAGCTTACAGCTTGTGAATTGCTTACAGCCCCCCAACCGCGGGAGGCACAAAGCTTAAAAGCATCTTAAAGATACAGAGCCTTTTCTAAAGAGTTAAAAATTATATTGGTAGAGGGTTTTCACTGTTGACTCAAGGATTGCTGCCAGACCTCCTTATTCTTTATCTTTTAGGCACCTGGAAGGATGTTAATGTAAGCAGGATGTAGAAAAAGATACATAGTAGTTTTGATGTTAGCAACACTAGACTTTTGAGTTAATTGCTTCTCTTTTGCTATAAATCACTGCACTCCCTCTACTTGTTATAAGTTGCTGTATCCTTGCTGTCTAAGAATGTAACTTTCTTTAGTGCTTTCCGAGAGTGGCACCAGACCTTGGGAAGATCAACACAAATAAGTCTTGTGGTTGACAAACCCTTATCAGAAAAAAGGCTGTAAAATGTTAATTGGCCCTTTTGGTTGGAAGATGATGTAAATTACCTAAGACTTGTGTATACAATTAGGTATGCAGAGAGAAAAGCCTGGTTTTGATAAGAGTCTGGACTGCTAACGCTGCATAACTTTGTGTTACCCATTGATCTCCATGTTTTATCAAAAGTATAAAAGGCCTTCTGAACAATAAAGGACGGGACCAGATTCTCAGACCAGTTTCTCGGACTAGTCTCGGCCTGGTTTCTTGGGAATCTGGCTCCCCCCGTGTCTCTCTCTCTCTCTCTTTTTCTCTCCCTTTTCTTCCCTCTGCTCTTTACTTTAATTTCAGGCTGAATTTCCATCTGGGGCGCGGAGGCTCGCCAGGTCTACTTATTTGCCCTGGTTATTAAGATCCGCGAGAAAGGGAGCTTAAGGCGAGGCACCCTTAGATATTCAAGCGGGCACCGGTGGCCCAACGTAGATGGTGCAAATTCCTTGTCTGGAATTTTATTGGTCTTCCGCGTAAACCAAGCTATTCAGCCCTCTTTCTCCACTTAATCTTCCTACTGCACTACAGTTTCTTAATCTAATCTTATATTAATAAATAAACAAGTCTTTCCACGCCAACGCCGTCCACCCTTCGAATTCCCTGGATCCACCGGGGCTGGACCCCGGCAAGTGGCGCCCGGAACAGGCTATTCGAAGGTAGGTTCCTCGGAGCAAAAGCTCCCCCCGGAGCACTCTCTGTAGCTCCCCCCGGAGCACTCTCTGTTGCTCCCCCCGGAGCACTCTCTGTTGCTCCCCCCCGGAGTGACTTAATCACTCCCCCCGGAGTACTTTCGGGTACTCCCCCAGTGTTGAGTGTTCGGGACGGCTAGGACCCCACTCAGGGTGCCGCGGACCCCCCTGTAGGATAGACAGGGTGAGGAGGAGTGGGAAGTGTTCAAGGGTTTAAGAGAAACCTGGTGCTCTAGAGGTTGAAAAGAAACCTGCTATCTTAGGGTTGAAAACAAAACCCCCCTCGCCAAAGGTAAAACCTTTTTGTTGAGGTAGACTTTTCTATAAGGCTTAATTTTCTGACATGGGTAACAGTGAATCAAAAGAAAGACAGCTTTTTACAGGAGTAATCTTGCAGTTACTAACTAAACGAGGAATTAAAGTTAAAAAATCCAATATTCATTCATTTTTTTCCTTTGTACAAGAACAGTGTCCCTGGTTTCCAGAAGAAGGCACTGTTAACTTAGACACCTGGGAGAGAGTAGGAAAACAACTAAAAACTTACCATGCTGAACATGGCTCACAAAAGGTGCCTACTGACGCCTTTTCCTTATGGAATATAATTAGGGACGCTCTAGACCCTGCCCCTGAATCTGAAAAGGTACATCTTAAAGAGGAAAGTGCAGAGAAAAAGGTATCTATCGAAGAGGAGAGTGATGAAAAGGAGGCTACACCTAACTATCGGCAGTTGAGTCAAATGATAGCTGCAATGACTGCCCAAGAAAAGGTAATAGATAGAGATGACAAAAAAGAGCAGCTTTCAGATGAGGAAGATTTGGAAGAGGAAGTAAGTCAAGATCATTCTGATGAGGACTGGTCTTTATTAAATAAAGATGCTCCAAGGAGTTTAAGAGAAACTTCTCCAATTAGATTATCTGCTCCAAAGAGCTTAATAAAAACTTCCCCAACCAGACCACCTGCTTCTACAAATTCAAGAGAAATTTCCTTAATTAAGCCTTCTGCTTCCAGAGGCTCAAGACAAATGTCCCCCATCAGATTATATGCACCTGAGAGTTTAAGGCCAGATTCCCCAGATAAAACATCCGTAAGACCTAAACACAGAACGGATAAAAAATTCCCAAAGTACGAAGAAAGTGACATAGGACACCCCTTGCCCCCCCCTCCCTATAAGGGTGAGGGGCCTCCACTAGAAGCTCCCCGAAGAAGAGTTTTCTCTAGCCCAGATGATGAACTTGATCCCCACCTTGAGGCTTGTTTCCCCATAATATTTGGTGGAAGTGGTGGGAGAACAGCCCCCCACTGGGAACCCATTCCAATGAAAATGATTAAAGAACTCAAACAGGCTTGTGCTTTGTATGGGCCTAAAGCCCCGTACACTGTATCATTGGTGGAAGCTTTAGCGGGCAGATGGATGACACCCCATGACTGGAAGACAGTCGCTAAAGCTTGTCTGTCTGGAGGTCAATATGTACTTTGGAGAACTGAATATGAAGATCTAGCCCAAAAACAGGCTGATGCTAACCAAAAATATGGCCCAAGATATATTATAAAAAATATGTTGGCAGGGACTAATGATTTTGGAACACTTAGAGATCAAATGGGATTAGATAAAACCACTTTAGATCAAGTAACCGCCTGCGCCCTTGGGGCTTGGCGTTTGTTGCCTGAAGGGAAAGAATCTACCTCTTCCTTCTCAAATGTTAAACAAAAACCAGAAGAGCCATATGAAGACTTTATATCAAGACTTGCAGAGGCAGTCAACAGAGTAATTTCCAACACTGAGGCAGCTAGTATATTGATAAAACAACTGGCATTTGAAAATGCTAATTCTACCTGCCAGGCCATTTTACGTCCTATTAAAAAAACTGGGGAAATAATAGATTATATCAGGCAATGTGCAGATGTAGGACCAGCGATGATGCAGGGCGTTGCCATAGCTGCAGCCATAAAGGGAAATTCTTACCAGCAGGCAGTACAGTCCTTTTTTACAAATAGAAATAACCCGTCAAAGAGTCATTCCAGTAGTCCAGGCCAGAATATTGGTTTATCCAAGGCCTGCTTCTCTTGCGGACGGGAAGGGCACCTTATGCGAGCTTGTCCCCAAAAAGCAGCCGGTTCTTCTCTGCCGAATTCTCCCTCCCCGGCTGTGCCTACTAATCTCCCTAGATCTCTCTGCCCTCGTTGTCAAAAAGGATATCACTGGGCAAAAGAATGTAGGTCACAATTCCATAGAAATGGAGCCTTTTTGGGCCCCGACCAGCAGTCGGGAAACGGATTGAGGGGCCAGCCTCAGGCCCCGACAACAATTGGGGCAGCCTCACTGAACCCATTCATTCCCTTCGTCCCATCGCAGAACTCATCAGAGCAACCCCAGGCAGCGCAGGACTGGACCTCAGTTCCACCACCTCAGCAATATTAACACCAGATAGCCCCACTGTAAAAATACCTACAGGAGTTAAAGGCCCATTACCAACAGGTTTAGTAGGAATTATACTAGGCAGAAGTTCCTTAGCTATGCAAGGTCTCACAATCATCCCTGGAGTAATTGACTCAGATTATACAGGAGAAATCCAGATAATGATTTCACCCCCAACTAAAACTTTCCAAATACATCAGGGACAAAGAATAGCCCAACTTTTGCTTTTGCCTTACCACACTGCAATTGGGCGCACAGCTACTCAAAATGAAAGGCAGGATAAAGGATTTGGGTCTAGTGATATGGTTTTTTGGATAACAGAAATTACTCAGAAACGTCCTATGAAGACTATCCTGATTAATGGCAAGTCTATTGTGGGGTTATTAGACACAGGAGCAGATGTTTCTTGCATTTCAGGAAAAGACTGGCCCAGCTCCTGGCCCACACATACTACTGAAAATAACTTGGTGGGGATAGGAAGAGCCCCCACAATAGCCAAAAGTGCAAAAATTTTAGATTGGCAATTTGAGGATACCCGTGGAACTTTCCAACCTTATGTCGTTCCTTCGCTCCCCCTTACCCTGTGGGGGAGGGACGTGCTATCTCAAATGGGAGTGTTACTTTTTAGCCCTGATGATAAAGTGACCTCTCAGATGTTGCAGATGGGCTATGATCCATCAAAAGGATTGGGTAAACAACAGACAGGAATAATTGAGCCAATTTGCCCAACTCCTCGCAAGCTACGTGCTGGATTGGGATATCCAAATTTATAATTGAGGCCATTGTTTTTGCTGCCGACCCCATCACATGGAAATCTCAAGATCCGGTGTGGGTAGAACAGTGGCCTCTGCATAAGGAAAAATTATTGGCAGCTAAAGCATTAATCTTTGAACAATTAGAATTGGGACATATTGAGCCCTCCAATAGCCCCTGGAACACTCCTATTTTTGTCATTAAGAAAAAATCTGGTAAATGGCGACTTTTACAGGATTTGAGAGCTATTAATGCCACCATGGAGGACATGGGGGCCTTACAGCCTGGGCTCCCTTCCCCAGTAGCCGTTCCAGAGGGATATAATATAATTGTTATTGATTTACAAGATTGTTTTTTCACTATTCCCTTAAATCCTGAGGATAAAAAGCGATTTGCCTTTAGTCTGCCATCAGAAAATCTTAAACAGCCTTATTTACGGTTTCAGTGGAAGGTTCTGCCTCAGGGAATGAAAAATAGCCCTACTTTATGCCAAAAATTTGTTAATGCCGCTCTAGAAGATACTAGGGCTAAATATGAACACGTGTATATGATTCACTATATGGATGATATTTTAATAGCTCATCCTGATAGAGTTCACCTGCAGACTGTGCTCCAGGACCTGACCCAGGCATTGACAGACAGAGGCCTAAAAATTGCCCCAGAAAAAATTCAAATCAATCCGCCCATAACTTACTTAGGAAGAGTCATAAATTCGGAAACGGTGACTCATACCCCGCTGCAATTGAGAAAAGACCATCTTATTACTTTAAATGATTATCAAAAACTCTTAGGTGATATTAATTGGATTAGACCATATTTAAAATTAACCACTGCCGAATTAAAACCTCTTTTTAACACTTTACGCGGGGATCCTGATCCAACCTCAAAAAGACAATTAACAGCTGAGGCTCAAGAAGCCCTAGGCAAAGTAGAAGCAGCCTTATCAAATAGCTATGTAAAAAGAATTGATTTGACGATGACGTGGCAGTTCCTTTGCCTAGCTACTCCAACGGCGCCTACGGGAGTTCTGTGGCAACGCGGCCCTTTAGAATGGATCCATCTTCCTACCCAAGCTAAAAAAGTCGTGGCTTCTTATCCTGGTTTAATTGCCACATTAATGCTAAAAGGAAGGAAGCGGAGCATTGAATTGTTTGGTAAAGAGCCATCAGAGATTGTAATTCCATATAATAAGGAGCAGCTTGATGCTCTTTTAATGTTTGATGAAGACTGGCAGATTGCCATAGGGAATTACTGTGGTCAAATTTTGCATCATTTACCCTCGCATGTTTTACTAAATTTTATGTCTAACCATCCAGTTATTTTTCCTGTCCGGTGTAAACAGTTCCCTATTTCAGATGCTCAGGTAGTCTTTACTGATGGATCGGCTAACGGTAGAGCCTCTATAGTCACAAGAGATCATCAAAAACTTTTGGAAACACAAGAAACTTCAGCTCAAAGGGCTGAAATCACAGCTGTTATTGAGGCCTTTGTTATGTTTGCGGAGAAAGAATTTAACCTTTATTCTGACTCTCAGTATGTGGTCAGGCTGTTTCCACACATTGAGACTGCAGTTTTGCCTGAAAACAAAACTGCTATCTTCCATTTGTTAACTAAACTGCAGCAGCAAATATGGAAAAGAAATCGGGCGTTCTTTATCGGCCACATTCGGGCTCATTCCGGCCTGCCTGGCCCTTTAAATGCTCTCAATGAATTGGCAGATTCATTAACCAGGATTTCAGTGGCTTCTGTTTTTGAAGAAGCTCGAGCTTCTCACTCACTTCATCACCAAAATGCCACTGCCTTACGATACCAGTTTCAAATTCCTCGAGAATCTGCCCGAGAGATTGTTCGTTCTTGTTCACATTGTCCTACTACCGTGAATGCTTTGCCTCTGGGAGTTAACCCTCGCGGTCTCAAACCTAATGCACTCTGGCAAATGGATGTAACCCATGTCTCTTCATTTGGAAAACTGTCTTTTGTTCATGTAACTGTAGATACCTTCTCTCATGTTATTATTGCCACTGCTCGTACAGGGGAAGCAGTTAAAGATGTAATACAACATCTTTTTACATGCTTTTCCTATCTGGGCTTGCCAAAAGCTTTAAAAACTGATAATGCTCCTGCTTACACTTCTAAATCTTTTCAGCAATTCTGTACAAGATTTCAAATTAAACATAACACCGGCATCCCTTATAACCCACAAGGACAAGCCATTGTGGAAAGAGCACATCAAACACTGAAAATCCATATTCAAAAACTAAAAGAAGGGGAATTTAAATATAGTTCCCCCCATCAGATTTTGCAACATGCTCTTTTCGTAATAAATAACTTAAATGCTGATTCATCCGGAAACACTGCAATGCTTCGCCATTGGTGCCCAGAGCAATTGAATGCAAAACCATTAGTAAAATGGAGGGACCTTCTTTCCGGACAATGGAAAGGTCCTGACCCCTTATTAACCAATGGGCGAGGGTATGCTTGTGTTTTTCCACAGGACGCGGACGCTCCGATTTGGGTTCCAGACAGACTAATTCGCCATGTCTCAGCTCCCCGGATACCAGAATCCCCCGCCACCGCGATCTCTAAAAAGGAAGAAACTCCCTCTTCCCCCGCTCCCTCCGCCAGCACGGGAAACGCCGCTGACCCCAGGACAGCTGACATTGGAGATCCCGGATAGGCGCGGATCGGAGCCACCCACTGGACAGATGTCACGACTTCAGATACAGGATATTGCACCCCCTGATTTTTTGCCTCGCAGGAATCCATTAGGACGCCCAGCTCAGTCAACCCAACAAGCCTCCTTGCCCACCTGGGGACAGATTAAAGCTCTCTGTCGCCAGGCACAGGGGATAGCTACCCTACAGGGATCGTCAGTCTCTCCTGAAAAGGTGTTTATTGCCATGCTTGCCTTGCTCTCTTGCCAGGTAAGCGCTGCTCCCATTCCAACCAAATATTGGGCGTTTCTCCCGGATCCTCCAACTTTCCAAGTTGTTACTTGGAACAGTGACCCCATACGAGTTAGTACAGACCAGCCTCGCCTTTTGGGAGGATCTTATACTTCCTATACAAAAGACCAATACCCTATTAATTTCAATTATACCTTTAAAGGACTAGCAGATGATTTTCCTGTCTGCTTTAATTTTCCTCCTGGCCTTACAGGAGACTTCTTTACCAAGACAGGATGCGTTGGAGCCTCCACAAAAGCAGTTATGACAGATTCCCCAACCTCTAAATTTGCATCTATAGGGGATCGGTCTGCTTGGATATTACGAGCCCGTATGCCTGGGGTCCTTGGCCCCTATAAGTCTTTGTCTCTCAAAACTCCATCAGAATATCCAAATTGTGATGATGTTGCTCCCTCAGATGTTATTTGGAAAACTATAGATGATCATTCAGGATATCCGATTTGGAAATCTTGTATTTATAATTCGAGAGTAGATTACAATATGCCGGGAGGAAGAAATTGTGCGATTCAGGACTGGAGCAACCCAAATCCAGGTCAAGACCCTGAGTCTGACGATGACTTTATCAATAGATTGGATAATTGGAAAGAATATTCAATTTCTTGGCCGTTAGTTGCCACCAGACGGCATCATAACCAATTTGTTCCCCCTATGCTGTCTTATATAACTAGAGGTAAAACCTTTTGGCAGCCAGAAATTTGGAGAGCCCTTGCGGCTACCGCCCCTATTATTTTAATCCGACCAAAAAATACCTCTATTTACTCTATTTTAGCTTGTCTACCCTCTCCTTATGTTTTTCTTTTCACTAATGATTCTGAAAGACTTAACATACAATTGAATTATACAGGTGGACCCCATGTAGTGTCTTGTGAACAATGTATGCTTTCATCCTGTTTAACTCCTCAATATAAAGTTTGCTCTTTCATGGTTTTAAAACGTCCGCCCTATCTCATGGTACCTGTAACTGTAGCCACGTATTGGTATGATAACCATGGCCTAGCTGTACTGCAACAGCTACAAGATTTAATGCGAACACGACGGTTTGTGGGCTTACTTGTTTTGGGAATATCAGCTTTGATAACCGCAATTACTTCTGTTACTGTGGCGGCATTATCATTGTCTCAACAAGTGTATACTGCCCAATATGTTGACACCGTATCCAAAAATGTTTCTCTAACGCTGGCAACCCAGGAAATTATAGATAGGAAGCTAGAAATAAGGATTGATGCCTTAGAAGAAGCAGTAATGCATATTGGGAATGAATTACAGAGTCTGAAAATGAAATTGGCTCTTTCATGTCATGCCGATTACCGGTGGATATGTGTTACATCCCTGAAAGTAAATGAGACAGATTTTAAATGGGAGAGGGTCAAAAATCATATTTTAGGTGTCTGGAACAGCTCAGATATTAGTTTAGATTTAGGGAAACTTCATAATCAGATTCAGACCTTGGAACACTCCCGATTAGATTTTACCGCCGCAGGAGAAGCCAATGACTTTTTCCACACCTTCTCTGACTTCATTTCTGGAAAAACTCTTCTGACTACTGTCTCTAGCTATGCTGCTGTGGGTGCCATAATCCTGCTCCTTGTAATCGTGCTTCCTTGTGTTGTCAGGACTCTTCGGCAGAGCATTCGGAATCTCGCGACTGAACTGCACCTAATTTTTTTAAAAAACTAATAAAGAAGGGGGAGTTGCCGGAAGCCAGTGTGAGGAATCCCGCCCGTGACAAGGTCATGAGGAAGGAAGCTGACATACGCAAGGCGTGCTCAGACTTCAGGGACCCCTCTGGATATTCCTAAGCATGTACCCCAGCAAAAATCTGCTGGCTTTTGTGCTCTGCTTTTCCACTTTTCTGATATTCTCTGGAAAAAAGTCAATTCAGGGTTTTAGTCTTCTGCATTTGAAAGGGATGTTTCAGTTAAACCCCTCTGATAGCTCTCTAGTCTGCCTAACAGGTTCCCCAGACCTCTTACAGCTTGTGAATTGCTTACAGCCCCCCAACCGCGAGAGGCACAAAGCTTACAGCTTGTGAATTGCTTATAGCCCCCCAACCGCGGGAGGCACAAAGCTTAAAAGCATCTTAAAGATACAGAGCCTTTTCTAAAGAGTTAAAAATTATATTGGTAGAGGGTTTTCACTGTTGACTCAAGGATTGCTGCCAGACCTCCTTATTCTTTATCTTTTAGGCACCTGGAAGGATGTTAATGTAAGCAGGATGTAGAAAAAGATACATAGTAGTTTTGATGTTAGCAACACTAGACTTTTGAGTTAATTGCTTCTCTTTTGCTATAAATCACTGCACTCCCTCTACTTGTTATAAGTTGCTGTATCCTTGCTGTCTAAGAATGTAACTTTCTTTAGTGCTTTCCGAGAGTGGCACCAGACCTTGGGAAGATCAACACAAATAAGTCTTGTGGTTGACAAACCCTTATCAGAAAAAAGGCTGTAAAATGTTAATTGGCCCTTTTGGTTGGAAGATGATGTAAATTACCTAAGACTTGTGTATACAATTAGGTATGCAGAGAGAAAAGCCTGGTTTTGATAAGAGTCTGGACTGCTAACGCTGCATAACTTTGTGTTACCCATTGATCTCCATGTTTTATCAAAAGTATAAAAGGCCTTCTGAACAATAAAGGACGGGACCAGATTCTCAGACCAGTTTCTCGGACTAGTCTCGGCCTGGTGTCTTGGGAATATGGCTCCCCCCGTGTCTCTCTCTCTCTCTCTTTTTCTCTCCCTTTTCTTCCCTCTGCTCTTTACTTTAATTTCAGGCTGAATTTCCATCTGGGGCGCGGAGGCTCGCCAGGTCTACTTATTTGCCCTGGTTATTAAGATCCGCGAGAAAGGGAGCTTAAGGCGAGGCACCCTTAGATATTCAAGCGGGCACCGGTGGCCCAACGTAGATGGTGCAAATTCCTTGTCTGGAATTTTATTGGTCTTCCGCGTAAACCAAGCTATTCAGCCCTCTTTCTCCACTTAATCTTCCTACTGCACTACAGTTTCTTAATCTAATCTTATATTAATAAATAAACAAGTCTTTCCACGCCAACGCCGTCCACCCTTCGAATTCCCTGGATCCACCGGGGCTGGACCCCGGCAATACCCGTCTCCACTAGAGAGGAAGCACGATGGTCCCGCCCACATCCAGAGGAGCCCCGTTTCCCCCTCGTAGCTCGAGATGAGGGATCCTTTCCCTGCTTTCAACGGGAAAGAATTCCCGGCGTTCCCGTCGCATCTCAAGAGGAGGCACTCTCAACAGGAAAGGCGAGAGGAACTCCATGGTCGTACCACCATTCCAAGAGTCCCCCAGATGTCTCAGTCCATTCCAGAGGAACCTCTGTGCCCTGCACTGGCTCATCTTTCACGCCGAGGATCGACTCACACCACGGTGGAACGTGGGACAGCCTTGTGGGAAAGCCTCGAGGGAAAACCACAGATCCTTTGATCCACGCGACGGGAAGCGTGACATTGCTGCTACAGCCTGGAAAGAAAACGCACGTGCATGCCCCCACTCGAGACGAGGCCTGACTCCCCTGCGGAGACTCCAGAAGTACCCAAAGATCCATGTCAGCCCCTGAGAGGAATCCTCGTTTCCGGCCCTGACTCCACACAAGGTTTTTGGCCCCGGTATCGACGGGAGAGGAATCCCGCTAGGCCCCCTAGCAACTCGCATGTGGACTGGCCTCTCCTGAGGCCACCAGGGCGGGTCCCTGAGGTCCCCGTCGTAACTCGAGAACACCTGCCGCATCTCGAGAAAATCCAGGAAGTTCTCCCTTCCAGGCGAGATGAGGCCTATTTCCGATGAGGCGTCTGGAGACTAATGACACCTAACCTCTGGAACTTCGAAAGGGTCTTTCACACCCTTGCTGCAACTCAAGAAGTTCACTTCCATACCCGTCTCCACTCGAGAGGAAGCAGGATGGTCCCGCCCACATCCAGAGGAGCCCCGTTTCCCCCTCGTAGCTCGAGATGAGGGATCCTTTGCCTGCTTTCAACGGGAAAGAATTCCCGGCGTTCCCGTCGCATCTCAAGAGGAGGCACTCTCAACAGGAAAGGCGAGAGGAACTCCATGGTCGTACCACCATTCCAAGAGTCCCCCAGATGTCTCAGTCCATTCCAGAGGAAGCACTTTGCCCTGCACTGGCTCATCTTTCACGCCGAGGATCGACTCACACCACGGTGGCACGTGGGACAGCCCTGTGGGAAAGCCTCGAGGGAAAGCCTCGAGGGAAAACCACAGATCCTATGATCCACGCGACGGGAAGCGTGACATTGCTGCTACAGCCTGGAAGGAAAGCGCACGTGCATGCCCCCACTCGAGACGAGGCCTGACTCCCCTGGGGAGACTCCAGAAGTACCCAAAAATCCATGTCAGCCCCTGAGAGGAATCCTCGGTTCCGGCCCTGACTCCACACAAGGTTTTTGGCCCCGGTATCGACGGGAGAGGAATCCCGAGAGGCCCCCTAGCAACTCGCATAGGGACTGGCCTCTCCTGAGGCCACCAGGGCGGGTCCCAGAGGTCCCCGTCGTAACTCGAGAACACCTGCCGCAACTCGAGAAAATCCAGGAAGTTCTCCCTTTCAGGCGAGATGAGGCCTATTTCCGATGAGGCGTCTGGAGACTAATGACACCTAACCTCTGGAACTTCGAAAGGGTCTTTCACACCCTTGCTGCAACTCAAGAAGTTCACCGCCATACCCGTCTCCACTCGAGAGGAAGCACGATGGTCCCGCCCATATCCAGAGGAGCCCCGTTTCCCCCTCGTATCTCGAGATGAGGGAACCTTTCCCTGCTTTAGACGGGAAAGAATTCCCGGCGTTCCCGTCGCATCTCAAGAGGAGGCACTGTCAACAGGAAAGGCGAGAGGAACTCCATGGTAGTACCACCATTCAAGGAGTCCCGAAGATGTCTCAGTCCATTCCAGAGGAACCTCTTTGCCCTGCACTGGCTCATCTTTCACGCCGAGGATCGACTCACACCACGGTGGCACGTGGGACAGCCCTGTGGGAAAGTCTCGAGGGAAAACCACAGATCCTTTGATACACGCCACGGGAAGCGTGACATTGCTGCTACAGCCTGGAAGGAAAGCGCACGTGCATGCCCCCACTCGAGTCGAGGCCTGACTCCCCTGGGGAGACTCCAGAAGTACCCAAAGATCCATGTCAGCCCCTGAGAGGAATCCTCGGTTCCGGCCCTGACTCCACACAAGCTTTTTGGCCCCGGTATCGACGGGAGAGGAATCCCGAGAGGCCCCCTAGCACCTCGCATGTGGACTGGCCTCTCCTGAGGCCACCAGGGCGGGTCCCTGAGGGCCCCGTCTTAACTCGAGAACACCTGCCGCAACTCGAGAAAATCCAGGAAGTTCTCCCTTCCAGGCGAGATGAGGCCTATTTCCGATGAGGCGTCTGGAGACTAATGACACCTAACCTTTGGAATTTCGAAAGGGTCTTTCACACCCTTGCTGCAACTCAAGAAGTTCACCGCCATACCCGTCTCCACTCGAGAGGAAGCACGATGGTCCCGCCCACATCCAGAGGAGCCCCGTTTCCCTCTCGGAGCTCGAGATGAGGGATCCTTTCCTGCTTTCAACGGGAAGGAATTCCCGGCGTTCCCGTCGCATCTCAAGAGGAGGCACTCTCAACAGGAAAGGCGAGAGGAACTCCATGGTCGTACCACCATTCCTAGAGTCCCCCAGATGTCTCAGTCCATTCCAGAGGAACCTCTTTGCCCTGCACTGGCTCATCTTTCACGCCGAGGATCGACTCACACCACGGAGGCACGTGGGACAGCCCTGTGGGAAAGCCTCGAGGGAAAGCCTCGAAGGAAAACCACAGATCCTTTGATCCACGCGACGGGAAGCGTGACATTGCCGCTACAGCCTGGAAGGAAAGCGCACGTGCATGCCCCCACTCGAGACGAGGCCTGTCTCCCCTGGCGAGACTCCAGAAGTACCCAAAGATCCATATAAGCCCCTGAGAGGAATCCTCGGTTCCGACCCTGACTCCACACAAGGTTTTTGGCCTTGGTATCGACGGGAGAGGAATCCCGAGAGGCCCCCTAGCACCTCGCATGGGGACTGGCCTCTCCTGAGGCCACCAGGGCGGGTCCCTGAGGTCCCCGTCGTAACTCGAGAACACCTGCCGCAACTCGAGAAAATCCAGGAAGTTCTCCCTTCCAGGCGAGATGAGGCCTATTTCCGATGAGGCGTCTGGAGACTAATGACACCTAACCTCTCGAACTTCGAAAGGGTCTTTCACACCCTTGCTGCAACTCAAGAAGTTCACCGCCATACCCGTCTCCACTCGAGAGGAAGCACGATGGTCCCGCCCACATCCAGAGGAGCCCCGTTTTCCCCTCTTAGCTCGAGATGAGGGATCCTTTCCCTGCTTTCAACGGGAAAGAATTCCCGGTGTTCCCGTCGTATCTCAAGAGGAGGCACTCTCAACAGGAAAGGCGAGAGGATCTCCATGGTCGTACCACCATTCCAAGAGTCCCCCAGATGTCTCAGTCCATTCCAGAGGAACCTCTTTGCCCTGCACTGGCTAATCTTTCACGCCGAGGATCGACTCACACCACGGTGGCACGTGGGACAGCCCTGTGGGAAAGCCTCGAGGGAAAGCCTCGAGGGAATACCACAGATCCTTTGATCCACGCGACGGGAAGCGTGACATTGCTGCTACAGCCTGGAAGGAAAGCGCACGTGCATGCCCCCACTCGAGTCGAGGCCTGACTCCCCTGGGGAGACTCCAGAAGTACCCAAAGATCCATGTCAGCCCCTGAGAGGAATCCTCGGTTCCGGCCTTGACTCCACACAAGCTTTTTGGCCCCGGTATCGACGGGAGAGGAATCCCGAGAGGCACCCTAGCACCTCGCATGGGGACTGGCCTCTCCTGAGGCCACCAGGGCGGGTCCCTGAGGTCCCCGTCTTAACTCGAGAACACCTTCCGCAACTCGAGAAAATCCAGGAAGTTCTCCCTTCCAGGCGAGATGAGGCCTATTTCCGATGAGGCGTCTGGAGACTAATGACACCTAACCTCTGGAACTTCGAAAGGGTCTTTCACACCCTTGCTGCAACTCAAGAAGTTCACCGCCATACCCGTCTCCACTCGAGAGGAAGCACGATGGTCCCGCCCACATCCAGAGGAGCCCCGTTTCCCCCTCTTAGCTCGAGATGAGGGATCCTTTCCCTGCTTTCAACGGGAAAGTATTCCCGGTGTTCCCGTCGTATCTCAAGAGGAGGCACTCTCAACAGGAAAGGCGAGAGGAACTCCATGGTCGTACCACCATTCCAAGAGTCCCCCAGATGTCTCAGTCCATTCCAGAGGAACCTCTTTGCCCTGCACTGGCTCATCTTTCACGCCGAGGATCGACTCACACCACGGTGGCACGTGGGACAGCCCTGTGGGAAAGCCTCGAGGGAAAGCCTCGAGGGAATACCACAGATCCTTTGATCCACGCGACGGGAAGCGTGACATTGCTGCTACAGCCTGGAAGGAAAGCGCACGTGCATGCCCCCACTCGAGACGAGGCCTGACTCCCGTGGGGAGACTCCAGAAGTACCCAAAGATCCATGTCAGCCCCTGAGAGGAATCCTCGGTTCCGGCCCTGACTCCACACAAGGTTTTTGGCCCCGGTATCGACGGGAGAGGAATCCCGAGAGGCCCCCTAGCACCTCGCATGGGGACTGGCCTCTCCTGAGGCCACCAGGGCGGGTCCCTGAGGTCCCCGTCGTAACTCGAGAACACCTGCCGCAACTCGAGAAAATCCAGGAAGTTCTCCCTTCCAGGCGAGATGAGGCCTATTTCCGATGAGGCGTCTGGAGACTAATGACACCTAACCTCTCGAACTTCGAAAGGGTCTTTCACACCCTTGCTGCAACTCAAGAAGTTCACCGCCATACCCGTCTCCACTCGAGAGGAAGCACGATGGTCCCGCCCACATCCAGAGGAGCCCCGTTTCCCCCTCGTGGCTCGAAATGAGGGTTCCTTTCCCTGCTTTCAACGGGAAAGAATTCCCGGCGTTCCCGTCGCATCTCAAGAGGTGGCACTCTCAACAGGAAAGGCGAGAGGAACTCCATGGTCGTACCACCATTCCACGAGTCCCCCAGATGTCTCAGTCCATTCCAGAGGAACCTCTTTGCCCTGCACTGGCTCATCTTTCACGCCGAGGATCGACTCACACCACGGTGGCACGTGGGACAGCCGTGTGGGAAAGCCTCGAGGGAAAACCACAGATCCTTTGATCCATGCGACGGGAAGCGTGACATTGCTGCTGCAGCCTGGAAGGAAAGCGCACGTGCATGCCCCAACTCGAGACGAGCCCTGACTCCCTTGGGGAGACTCCAGAAATACCCAAAGATCCATGTCAGCCCCTGAGAGGAATCCTCGGTTCCGCCCCTGACTCCACACAAGGTTTTTGGCCCCCTTATCGACGGGAGAGGAATCCCGAGAGGCCCCCTTGCAACTCCCATGGGGACTGGCCTCTCCTGAGGCCACCAGGGCGGGTCCCTGAGGTCCCCGTCGTAACTCGAGAACACCTGCCGCAACTCGAGAAAATCCAGGAAGTTCTCCCTTCCAGGCGAGATGAGGCCTATTTCCGATGAGGCGTCTGGAGACTAATGACACCTAAACTCTGGAACTTCGAAAGGGTCTTTCACACCCTTGCTGCAACTCAAGAAGTTCACCGCCATACCCGTGTCCACTCGAGAGGAAGCACGATGGTCCCGCCCACATCCAGAGGAGCCCCGTTTCCCCCTCGTAGCTCGAGATGAGGGATCCTTTCCCTGCTTTCAACGGGAAAGAATTCCCGGCGTTCCCGTCGCATCTCAAGAGGAGGCACTCTCAACAGGAAAGGCGAGAGGAACTCCATGGTCGTACCACCATTCCAAGAGTCCCCCAGATGTCTCAGTCCATTCCAGAGGAACCTCTTTGCCCTGCACTGGCTCATCTTTGACGCCGAGGATCGACTCACACCACGGTGGCACGTGGGACAGCCCTGTGGGAAAGCCTCGAGGGAAAACCACAGATCCTTTGATCCACGCGACGGGAAGCGTAACATTGCTGCTACAGCCTGGAAGGAAAGCGCACGTGCATACCCCGACTCGAGACGAGGCCTGACTCCCCTGGGGAGACTCCAGAAGTACCCAAAGATCCATGTCAGCCCCTGAGAGGAATCCTCGGTTCCGGCCCTGACTCCACACAAGGTTTTTGACCCCGGTATCGACGGGAGAGGAATCCCGAGAGGCCCCCTAGCAACTCGCATGGGGACTGGCCTCTCCTGAGGCCACCAGGGCGGGTCCCTGAGGTCCCCGTCGTAACTCGAGAACACCTGCCGCAACTCGAGAAAATCCAGGAAGTTCTCCCTTCCAGGCGAGATGAGGCCTATTTCCGATGAGGCGTCTGGAGACTAATGACACCTAACCTCTGGGACTTCGAAAGGGTCTTTCACACCCTTGCTGCAACTCAAGAAGTTCACCGCCATACCCGTCTCCACTCGAGAGGAAGCACGATGGTCCCGCCCACATCCAGAGGAGCCCCGTTTCCCCCTCGTGGCTCGAAATGAGGGATCCTTTCCCTGCTTTCAACGGGAAAGAATTCCCGGCGTTCCCGTCGCATCTCAAGAGGTGGCACTCTCAACAGGAAAGGCGAGAGGAACTCCATGGTCGTACCACCATTCCACGAGTCCCCCAGATGTCTCAGTCCATTCCAGAGGAACCTCTTTGCCCTGCACTGGCTCATCTTTCACGCCGAGGATCGACTCACACCACGGTGGCACGTGGGACAGCCCTGTGGGAAAGCCTCGAGGGAAAGCCTCGAGGGAAAACCACAGATCCTTTGATCCATGCGACGGGAAGCGTGACATTGCTGCTACAGCCTGGAAGGAAAGCGCACGTGCATGCCCCCACTCGAGACGAGGCCTGACTCCCCTGGGGAGACTCCAGAAGTACCCAAAGATCCATGTCAGCCCCTGAGAGGAATCCTCGGTTACGGCCCTGACTCCACACAAGGTTTTTGGCCCTGGTATCGACAGGAGAGGAATCCCGAGAGGCCCCGTAGCAAATCGCATGGGGACTGGCCTCTTGAGGCAACCACGGCGGGTCCCTGAGGTCCCCGTCGTAACTCGAGAACACCTACCGCAACTCGAGAAAATCAAGGAAGTTCTCCCTTGCAGGCGAGATGAGGCCTATTTCCGATGAGGCGTCTGGAGACTAATGACACCTAACCTCTGGAACTTCGAAAGGGTCTTTCACACACTTGCTGCAACTCAAGAAGTTCACCGCCATACCCGTCTCCACTCGAGAGGAAGCACGATGGTCCCGCCCACATCCAGAGGAGCCCCGTTTCCCCCTCGTAGATCGAGATGAGGGATCCTTTCCCTGCTTTCAACGGGAAAGTATTCCCGTCATTCCCGTCGCATCTCAAGAGGAGGCACTCTCAACAGGAAAGCCGAGAGGAACTCCATGGTCGTACCACCATTCCAAGAGTCCCCCAGATGTCTCAGTCCATTCCAGAGGAACCTCTTTGCCCTGCACTGGCTCATCTTTCACGCCGAGGATCGACTCACACCACGGTGGCACGTGGCACAGCCATGTGGGAAAGCCTCGAGGGAAAGCCTCGAGGGAAAACCACAGATCCTTTGATCCACGCGACGGGAAGCGTGACATTGCTGCTACAGCCTGGAAGGAAAGCGCACGTGCATGCCCCCACTCGAGACGAGGCCTGAATCCCCTGGGGAGACTCCAGAAGTACCCAAAGATCCATGTCAGCCCCTGAGAGGAATCCTCGTTTCCGGCCCTTTCTGCACACAAGGTTTTTGGCCCCGGTATCGACGGGAGAGGAATCCCGAGAGGCCCCCTAGCACCTCGCATGGGGACTGGCCTCTCCTGAGGCCACCAGGGCGGGTCCCTGAGGTCCCCGTCGTAACTCGAGAACACCTGCCTCAACTCGAGAAAATCCAGGAAGTTCTCCCTTCCAGGCGAGATGAGGCCTATTTCCGATGAGGCGTCTGGAGACTAATGACACCCAAACTCTGGAACTTCGAAAGGGTCTTTCACACCCTTGCTGCTACTCAAGAAGTTCACCTCCTTGCCCGTCTCCACTCGAGAGGAAGCACGATGGTCCCGCCCACATCCAGAGGAGCCCCGTTTCCCCCTCGTAGCTAGAGATGAGGGATCCTTTCCCTGCTTTCAACAGGAAAGAATTCCCGGCATTCCCGTCGCATCTCAAGAGGAGGCACTCTCAACAGGAAAGGCGAGAGGAACTCCATGGTCGTACCACCATTCCAAGAGTCCCCCAGATGTCTGAGTCCATTCCAGAGGAACCTCTTTGCCCTGCACTGGCTCATCTTTCATGCCGAGGATCGACTCACACCACGGTATCACGTGGGACAGCCCTGTGAGAAAGCCTCGAGGGAAAGCCTCGAGGGAAAACCACAGATCCTTTGATCCACGCGACGGGAAGCGTGACATTGCTGCTACAGCCTGGAAGGAAAGCACACGTGCATGCCCCCACTCGAGACGAGGCCTGACTCCCCTGGGGAGACTCCAGAAGTACCCAAAGATCCATGTCAGCCCCTGAGAGGAATCCTCGGTTCCGGCCCTGACTCCACACAAGGTTTTTGGCCCCGGTATCGACGGGAGAGGAATCCCGAGAGGCCCCCTAGCAACTCGCATGGGGACTGGCTGTTCTTGAGGCCACCAGGGCGGGTCCCTGAGATCCCCGTCGTAACTCGAGAACACCTGCCGCAACTCGAGAAAATCCAGGAAGTTCTCCCTTCCAGGCGAGATGAGGCCTATTTCCGATGAGGCGTCTGGAGACTAATGACACCTAACCTCTGGAACTTCGAAAGGGTCTTTCACACCCTTGCTGCAACTCAAGAAGTTCACCGCCATACCCGTCTCCACTCGAGAGGAAGCACGATGGTCCCGCCCACATCCCGAGGAGCCCCGTTTCCCCCTCGGAGCTCGAGATGAGGGATCCTTTCCCTGCTTTCAACGGGAAAGAATTCCCGGCGTTCCCGTCGCATCTCAAGAGGAGGCACTCTCAACAGGAAAGGCGAGAGGAACTCCATGGTCGTACCACCATTCCAAGAGTCCCCCAGATGTCTCAGTCCATTCCAGAGGAACCTCTTTGCCCTGCACTGGCTCATCTTTGACGCCGAGGATCGACTCACAACACGGTGGCACGTGGGACAGCCCTGCGGGAAAGCCTCGAGGGAAAGCCTCGAGGGAAAACCACAGATCCTTTGATGCACGCGACGGGAAGCGTGACATTGCTGCTACAGCCTGGAAGGAAAGCGCACGTGCATGCCCCCACTCGAGACGAGGCCTGACTCCCCAGGGGAGACTCCAGAAGTACCCAAAGATCCATGTCACCCCTGTGAGGAATCCTCGGTTCCGGCCCTGACTCCACACAAGGTTTTTGGCCCTTGTATCGACGGGAGAGGAATCCCGAGAGGCCCCCTAGCAACTCGCATGGGGACTGGCCTCTCCTGAGGCCATCAGGGCGGGTCCCTATGGTACCCGTCGTAACTCGAGAACACCTGCCGCACCTCGAGAAAATCCAGGAAGTTCTCCCTTCCAGGCGAGATGAGGTCTATTTCCGATGAGGCATCTGGAGACTGACACGTAACCTCTGGAACTTCGAAAGGGTCTTTCACACCCTTGCTGCAACTCAAGAAGTTCACCGCCATACCCGTCTCCACTCGAGAGGAAGCACGATGGTCCCACCCACATCCAGAGGAGCCCCGTTTCCCCCTCGTAGCTCGAGATGAGGGATCCTTTCCCTGCTTTCAACGGGAAAGAATTCCCGGCGTTCCCGTCGCATCTCAAGAGGAGGCACTCTCAACAGGAAAGGCGAGAGGAACTCCATGGTCGTACCACCATTCCAAGAGTACCCCAGATGTCTCAGTCCATTCGAGAGGAACCTCTTTGCCCTGCCCTGGCTCATCTTTCACGCCGAGGATCGACTCACACCACGGTGGAACGTGGGACAGCCCTGCGGGAAAGCCTCGAGGGAAAGCCTCGAGGGAAAACCACAGATCCTTTGATGCACGCGACGGGAAGCGTGACATTGCTGCTACAGCCTGGAAGGAAAGCGCACGTGCATGCCTCCACTCGAGACGAGGCCTGACTCCCCTGGGGAGACTCCAGAAGTACCCAAAGATCCATATCACCCCTGAGAGGAATCCTCGGTTCCGGCCCTGACTCCACACAAGGTTTTTGGCCCCGGTATCGACGGGAGAGGAATCCCGAGAGGCCCCCTAGCAACTCGCATGGGGACTGGCCTCTCCTGAGGCCACCAGGGCGTGTCCCTGAGGTCCCCGTCATAACTCGAGAACACCTGCCGCAACTCGAGAAAATCCAGGAAGTTCTCCCTTCCAGCCGAGATGAGGCGTATTTCCGATGAGGCGTCTGGAGACTAATGACACCTAAACTCTGGAACTTCGAAAGGGTCTTTCACACCCTTGCTGCAACTCAAGAAGTTCACCGCCATACCCGTCTCCACTCGAGAGGAAGCACGATGGTCCCGCCCACATCGAGAGGAGCCCCGTTTCCCCCTCGGAGCTCGAGATGTGGGATCCTTTCCCTGCTTTCAACGGGAAAGAATTCCCGGCGTTCCCGTCGCATCTCAAGAGGAGGCACTCTCAACAGGAAAGGCGAGAGGAACTCCAGGGTCGTACCACCATTCCAAGAGTCCCCCAGATGTCTCAGTCCATTCCAGAGGAACCTCTTTGCCCTGCACTGGCTCATCTTCCACGCCGAGGATCGACTCACACCACGGTGGCACGTGGGACAGCCCTGTGGGAAAGCCTCGAGGGAAAGCCTCGAGGGAAAACCACAGATCCTTTGATCCACGCGACTGGAAGTGTGACATTGCTGCTACAGCCTGGAAGGAAAGCGCACGTGCATGCCCCCACTGGAGACGAGGCCTGACTCCCCTGGGGAGACTCCAGAAGTACCCAAAGATCCATGTCAGCCCCTGAGAGGAATCCTCGGTTCCGGCCTTGACTCCACACAAGGTTTTTGGCCCCGGTATCGACGGGAGAGGAATCCCGAGAGGCCCCCTAGCAACTCGCATGGGGACTGGCCTCTCCTGAGGCCACCAGGGCGGGTCCCTGAGGTCCCCGTCGTAACTCGAGAACACCTGCCGCAAATCGAGAAAATCCAGGAAGTTCTCCCTTCCAGGCGAGATGAGGCCTATTTCCGATGAGGCGTCTGGAGACTAATGACACCTAACCTCTGGAACTTCGAAAGGGTCTTTCACACACTTGCTGCAACTCAAGAAGTTCACCGCCATACCCGTGTCCACTCGAGAGGAAGCACGATGGTCCCGCCCACATCCAGAGGAGCCCCGTTTCACCCTCGTAGCTCGAGATGAGGGATCCTTTCCCTGCTTTCAACGGGAAAGAATTCCCGGCGTTCCCGTCGCATCTCAAGAGGAGGCACTCTCAACAGGAAAGGCGAGAGGAACTCCATGGTCGTACCACCATTCCAAGAGTCGCCCAGATGTCTCAGTCCATTCCAGAGGAACCTCTTTGCCCTGCACTGGCTCATCTTTCACGCCGAGGATCGACTCACACCACGGTGGCACGTGGGACAGCCCTGCTGGAAAGCCTCGAGGGAAAGCCTCGAGGGAAAACCACAGATCCTTTGATGCACGCGACGGGAAGCGTGACATTGCTGCTACAGCCTGGAAGGAAAGCGCACGTGCATGCCCCCACTCGAGACGAGGCCTGACTCCCCTGGGGAGACTCCAGAAGTACCCAAAGATCCATGTCACCCCTGAGAGGAATCCTCGGTTCCGGCCCTGACTCCACACAAGGTTTTTGGCCCCGGTATCGACGGGAGAGGAATCCCGAGAGGCCCCCTAGCAACTCGCATGGGGACTGGCCTCTCCTGAGGCCACGAGGGCGGGTCCCTGAGGTCCCCGTCATAACTCGAGAACACCTGCCGCGAATCGAGAATATCCAGGAAGTTCTCCCTTCCAGGCGAGATGAGGCCTATTTCCGATGAGGCGTCTGGAGACTAATGACACCTAACCTCTGGAATTTCGAAAGGGTCTTTCACACCCTTGCTGCAACTCAAGAAGTTCACCGCCATACCCGTGTCCACTCGAGAGGAAGCATGATGGTCCCGCCCACATCCAGAGGAGCCCCGTTTCCCCCTCGTAGCTCGAGATGAGGGATCCTTTCCCTTCTTTCAACGGGAAAGAATTCCCGGCGTTCCCGTCGCATCCAAAGAGGAGGCACTCTCAACAGGAAAGGCGAGAGGAACTCCATGGTCGTACCACCATTCCAAGAGTCCCCCAGATGTCTCATTCCATTCCAGAGGAACCTCTTTGCCCTGCACTGGCTCATCTTTCACGCCGAGGATCGACTCACACCACGGTGGCACGTGGGACAGCCCTGTGGGAAAGCCTCGAGGGAAAGCCTCGAGGGAAAACCACAGATCCTTTGATGCACGCGACGGGAAGCGTGACATTGCTGCTACAGCCTGGAAGGAAAGCGCACGTGCATGCCCCCACTCGAGACGAGGCCTGACTCCCCTGGGGAGACTCCAGAAGTACCCAAAGATCCATGTCACCCCTGAGAGGAATGCTCGGTTCCGGCCCTGACTCCACACAAGGCTTTTGGCCCCGGTATCGACGGGAGAGGAATCCCGAGAGGCCCCCTAGCAACTCGCATGGGGACTGGCCTCTCCTGAGGCCACCAGGGCGGGTCCCTGAGGTCCCCGTCGTAACTCGAGAACACCTGCCGCAACTCGAGAAAATCCAGGAAGTTCTCCCTTCCAGGCGAGATGAGGCCTATTTCCGATGAGGCGTCTGCAGACTAATGACACCTAAACTCTGGAACTTCGAAAGGGTCTTTCACACCCTTGCTGCAACTCAAGAAGTTCACCGCCATACCCGTGTCCACTCGGGAGGAAGCACGATGGTCCCGCCCACATCCAGAGGAGCCCCATTTCCCCCTCGGAGCTCGAGATGAGGGATCCTTTCCCTGCTTTCAACGGGAAAGAATTCCCGGCGTTCACGTCGCATCTCAAGAGGAGGCACTGTCAACAGGAAAGGCGAGAGGAACTCCATGGTCGTACCACCATTCCAAGAGTCCCCCAGATGTCTCAGTCCATTCCAGAGGAACCTCTTTGCCCTGCACTGGCTCATCTTTCACGCCGAGGATCGACTCACACCACGGTGGCACGTGGGACAGCCCTGTGGGAAAGCCTCGAGGGAAAACCACAGATCCTTTGATCCACGCGACGGGAAGCGTGACATTGCTGCTACAGCCTGGAAGGAAAGCACACGTGCATGCCCCCAATCGAGAAGAGGCCTGACTTCCCTGGTGGGACTCCAGAAGTACCCAAAGATCCATGTCAGCTCCTGAGAGGAATCCTCGGTTCCAGCCCTGACTCCACACAAGGTTTTTGGCCCCGGTATCGACGGGAGAGGAATCCCGAAAGGCCCCCTAGCAACTTGCATGGGGACTGGCCTCTCCTGAGGCCACCAGGTCGGGTCCCTGAGGTCCCCGTCGTAACTCGAGAACACCGGCCGCACCTCGAAAAAATCCGGGAAGTTCTCCCTTCCAGGCGAGATGAGGCCTATTTCGGATGAGGCGTCTGGAGACTAATGACACCTAACCTCTGGAACTTCGAAAGGGTCTTTCACACCCTTGCTGCAACTCAAGAAGTTTACCGCCATACCCGTCTCCACACGAGAGAAAGCACGATGGTCCCGCCCACATCCAGAGGAGCCCCGTTTCCCCCTCGGAGCTCGAGATGAGGGATCCTTTCCCTGCTTTCAACGGGAAAGAATTCCCGGCATTCCCGTCGCATCTCAAGAGGAGGCACTCTCAACAGGAAAGGCGAGAGGAACTCCATGGTCGTACCACCATTCCAAGAGTCCCCCAGATGTCTCAGTCCATTCCAGAGGAACCTCTTTGCCCTGCACTGGCTCATCTTTCACGCCGAGGATCGACTCACACCACGGTGGCACGTGGGACAGCCCTGTGGGAAAGCCTCGAGGGAAAGCCTCGAGGGAAAACCACAGATCCTTTGATCCACAAGACGGGAAGCGTGACATTGCTGCTACAGCCTGGAAGGAAAGCACACGTGCATGCCCCCACTCGAGACGAGGCCTGACTCCCCTGGGGAGACTCCAGAAGTACCCAAAGATCCATGTCAGCCCCTGAGAGGAATCCTCGGTTCCGGCCCTGACTCCACACAAGGTTTTTGGCCCCGGTATCGACGGGAGAGGAATCCCGAGAGGCCCCCTAGCAACTTGCATGGGGACTGGCCTCTCCTGAGGCCACAAGGGCGGTCCCTGAGGTCCCCGTCGTAACTCGAGAACACCTGCCGCAACTCGAGAAAATCCAGGAAGTTCTCCCTTCCAGGCGAGATGAGGCCTATTTCCGATGAGGCGTCTGGAGACTAATGACACCTAACCTCTGGAACTTCGAAAGGGTCTTTCACACCCTTGCTGCAACTGAAGAAGTTTACCGCCATACCCGTCTCCACACGGGAGAAAGCACGATGGTCCCGCCCACATACAGAGGAGCCACGTTTCCCCCTCGGAGCTCGAGATGAGGGATCCTTTCCCTGCTTCCAACGGGAAAGAATTCCCGGCATTCCCGTCGCAGCTCAAGAGGAGGCACTCTCAACAGGAAAGGCGAGAGGAACTCCATGGTCGTACCACCATTCCAAGAGTCCCCCAGATGTCTCAGTCCATTCCAGAGGAACCTCTTTGCCCTGCACTGGCTCATCTTTCACGCCGAGGATCGACTCACACCACGGTGGCACGTGGGACAGCCCTGTGGGAAAGCCTCGAGGGAAAGCCTCGAGGGAAAACCACAGATCCTTTGATCCACGCGACGGGAAGCGTGACATTGCTGCTACAGCCTGGAAGGAAAGCGCACGTGCATGCCCCCACTCGAGACGAGGCCTGACTCCCCTGGGGAGACTCCAGAAGTACCCAAAGATCCATGTCAGCCCCTGAGAGGAATCCTCGGTTCTGGCCCTGACTCCACACAAGGTTTTTGGCGCCGTTATCGACGGGAGAGGAATCCCGAGAGGCCCCCTAGCAACTCGCATGGGGACTGGCCTCTCCTGAGGCCATCAGGGCGGGTCCCTGTGGTACCCGTCGTAACTCGAAAACACCTGCCGCACCTCGAGAAAATCCAGGAAGTTCTCCCTTCCAGGCGAGATGAGGCCTATTTCCGATGAGGCGTCTGGAGACTAATGACACCTAACCTCTGGAACTTCGAAAGGGTCTTTCACACCCTTACTGCAACTCAAGAAGTTCACCGACATACCCGTGTCCACTCGAGAGGAAGCACGATGGTCCCGCCCACATCCCGAGGAGCCCCGTTTCCCCCTCGTAGCTCGAGATGAGGGATCCTTTCCCTGCTTTCAACGGGAAAGAATTCCCGGCGTTCCCGTCGCATCTCAAGAGGAGGCACTCTCAACAGGAAAGGCGAGAGGAACTCCATGGTCGTACCACCATTCCAAGAGTCCCCCAGATGTCTCAGTCCATTCCAGAGGAACCTCTTTGCCCTGCACTGGCTCATCTTTGACGCCGAGGATCGACTCACACCACGGTGGCACGTGGGACAGCCCTGTGGGAAAGCCTCGAGGGAAAGCCTCGAGAGAAAACCACAGATCCTTTGATCCACGCGACGGGAAGCGTGACATTGCTGCTACAGCCTGGAAGGAAAGCACACGTGCATGCCCCCACTCGAGACGAGGCCTGACTCCCCTGGGGAGACTCCAGAAGTACCCAAAGATCCATGTCAGCCCCTGAGAGGAATCCTCGGTTCCGGCCGTGACTCCACACAAGGTTTTTGGCCCCGGTATCGACGGGAGAGGAATCCCGAGAGGCCCCCTAGCAACTCGCATGGGGACTGGCCTCTCCTGAGGCCACCAGGGCGGGTCCCTGAGGTCCCCGTCGTAACTCGAGAACACCTGCCGCAACTCGAGAAAATCCAGGAAGTTCTCCCTTCCAGGTGAGATGAGGCCTATTTCTGATGAGGCGTCTGGAGACTAATGACACCTAACCTCTGGAACTTCGAAAGGGTCTTTCACACCCTTGCTGCAACTCAAGAAGTTTACCGCCATACCCGTCTCCTCACGAGAGAAAGCACGATGGTCCCGCCCACATACAGAGGAGCCACGTTTCCCCCTCGTAGCTTGAGATGAGGGATCCTTTCCCTGCTTTCAACGGGAAAGAATTCCCGGCATTCCCGTCGCATCTCAAGAGGAGGCACTCTCAACAGGAAAGGCGAGAGGAACTCCATGGTCGTACCACCATTCCAAGAGTCCCTCAGATGTCTCAGTCCATTCCAGAGGAACCTCTTTGCCCTGCACTGGCTCATCTTTCACTCCGAGGATCGACTCACACCACGGTGGCACGTGAGACAGCCCTGTGGGAAAGCCTCGAGAGAAAACCACAGATCATTTGATCCACGCGACGGGAAGCGTGACATTGCTGCTACAGCCTGGAAGGAAAGCGCACGTGCATGCCCCCACTCGAGACCAGGCCTGACTCCCCTGGGGAGACTCTAGAAGTACCCAAAGATCCATGTCAGCCCCTGAGAGGAATCCTCGGTTCTGGCCCTGACTCCACACAAGGTTTTTGGCCCCGGTATCGACGGGAGAGGAATCCCGAGAGGCCCCCTAGCAACTCGCATGGGGACTGGCCTCTCCTGAGGCCATCAGGGCGGGTCCCTGTGGTACCCGTCGTAACTCGAGAACACCTGCCGCACCTCGAGAAAATCCAGGAAGTTCTCCTTCCAGGCTAGATGAGGCCTATTTCCGATGAGGCGTCTGGAGACTAATGACACCTAACCTCTGGAACTTCGAAAGGGTCTTTCACACCCTTGCTGCAACTCAAGAAGTTCACCGCCATACCCGTGTCCACTCGGGAGGAAGCACGATGGTCCCGCCCACATCCCGAGGAGCCCCGTTTCCCCCTCGTAGCTCGAGATGAGGGATCCTTTCCCTGCTTTCAATGGGAAAGAATTCCCGGCGTTCCCGTCGCATCTCAAGAGGAGGCACTCTCAACAGGAAAGGCGAGAGGAACTCCATGGTCGTACCACCATTCCAAGAGTCCCCCAGATGTCTCAGTCCATTCCAGAGGAACCTCTTTGCCCTGCACTGGCTCATCTTTCACGCCGAGGATCGACTCACACCACGGTGGCACGTGGGACAGCCCTGTGGGAAAGCCTCGAGGGAAAGCCTCGAGGGAAAACCACAGATCCTTTGATCCACAAGACGGGAAGCGTGACATTGCTGCTACAGCCTGGAAGGAAAGCACACGTGCATGCCCCCACTCGAGACGAGGCCTGACTCCCCTGGGGAGACTCCAGAAGTACCCAAAGATCCATGTCAGCCCCTGAGAGGAATCCTCGGTTCCGGCCCTGACTCCACACAAGGTTTTTGGCCCCGGTATCGACGGGAGAGGAATCCCGAGAGGCCCCCTAGCAACTTGCATGGGGACTGGCCTCTCCTGAGGCCACAAGGGCGGTCCCTGAGGTCCCCGTCGTAACTCGAGAACACCTGCCGCAACTCGAGAAAATCCAGGAAGTTCTCCCTTCCAGGCGAGATGAGGCCTATTTCCGATGAGGCGTCTGGAGACTAATGACACCTAACCTCTGGAACTTCGAAAGGGTCTTTCACACCCTTGCTGCAACTGAAGAAGTTTACCGCCATACCCGTCTCCACACGGGAGAAAGCACGATGGTCCCGCCCACATACAGAGGAGCCACGTTTCCCCCTCGGAGCTCGAGATGAGGGATCCTTTCCCTGCTTCCAACGGGAAAGAATTCCCGGCATTCCCGTCGCAGCTCAAGAGGAGGCACTCTCAACAGGAAAGGCGAGAGGAACTCCATGGTCGTACCACCATTCCAAGAGTCCCCCAGATGTCTCAGTCCATTCCAGAGGAACCTCTTTGCCCTGCACTGGCTCATCTTTCACGCCGAGGATCGACTCACACCACGGTGGCACGTGGGACAGCCCTGTGGGAAAGCCTCGAGGGAAAGCCTCGAGGGAAAACCACAGATCCTTTGATCCACGCGACGGGAAGCGTGACATTGCTGCTACAGCCTGGAAGGAAAGCGCACGTGCATGCCCCCACTCGAGACGAGGCCTGACTCCCCTGGGGAGACTCCAGAAGTACCCAAAGATCCATGTCAGCCCCTGAGAGGAATCCTCGGTTCTGGCCCTGACTCCACACAAGGTTTTTGGCGCCGGTATCGACGGGAGAGGAATCCCGAGAGGCCCCCTAGCAACTCGCATGGGGACTGGCCTCTCCTGAGGCCATCAGGGCGGGTCCCTGTGGTACCCGTCGTAACTCGAAAACACCTGCCGCACCTCGAGAAAATCCAGGAAGTTCTCCCTTCCAGGCGAGATGAGGCCTATTTCCGATGAGGCGTCTGGAGACTAATGACACCTAACCTCTGGAACTTCGAAAGGGTCTTTCACACCCTTACTGCAACTCAAGAAGTTCACCGACATACCCGTGTCCACTCGAGAGGAAGCACGATGGTCCCGCCCACATCCCGAGGAGCCCCGTTTCCCCCTCGTAGCTCGAGATGAGGGATCCTTTCCCTGCTTTCAACGGGAAAGAATTCCCGGCGTTCCCGTCGCATCTCAAGAGGAGGCACTCTCAACAGGAAAGGCGAGAGGAACTCCATGGTCGTACCACCATTCCAAGAGTCCCCCAGATGTCTCAGTCCATTCCAGAGGAACCTCTTTGCCCTGCACTGGCTCATCTTTGACGCCGAGGATCGACTCACACCACGGTGGCACGTGGGACAGCCCTGTGGGAAAGCCTCGAGGGAAAGCCTCGAGAGAAAACCACAGATCCTTTGATCCACGCGACGGGAAGCGTGACATTGCTGCTACAGCCTGGAAGGAAAGCACACGTGCATGCCCCCACTCGAGACGAGGCCTGACTCCCCTGGGGAGACTCCAGAAGTACCCAAAGATCCATGTCAGCCCCTGAGAGGAATCCTCGGTTCCGGCCGTGACTCCACACAAGGTTTTTGGCCCCGGTATCGACGGGAGAGGAATCCCGAGAGGCCCCCTAGCAACTCGCATGGGGACTGGCCTCTCCTGAGGCCACCAGGGCGGGTCCCTGAGGTCCCCGTCGTAACTCGAGAACACCTGCCGCAACTCGAGAAAATCCAGGAAGTTCTCCCTTCCAGGTGAGATGAGGCCTATTTCTGATGAGGCGTCTGGAGACTAATGACACCTAACCTCTGGAACTTCGAAAGGGTCTTTCACACCCTTGCTGCAACTCAAGAAGTTTACCGCCATACCCGTCTCCTCACGAGAGAAAGCACGATGGTCCCGCCCACATACAGAGGAGCCACGTTTCCCCCTCGTAGCTTGAGATGAGGGATCCTTTCCCTGCTTTCAACGGGAAAGAATTCCCAGCATTCCCGTCGCATCTCAAGAGGAGGCACTCTCAACAGGAAAGGCGAGAGGAACTCCATGGTCGTACCACCATTCCAAGAGTCCCTCAGATGTCTCAGTCCATTCCAGAGGAACCTCTTTGCCCTGCACTGGCTCATCTTTCACTCCGAGGATCGACTCACACCACGGTGGCACGTGAGACAGCCCTGTGGGAAAGCCTCGAGAGAAAACCACAGATCATTTGATCCACGCGACGGGAAGCGTGACATTGCTGCTACAGCCTGGAAGGAAAGCGCACGTCCATGCCCCCACTCGAGACCAGGCCTGAATCCCCTGGGGAGACTCTAGAAGTACCCAAAGATCCATGTCAGCCCCTGAGAGGAGTCCTCGGTTCTGGCCCTGACTCCACACAAGGTTTTTGGCCCCGGTATCGACGGGAGAGGAATCCCGAGAGGCCCCCTAGCAACTCGCATGGGGACTGGCCTCTCCTGAGGCCATCAGGGCGGGTCCCTGTGGTACCCGTCGTAACTCGAGAACACCTGCCGCACCTCGAGAAAATCCAGGAAGTTCTCCTTCCAGGCTAGATGAGGCCTATTTCCGATGAGGCGTCTGGAGACTAATGACACCTAACCTCTGGAACTTCGAAAGGGTCTTTCACACCCTTGCTGCAACTCAAGAAGTTCACCGCCATACCCGTGTCCACTCGGGAGGAAGCACGATGGTCCCGCCCACATCCCGAGGAGCCCCGTTTCCCCCTCGTAGCTCGAGATGAGGGATCCTTTCCCTGCTTTCAATGGGAAAGAATTCCCGGCGTTCCCGTCGCATCTCAAGAGGAGGCACTCTCAACAGGAAAGGCGAGAGGAACTCCATGGTCGTACCACCATTCCAAGAGTCCCCCAGATGTCTCAGTCCATTCCAGAGGAACCTCTTTGCCCTGCACTGGCTCATCTTTGACCTCGAGGATCGACTCACACCACGGTGGCACGTGGGACAGCCCTGTGGGAAAGCCTCGAGGGAAAGCCTCGAGGGAAAACCACAGATCCTTTGATCCACGCGACGGGAAGCGTGACATTGCTGCTACAGCCTGGAAGGAAAGCACACGTGCATGCCCCCACTCGAGACGAGGCCTGACTCCCCTGGGGAGACTCCAGAAGTACCCAAAGATCCATGTCAGCCCCTGAGAGGAATCCTCGGTTCCGGCCGTGACTCCACACAAGGTTTTTGGCCCCGGTATCGACGGGAGAGGAATCCCGAGAGGCCCCCTAGCAACTCGCATGGGGACTGGCCTCTCCTGAGGCCACCAGGGCGGGTCCCTGAGGTCCCCGTCGTAACTCGAGAACACCTGCCGCAACTCGAGAAAATCCAGGAAGTTCTCCCTTCCAGGCGAGATGAGGCCTATTTCCGATGAGGCGTCTGGAGACTAATGACACCTAACCTCTGGAACTTCGAAAGGGTCTTTCACACCCTTGCTGCAACTCAAGAAGTTCACCGCCATACCCGTGTCCACTCGGGAGGAAGCACGATGGTCCCGCCCACATCCAGAGGAGCCCCGTTTCCCCCTCGGAGCTCGAGATGAGGGATCCTTTCCCTGCTTTCAACGGGAAAGAATTCCCGGCGTTCCCGTCGCATCTCAAGAGGAGGCACTGTCAACAGGAAAGGCGAGAGGAACTCCATGGTCGTACCACCATTCCAAGAGTCCCCCAGATGTCTCAGTCCATTCCAGAGGAACCCCTTTGCCCTGCACTGGCTCATCTTTCACGCCGAGGATCGACTCACACCACGGTGGCACGTGGGACAGCCCTGTGGGAAAGCCTCGAGGGAAAGCCTCGAGGGAAAACCACAGATCATTTGATCCACGCGACGGGAAGCGTGACATTACTGCTACAGCCTGAAAGGAAAGCGCACGTGCATGCCCCCTCTCGAGACGAGGCCTGACTCTCCTGGGGAGACTCTAGAAGTACCCAAAGATCCATGTCAGCCCCTGCGAGGAATCCTCGGTTCCGGCCCTGAGTCCACACAAGGATTTTGGCCCCGGTATCGACGGGAGAGGAATCCCGAGAGGCCCCCTAGCAACTCGCATGGGGACTGGCCTCTCCTGAGGCCACCAGGGCGGGTCCCTGAGGTCCCCGTCGTAACTCGAGAACACCTGCCGCAACTCGAGAAAATCCAGGAAGTTCTCCCTTCCAGGCGAGATGAGGCCTATTTCCGATGAGGCGTCTGGAGACTGACACGTAACCTCTGGAACTTCGAAAGGGTCTTTCACACCCTTGCTGCAACTCAAGAAGTTCACCGCCATACCCGTCTCCACTCGAGAGGAAGCACGATAGTCCCGCCCACATCCAGAGGAGCCCCGTTTCCCCCTCGTAGCTCGAGATGAGGGATCCTTTCCCTGCTTTCAACGGGAAAGTATTCCCAGCGATCCCGTCGCATCTCAAGAGGAGGCACTCTCAACAGGAAAGGCGAGAGGAACTCCATGGTCGTACCACCATTCCAAGAGTCCCTCAGATGTCTCAGTCCATTCCAGAGGAACCTCTTTGCCCTGCACTGGCTCATCTTTCACTCCGAGGATCGACTCACACCACGGTGGCACGTGGGACAGCCCTGTGGGAAAGCCTCGAGAGAAAACCACAGATCATTTGATCCACGCGACGGGAAGCGTGACATTGCTGCTACAGCCTGGAAGGAAAGCACACGTGCATGCCCCCACTCGAGACGAGGCCTGACTCGCCTGGGGAGACTCCAGAAGTACCCAAAGATCCATGTCAGCCCCTGAGAGGAATCCTCGGTTCCGGCCCTGACTCCACACAAGGTTTTTGCCCCGGTATCGACGGGAGAGGAATCCCGAGAGGCCCCCTAGCAACTCGCATGGGGACTTGCCTCTCCTGAGGCCACCAGGGCGGGTCCCTGAGGTCCCCGTCGTAACTCGAGAACACCTGCCGCAACTCGAGAAAATCCAGGAAGTTCTCCCTTCCAGGCGAGATGAGGCCTATTTCCGATGAGGCGTCTGGAGTCTAATGACACCTAACCTCTGGAACTTCGAACGGGTCTTTCACACCCTTGCTGCAACTCAAGAAGTTCACCGCCATACCCGTCTCCACTCGAGAGTAAGCACGATGGTCCCGCCCACATCCAGAGGAGCCCCGTTTCCCCCTGGTAGCTCGAGATGAGGGATCCTTTCCCTTCTTTCAACGGGAAAGAATTCCCGGCGTTCCCGTCGCATCCAAAGAGGAGGCACTCTCAACAGGAAAGGCGAGAGGAACTCCATGGTCGTACCACCATTCCAAGAGTCCCCCAGATGTCTCATTCCATTCCAGAGGAACCTCTTTGCCCTGCACTGGCTCATCTTTCACGCCGAGGATCGACTCACACCACGGTGGCACGTGGGACAGCCCTGTGGGAAAGCCTCGAGGGAAAGCCTCGAGGGAAAACCACAGATCCTTTGATGCACGCGACGGGAAGCGTGACATTGCTGCTACAGCCTGGAAGGAAAGCGCACGTGCATGCCCCCACTCGAGACGAGGCCTGACTCCCCTGGGGAGACTCCAGAAGTACCCAAAGATCCATGTCACCCCTGAGAGGAATGCTCGGTTCCGGCCCTGACTCCACACAAGGCTTTTGGCCCCGGTATCGACGGGAGAGGAATCCCGAGAGGCCCCCTAGCAACTCGCATGGGGACTGGCCTCTCCTGAGGCCACCAGGGCGGGTCCCTGAGGTCCCCGTCGTAACTCGAGAACACCTGCCGCAACTCGAGAAAATCCAGGAAGTTCTCCCTTCCAGGCGAGATGAGGCCTATTTCCGATGAGGCGTCTGCAGACTAATGACACCTAAACTCTGGAACTTCGAAAGGGTCTTTCACACCCTTGCTGCAACTCAAGAAGTTCACCGCCATACCCGTGTCCACTCGGGAGGAAGCACGATGGTCCCGCCCACATCCAGAGGAGCCCCATTTCCCCCTCGGAGCTCGAGATGAGGGATCCTTTCCCTGCTTTCAACGGGAAAGAATTCCCGGCGTTCACGTCGCATCTCAAGAGGAGGCACTGTCAACAGGAAAGGCGAGAGGAACTCCATGGTCGTACCACCATTCCAAGAGTCCCCCAGATGTCTCAGTCCATTCCAGAGGAACCTCTTTGCCCTGCACTGGCTCATCTTTCACGCCGAGGATCGACTCACACCACGGTGGCACGTGGGACAGCCCTGTGGGAAAGCCTCGAGGGAAAACCACAGATCCTTTGATCCACGCGACGGGAAGCGTGACATTGCTGCTACAGCCTGGAAGGAAAGCACACGTGCATGCCCCCAATCGAGAAGAGGCCTGACTTCCCTGGTGGGACTCCAGAAGTACCCAAAGATCCATGTCAGCTCCTGAGAGGAATCCTCGGTTCCAGCCCTGACTCCACACAAGGTTTTTGGCCCCGGTATCGACGGGAGAGGAATCCCGAAAGGCCCCCTAGCAACTTGCATGGGGACTGGCCTCTCCTGAGGCCACCAGGTCGGGTCCCTGAGGTCCCCGTCGTAACTCGAGAACACCGGCCGCACCTCGAAAAAATCCGGGAAGTTCTCCCTTCCAGGCGAGATGAGGCCTATTTCGGATGAGGCGTCTGGAGACTAATGACACCTAACCTCTGGAACTTCGAAAGGGTCTTTCACACCCTTGCTGCAACTCAAGAAGTTTACCGCCATACCCGTCTCCACACGAGAGAAAGCACGATGGTCCCGCCCACATCCAGAGGAGCCCCGTTTCCCCCTCGGAGCTCGAGATGAGGGATCCTTTCCCTGCTTTCAACGGGAAAGAATTCCCGGCATTCCCGTCGCATCTCAAGAGGAGGCACTCTCAACAGGAAAGGCGAGAGGAACTCCATGGTCGTACCACCATTCCAAGAGTCCCCCAGATGTCTCAGTCCATTCCAGAGGAACCTCTTTGCCCTGCACTGGCTCATCTTTCACGCCGAGGATCGACTCACACCACGGTGGCACGTGGGACAGCCCTGTGGGAAAGCCTCGAGGGAAAGCCTCGAGGGAAAACCACAGATCCTTTGATCCACAAGACGGGAAGCGTGACATTGCTGCTACAGCCTGGAAGGAAAGCACACGTGCATGCCCCCACTCGAGACGAGGCCTGACTCCCCTGGGGAGACTCCAGAAGTACCCAAAGATCCATGTCAGCCCCTGAGAGGAATCCTCGGTTCCGGCCCTGACTCCACACAAGGTTTTTGGCCCCGGTATCGACGGGAGAGGAATCCCGAGAGGCCCCCTAGCAACTTGCATGGGGACTGGCCTCTCCTGAGGCCACAAGGGCGGTCCCTGAGGTCCCCGTCGTAACTCGAGAACACCTGCCGCAACTCGAGAAAATCCAGGAAGTTCTCCCTTCCAGGCGAGATGAGGCCTATTTCCGATGAGGCGTCTGGAGACTAATGACACCTAACCTCTGGAACTTCGAAAGGGTCTTTCACACCCTTGCTGCAACTGAAGAAGTTTACCGCCATACCCGTCTCCACACGGGAGAAAGCACGATGGTCCCGCCCACATACAGAGGAGCCACGTTTCCCCCTCGGAGCTCGAGATGAGGGATCCTTTCCCTGCTTCCAACGGGAAAGAATTCCCGGCATTCCCGTCGCAGCTCAAGAGGAGGCACTCTCAACAGGAAAGGCGAGAGGAACTCCATGGTCGTACCACCATTCCAAGAGTCCCCCAGATGTCTCAGTCCATTCCAGAGGAACCTCTTTGCCCTGCACTGGCTCATCTTTCACGCCGAGGATCGACTCACACCACGGTGGCACGTGGGACAGCCCTGTGGGAAAGCCTCGAGGGAAAGCCTCGAGGGAAAACCACAGATCCTTTGATCCACGCGACGGGAAGCGTGACATTGCTGCTACAGCCTGGAAGGAAAGCGCACGTGCATGCCCCCACTCGAGACGAGGCCTGACTCCCCTGGGGAGACTCCAGAAGTACCCAAAGATCCATGTCAGCCCCTGAGAGGAATCCTCGGTTCTGGCCCTGACTCCACACAAGGTTTTTGGCGCCGTTATCGACGGGAGAGGAATCCCGAGAGGCCCCCTAGCAACTCGCATGGGGACTGGCCTCTCCTGAGGCCATCAGGGCGGGTCCCTGTGGTACCCGTCGTAACTCGAAAACACCTGCCGCACCTCGAGAAAATCCAGGAAGTTCTCCCTTCCAGGCGAGATGAGGCCTATTTCCGATGAGGCGTCTGGAGACTAATGACACCTAACCTCTGGAACTTCGAAAGGGTCTTTCACACCCTTACTGCAACTCAAGAAGTTCACCGACATACCCGTGTCCACTCGAGAGGAAGCACGATGGTCCCGCCCACATCCCGAGGAGCCCCGTTTCCCCCTCGTAGCTCGAGATGAGGGATCCTTTCCCTGCTTTCAACGGGAAAGAATTCCCGGCGTTCCCGTCGCATCTCAAGAGGAGGCACTCTCAACAGGAAAGGCGAGAGGAACTCCATGGTCGTACCACCATTCCAAGAGTCCCCCAGATGTCTCAGTCCATTCCAGAGGAACCTCTTTGCCCTGCACTGGCTCATCTTTGACGCCGAGGATCGACTCACACCACGGTGGCACGTGGGACAGCCCTGTGGGAAAGCCTCGAGGGAAAGCCTCGAGAGAAAACCACAGATCCTTTGATCCACGCGACGGGAAGCGTGACATTGCTGCTACAGCCTGGAAGGAAAGCACACGTGCATGCCCCCACTCGAGACGAGGCCTGACTCCCCTGGGGAGACTCCAGAAGTACCCAAAGATCCATGTCAGCCCCTGAGAGGAATCCTCGGTTCCGGCCGTGACTCCACACAAGGTTTTTGGCCCCGGTATCGACGGGAGAGGAATCCCGAGAGGCCCCCTAGCAACTCGCATGGGGACTGGCCTCTCCTGAGGCCACCAGGGCGGGTCCCTGAGGTCCCCGTCGTAACTCGAGAACACCTGCCGCAACTCGAGAAAATCCAGGAAGTTCTCCCTTCCAGGTGAGATGAGGCCTATTTCTGATGAGGCGTCTGGAGACTAATGACACCTAACCTCTGGAACTTCGAAAGGGTCTTTCACACCCTTGCTGCAACTCAAGAAGTTTACCGCCATACCCGTCTCCTCACGAGAGAAAGCACGATGGTCCCGCCCACATACAGAGGAGCCACGTTTCCCCCTCGTAGCTTGAGATGAGGGATCCTTTCCCTGCTTTCAACGGGAAAGAATTCCCGGCATTCCCGTCGCATCTCAAGAGGAGGCACTCTCAACAGGAAAGGCGAGAGGAACTCCATGGTCGTACCACCATTCCAAGAGTCCCTCAGATGTCTCAGTCCATTCCAGAGGAACCTCTTTGCCCTGCACTGGCTCATCTTTCACTCCGAGGATCGACTCACACCACGGTGGCACGTGAGACAGCCCTGTGGGAAAGCCTCGAGAGAAAACCACAGATCATTTGATCCACGCGACGGGAAGCGTGACATTGCTGCTACAGCCTGGAAGGAAAGCGCACGTCCATGCCCCCACTCGAGACCAGGCCTGACTCCCCTGGGGAGACTCTAGAAGTACCCAAAGATCCATGTCAGCCCCTGAGAGGAATCCTCGGTTCTGGCCCTGACTCCACACAAGGTTTTTGGCCCCGGTATCGACGGGAGAGGAATCCCGAGAGGCCCCCTAGCAACTCGCATGGGGACTGGCCTCTCCTGAGGCCATCAGGGCGGGTCCCTGTGGTACCCGTCGTAACTCGAGAACACCTGCCGCACCTCGAGAAAATCCAGGAAGTTCTCCTTCCAGGCTAGATGAGGCCTATTTCCGATGAGGCGTCTGGAGACTAATGACACCTAACCTCTGGAACTTCGAAAGGGTCTTTCACACCCTTGCTGCAACTCAAGAAGTTCACCGCCATACCCGTGTCCACTCGGGAGGAAGCACGATGGTCCCGCCCACATCCCGAGGAGCCCCGTTTCCCCCTCGTAGCTCGAGATGAGGGATCCTTTCCCTGCTTTCAATGGGAAAGAATTCCCGGCGTTCCCGTCGCATCTCAAGAGGAGGCACTCTCAACAGGAAAGGCGAGAGGAACTCCATGGTCGTACCACCATTCCAAGAGTCCCCCAGATGTCTCAGTCCATTCCAGAGGAACCTCTTTGCCCTGCACTGGCTCATCTTTCACGCCGAGGATCGACTCACACCACGGTGGCACGTGGGACAGCCCTGTGGGAAAGCCTCGAGGGAAAGCCTCGAGGGAAAACCACAGATCCTTTGATCCACAAGACGGGAAGCGTGACATTGCTGCTACAGCCTGGAAGGAAAGCACACGTGCATGCCCCCACTCGAGACGAGGCCTGACTCCCCTGGGGAGACTCCAGAAGTACCCAAAGATCCATGTCAGCCCCTGAGAGGAATCCTCGGTTCCGGCCCTGACTCCACACAAGGTTTTTGGCCCCGGTATCGACGGGAGAGGAATCCCGAGAGGCCCCCTAGCAACTTGCATGGGGACTGGCCTCTCCTGAGGCCACAAGGGCGGTCCCTGAGGTCCCCGTCGTAACTCGAGAACACCTGCCGCAACTCGAGAAAATCCAGGAAGTTCTCCCTTCCAGGCGAGATGAGGCCTATTTCCGATGAGGCGTCTGGAGACTAATGACACCTAACCTCTGGAACTTCGAAAGGGTCTTTCACACCCTTGCTGCAACTGAAGAAGTTTACCGCCATACCCGTCTCCACACGGGAGAAAGCACGATGGTCCCGCCCACATACAGAGGAGCCACGTTTCCCCCTCGGAGCTCGAGATGAGGGATCCTTTCCCTGCTTCCAACGGGAAAGAATTCCCGGCATTCCCGTCGCAGCTCAAGAGGAGGCACTCTCAACAGGAAAGGCGAGAGGAACTCCATGGTCGTACCACCATTCCAAGAGTCCCCCAGATGTCTCAGTCCATTCCAGAGGAACCTCTTTGCCCTGCACTGGCTCATCTTTCACGCCGAGGATCGACTCACACCACGGTGGCACGTGGGACAGCCCTGTGGGAAAGCCTCGAGGGAAAGCCTCGAGGGAAAACCACAGATCCTTTGATCCACGCGACGGGAAGCGTGACATTGCTGCTACAGCCTGGAAGGAAAGCGCACGTGCATGCCCCCACTCGAGACGAGGCCTGACTCCCCTGGGGAGACTCCAGAAGTACCCAAAGATCCATGTCAGCCCCTGAGAGGAATCCTCGGTTCTGGCCCTGACTCCACACAAGGTTTTTGGCGCCGGTATCGACGGGAGAGGAATCCCGAGAGGCCCCCTAGCAACTCGCATGGGGACTGGCCTCTCCTGAGGCCATCAGGGCGGGTCCCTGTGGTACCCGTCGTAACTCGAAAACACCTGCCGCACCTCGAGAAAATCCAGGAAGTTCTCCCTTCCAGGCGAGATGAGGCCTATTTCCGATGAGGCGTCTGGAGACTAATGACACCTAACCTCTGGAACTTCGAAAGGGTCTTTCACACCCTTACTGCAACTCAAGAAGTTCACCGACATACCCGTGTCCACTCGAGAGGAAGCACGATGGTCCCGCCCACATCCCGAGGAGCCCCGTTTCCCCCTCGTAGCTCGAGATGAGGGATCCTTTCCCTGCTTTCAACGGGAAAGAATTCCCGGCGTTCCCGTCGCATCTCAAGAGGAGGCACTCTCAACAGGAAAGGCGAGAGGAACTCCATGGTCGTACCACCATTCCAAGAGTCCCCCAGATGTCTCAGTCCATTCCAGAGGAACCTCTTTGCCCTGCACTGGCTCATCTTTGACGCCGAGGATCGACTCACACCACGGTGGCACGTGGGACAGCCCTGTGGGAAAGCCTCGAGGGAAAGCCTCGAGAGAAAACCACAGATCCTTTGATCCACGCGACGGGAAGCGTGACATTGCTGCTACAGCCTGGAAGGAAAGCACACGTGCATGCCCCCACTCGAGACGAGGCCTGACTCCCCTGGGGAGACTCCAGAAGTACCCAAAGATCCATGTCAGCCCCTGAGAGGAATCCTCGGTTCCGGCCGTGACTCCACACAAGGTTTTTGGCCCCGGTATCGACGGGAGAGGAATCCCGAGAGGCCCCCTAGCAACTCGCATGGGGACTGGCCTCTCCTGAGGCCACCAGGGCGGGTCCCTGAGGTCCCCGTCGTAACTCGAGAACACCTGCCGCAACTCGAGAAAATCCAGGAAGTTCTCCCTTCCAGGTGAGATGAGGCCTATTTCTGATGAGGCGTCTGGAGACTAATGACACCTAACCTCTGGAACTTCGAAAGGGTCTTTCACACCCTTGCTGCAACTCAAGAAGTTTACCGCCATACCCGTCTCCTCACGAGAGAAAGCACGATGGTCCCGCCCACATACAGAGGAGCCACGTTTCCCCCTCGTAGCTTGAGATGAGGGATCCTTTCCCTGCTTTCAACGGGAAAGAATTCCCAGCATTCCCGTCGCATCTCAAGAGGAGGCACTCTCAACAGGAAAGGCGAGAGGAACTCCATGGTCGTACCACCATTCCAAGAGTCCCTCAGATGTCTCAGTCCATTCCAGAGGAACCTCTTTGCCCTGCACTGGCTCATCTTTCACTCCGAGGATCGACTCACACCACGGTGGCACGTGAGACAGCCCTGTGGGAAAGCCTCGGGAGAAAACCACAGATCATTTGATCCACGCGACGGGAAGCGTGACATTGCTGCTACAGCCTGGAAGGAAAGCGCACGTCCATGCCCCCACTCGAGACCAGGCCTGAATCCCCTGGGGAGACTCTAGAAGTACCCAAAGATCCATGTCAGCCCCTGAGAGGAATCCTCGGTTCTGGCCCTGACTCCACACAAGGTTTTTGGCCCCGGTATCGACGGGAGAGGAATCCCGAGAGGCCCCCTAGCAACTCGCATGGGGACTGGCCTCTCCTGAGGCCATCAGGGCGGGTCCCTGTGGTACCCGTCGTAACTCGAGAACACCTGCCGCACCTCGAGAAAATCCAGGAAGTTCTCCTTCCAGGCTAGATGAGGCCTATTTCCGATGAGGCGTCTGGAGACTAATGACACCTAACCTCTGGAACTTCGAAAGGGTCTTTCACACCCTTGCTGCAACTCAAGAAGTTCACCGCCATACCCGTGTCCACTCGGGAGGAAGCACGATGGTCCCGCCCACATCCCGAGGAGCCCCGTTTCCCCCTCGTAGCTCGAGATGAGGGATCCTTTCCCTGCTTTCAATGGGAAAGAATTCCCGGCGTTCCCGTCGCATCTCAAGAGGAGGCACTCTCAACAGGAAAGGCGAGAGGAACTCCATGGTCGTACCACCATTCCAAGAGTCCCCCAGATGTCTCAGTCCATTCCAGAGGAACCTCTTTGCCCTGCACTGGCTCATCTTTGACCTCGAGGATCGACTCACACCACGGTGGCACGTGGGACAGCCCTGTGGGAAAGCCTCGAGGGAAAGCCTCGAGGGAAAACCACAGATCCTTTGATCCACGCGACGGGAAGCGTGACATTGCTGCTACAGCCTGGAAGGAAAGCACACGTGCATGCCCCCACTCGAGACGAGGCCTGACTCCCCTGGGGAGACTCCAGAAGTACCCAAAGATCCATGTCAGCCCCTGAGAGGAATCCTCGGTTCCGGCCGTGACTCCACACAAGGTTTTTGGCCCCGGTATCGACGGGAGAGGAATCCCGAGAGGCCCCCTAGCAACTCGCATGGGGACTGGCCTCTCCTGAGGCCACCAGGGCGGGTCCCTGAGGTCCCCGTCGTAACTCGAGAACACCTGCCGCAACTCGAGAAAATCCAGGAAGTTCTCCCTTCCAGGCGAGATGAGGCCTATTTCCGATGAGGCGTCTGGAGACTAATGACACCTAACCTCTGGAACTTCGAAAGGGTCTTTCACACCCTTGCTGCAACTCAAGAAGTTCACCGCCATACCCGTGTCCACTCGGGAGGAAGCACGATGGTCCCGCCCACATCCAGAGGAGCCCCGTTTCCCCCTCGGAGCTCGAGATGAGGGATCCTTTCCCTGCTTTCAACGGGAAAGAATTCCCGGCGTTCCCGTCGCATCTCAAGAGGAGGCACTGTCAACAGGAAAGGCGAGAGGAACTCCATGGTCGTACCACCATTCCAAGAGTCCCCCAGATGTCTCAGTCCATTCCAGAGGAACCCCTTTGCCCTGCACTGGCTCATCTTTCACGCCGAGGATCGACTCACACCACGGTGGCACGTGGGACAGCCCTGTGGGAAAGCCTCGAGGGAAAGCCTCGAGGGAAAACCACAGATCATTTGATCCACGCGACGGGAAGCGTGACATTACTGCTACAGCCTGAAAGGAAAGCGCACGTGCATGCCCCCTCTCGAGACGAGGCCTGACTCTCCTGGGGAGACTCTAGAAGTACCCAAAGATCCATGTCAGCCCCTGCGAGGAATCCTCGGTTCCGGCCCTGAGTCCACACAAGGATTTTGGCCCCGGTATCGACGGGAGAGGAATCCCGAGAGGCCCCCTAGCAACTCGCATGGGGACTGGCCTCTCCTGAGGCCACCAGGGCGGGTCCCTGAGGTCCCCGTCGTAACTCGAGAACACCTGCCGCAACTCGAGAAAATCCAGGAAGTTCTCCCTTCCAGGCGAGATGAGGCCTATTTCCGATGAGGCGTCTGGAGACTGACACGTAACCTCTGGAACTTCGAAAGGGTCTTTCACACCCTTGCTGCAACTCAAGAAGTTCACCGCCATACCCGTCTCCACTCGAGAGGAAGCACGATAGTCCCGCCCACATCCAGAGGAGCCCCGTTTCCCCCTCGTAGCTCGAGATGAGGGATCCTTTCCCTGCTTTCAACGGGAAAGTATTCCCAGCGATCCCGTCGCATCTCAAGAGGAGGCACTCTCAACAGGAAAGGCGAGAGGAACTCCATGGTCGTACCACCATTCCAAGAGTCCCTCAGATGTCTCAGTCCATTCCAGAGGAACCTCTTTGCCCTGCACTGGCTCATCTTTCACTCCGAGGATCGACTCACACCACGGTGGCACGTGGGACAGCCCTGTGGGAAAGCCTCGAGAGAAAACCACAGATCATTTGATCCACGCGACGGGAAGCGTGACATTGCTGCTACAGCCTGGAAGGAAAGCACACGTGCATGCCCCCACTCGAGACGAGGCCTGACTCGCCTGGGGAGACTCCAGAAGTACCCAAAGATCCATGTCAGCCCCTGAGAGGAATCCTCGGTTCCGGCCCTGACTCCACACAAGGTTTTTGCCCCGGTATCGACGGGAGAGGAATCCCGAGAGGCCCCCTAGCAACTCGCATGGGGACTTGCCTCTCCTGAGGCCACCAGGGCGGGTCCCTGAGGTCCCCGTCGTAACTCGAGAACACCTGCCGCAACTCGAGAAAATCCAGGAAGTTCTCCCTTCCAGGCGAGATGAGGCCTATTTCCGATGAGGCGTCTGGAGTCTAATGACACCTAACCTCTGGAACTTCGAACGGGTCTTTCACACCCTTGCTGCAACTCAAGAAGTTCACCGCCATACCCGTCTCCACTCGAGAGGAAGCACGATGGTCCCGCCCACATCCAGAGGAGCCCCGTTTCCCCCTGGTAGCTCGAGATGAGGGATCCTTTCCCTGCTTTCAACGGGAAAGAATTCCCGGCATTCCCGTCGCATCTCAAGAGGAGGCACTCTCAACAGGAAAGGCGAGAGGAACTCCATGGTCGTACCACCATTCCAAGAGTCCCTCAGATGTCTCAGTCCATTCCAGAGGAACCTCTTTGCCCTGCACTGGCTCATCTTTCACGCCGAGGATCGACTCACACCACGGTGGCACGTGGGACAGCCCTGTGGGAAAGCCTCCAGGGAAAGCCTCGAGAGAAAACCACAGATCATTTGATCCACGCGACGGGAAGCGTGACATTGCTGCTACAGCCTGGAAGGAAAGCGCACGTGCATGCCCCCACTCGAGAGGAGGCCTGACTCCCCTGGGGAGACTCTAGAAGTACCCAAAGATCCATGTCAGCCCCTGAGAGGAATCCTCGGTTCTGGCCCTGACTCCACACAAGGATTTTGGCCCCGGTGTCTACGGGAGAGGAATCCCGAGAGGCCCCCTAGCAACTCGCATGGGGACTGGCCTCTCCTGAGGCCATCAGGGCGGGTCCCTGTGGTACCCGTCGTAACTCGAGAACACCTGCCGCACCTCGAGAAAATCCAGGTATTTCTCCCTTCCAGGCTAGATGAGGCCTATTTCCGATGAGGCGTCTGGAGACTAATGACACCTAACATCTGGAACTTCGAAAGGGTCTTTCACACCCTTGCTGCAACTCAAGAAGTTTACCGCCATACCCGTCTCCACACGAGAGAAAGCACGATGGTCCCGCCCACATCCAGAGGAGCCCCGTTTCCCCCTCGTAGCTCGAGATGAGGGATCCTTTCCCTGCTTTCAACGGGAAAGAATTCCCGGCATTCCCGTCGCATCTCAAGAGGAGGCACTCTCAACAGGAAAGGCGAGATGAACTCCATGGTCGTACCACCATTCCAAGAGTCCCCCAGATGTCTCAGTCCATTCCAGAGGAACCTCTTTGCCCTGCGCTGGCTCATCTTTCACGCCGAGGATCGACTCACACCACGGTGGCACGTGGGACAGCCCTGTGGGAAAGCCTCGAGGGAAAGCCTCGAGGGAAAACAACAGATCCTTTGATCCACGCCACGGGAAGCGTGACATTGCTGCTACAGCCTGGAAGGAAAGCGCACGTGCATGCCCCCACTCGAGACGAGGCCTGACTACCCTCGGTAGACTCTAGAAGTACCCAAAGATCCATGTCAGCCCCTGAGAGGAATCCTCGGTTCTGGCCCTGACTCCACACAAGGTTTTTGGCCCCAGTATCGACGGGAGAGGAATCCCGAGAGGCCCCCTAGCAACTCGCATGGGGACTGGCCTCTCCTGAGGCCACCAGGGCGGGTCCCTGAGGTTCCCCTCGTAACTCGAGAACACCTGCCGCAACTCGAGAAAATCCAGGAAGTTCTCCCTTCCAGGCGAGATGAGGCCTATTTCCAATGAGGCGTCTGGAGACTAATGACACCTAACCTCTGGAACTTCGAAAGGGTCTTTCACACCCTTGCTGCAACTCAAGAAGTTCACCGACATACCCGTGTCCACTCGAGAGTAAGCACGATGGTCCCGCCCACATCCCGAGGAGCCCCGTTTCCCCCTCGTAGCTCGAGATGAGGGATCCTTTCCCTGCTTTCAACGGGAAAGAATTCCCGGCGTTCCCGTCGCATCTCAAGAGGAGGCACTCTCAACAGGAAAGGCGAGAGGAACTCCATGGTCGTACCACCATTCCAAGAGTCCCCCAGATGTCTCAGTCCATTCCAGAGGAACCTCTTTGCCCTGCACTGGCTCATCTTTCACGCCGAGGATCGACTCACACCACGGTGGCACGTGGGACAGCCCTGTGGGAAAGCCTCGAGGGAAAGCCTCGAGGGAAAACCACAGATCCTTTGATGCACGCGACGGGAAGCGTGACATTGCTGCTACAGCCTGGAAGGAAAGCACACGTGCATGCCCCCACTCGAGACGAGGCCTGACTCCCCTGGGGAGACTCCAGAAGTACCCAAAGATCCATGTCAGCCCCTGAGAGGAATCCTCGGTTCCGGCCCTGACTCCACACAAGGTTTTTGGCCCCGGTATCGACGGGAGAGGAATCCCGAGAGGCCCCCTAGCAACTCGCATGGGGACTGGCCTCTCCTGAGGCCACCATGGCGGGTCCCTGAGGTCCCCGTCGTAACTCGAGAACACCTGCCGCAACTCGAGAAAATCCAGGAAGTTCTCCCTTCCAGGCGAGATGAGGCCTATTTCCGATGAGGCGTCTGGAGACTAATGACACCTAACCTCTGGAACTTCGAAAGGGTCTTTCACACCCTTGCTGCAACTCAAGAAGTTCACCGACATACCCGTCTCCACTCGAGAGGAAGCACGATGGTCCCGCCCACATCCAGAGGAGCCCCGTTTCCCCCTCGTAGCTCGAGATGAGGGATCCTTTCCCTGCTTTCAACGGGAATGAATTCCCAGCGTTCCCGTCGCATCTCAAGAGGAGGCACTCTCAACAGGAAAGGCGAGAGGAACTCCATGGTCGTACCACCATTCCAAGAGTCCCTCAGATGTCTCAGTCCATTCCAGAGGAACCTCTTTGCCCTTCACTGGCTCATCTTTCACGCCGAGGATCGATTCACACCACGGTGGCACGTGGGACAGCCCTGTGGGAAAGCCTCGAGGGAAAGCCTCGAGAGAAAACCACAGATCATTTGATCCACGCGACGGGAAGCGTGACATTGCTGCTACAGCCTGGAAGGAAAGCGCACGTGCATGCCCCCACTCGAAACGAGGCCTGACTCCCCTGGGGAGACTCTAGAAGTACCCAAAGATCCATGTCAGCCCCTGAGAGGAATCCTCGGTTCTGGCCCTGACTCCACACAAGGTTTTTGGCCCCGGTATCGACGGGAGAGGAATCCCGAGAGGCCCCCTAGCAACTCGCATGGGGACTGGCCTCTCCTGAGACCATCAGGGCGGGTCCCTGTGGTACCCGTCGTAACTCGAGAATACCTGCCGCACCTCGAGAAAATCCAGGAAGTTCTCCCTTCCAGGCTAGATGAGGCCTATTTCCGATGAGGCGTCTGGAGACTAATGACACCTAACTTCTGGAACTTCGAAAGGGTCTTTCACACTTTTGCTGCAACTCAAGAAGTTTACCGCCATACCCGTCTCCACACGAGAGAAAGCACGATGGTCCCGCCCACATCCAGAGGAGCCCCGTTTCCCCCTCGTAGCTCGAGATGAGGGATCCTTTCCCTGCTTTCAACGGGAAAGAATTCCCGGCATTCCCGTCGCATCTCAAGAGGAGGCACTCTCAACAGGAAAGGCGAGAGGAACTCCATGGTCGTACCACCATTCCAAGAGTCCCCCAGATGTCTCAGTCCATTCCAGAGGAACCTCTTTGCCCTGCACTGGCTCATCTTTCACGCCGAGGATCGACTCACACCACGGTGGCACGTGGGACAGCCCTGTGGGAAAGCCTCGAGGGAAAGCCTCGAGGGAAAACCACAGATCCTTTGATCCACGCGACGGGAAGCGTGACATTGCTGCTACAGCCTGGAAGGAAAGCGCACGTGCATGCCCCCACTCGAGACGAGGCCTGACTCCCCTGGGGAGACTCCAGAAGTACCCAAAGATCCATGTCAGCCCCTGAGAGGAATCCTCGGTTCTGGCCCTGACTCCACACAAGGTTTTTGGCCCCGGTATCGACGGGAGAGGAATCCCGAGAGGCCCCCTAGCAACTCGCATGGGGACTGGCCTCTCCTGAGGCCACCAGGGCGGGTCCCTGAGGTCCCCGTCGTAACTCGAGAACACCTGCCGCAACTCGAGAAAATCCAGGAAGTTCTCCCTTCCAGGCGAGATGAGGTCTATTTCCGATGAGGCGTCTGGAGACTGACACGTAACCTCTGGAACTTCGAAAGGGTCTTTCACACCCTTGCTGCAACTCAAGAAGTTCACCGCCTTACCCGTCTCCACTCGAGAGGAAGCACGAGGGTCCCGCCCACATCCAGAGGAGCCCCGTTTCCCCCTCGTAGCTCGAGATGAGGGATCCTTTCCCTGCTTTCAACGGGAAAGAATTCCCAGCGTTCCCGTCGCATCTCAAGAGGAGGCACTCTCAACAGGAAAGGCGAGAGGAACTCCATGGTCGTACCACCATTCCAAGAGTCCCCCAGATGTCTCAGTCCATTCCAGAGGAACCTCTTTGCCCTGCACTGGCTCATCTTTCACGCCGAGGATCGACTCACACCACGGTGGCACGTGGGACAGCCCTGTGGGAAAGCCTCGAGGGAAAGCCTCGAGGGAAAACCACAGATCCTTTGATCCACGCGACGGGAAGCGTGACATTGCTGCTACAGCCTGGAAGGAAAGCGCACGTGCATGCCCCCACTCGAGACGAGGCCTGACTCCCCTGGGGAGACTCCAGAAGTACCCAAAGATCCATGTCAGCCCCTGAGAGGAATCCTCGTTTCTGGCCCTGACTCCACACAAGTTTTTTGGCCCCGGTATCGACGGGAGAGGAATCCCGAGAGGCCCCCTAGCAACTCGCATGGGGACTGGCCTCTCCTGAGGCCATCAGGGCGGGTCCCTGTGGTACCCGTCGTAACTAGAGAACACCTGCCGCACCTCGAGAAAATCCAGGAAGTTCTCCCTTCCAGGCTAGATGAGGCCTATTTCTGATGAGGCGTCTGGAGACTAATGACACCTAACCTCTGGAACTTCGAAAGGGTCTTTCACACCCTTGCTGCAACTCAAGAAGTTAACCGACATACCCGTGTCCACTCGAGAGGAAGCACGATGGTCCCGCCCACATCCCAAGGAGCCCCGTTTCCCCCTCGTAGCTCGAGATGAGGGATCCTTTCCCTGCTTTCAACGGGAAAGAATTCCCGGCGTTCCCGTCGCATCTCAAGAGGAGGCACTCTCAACAGGAAAGGCGAGAGGAACTCCATGGTCGTACCACCATTCCAAGAGTCCCCCAGATGTCTCAGTCCATTCCAGAGGAACCTCTTTGCCCTGCACTGGCTCATCTTTCACGCCGAGGATCGACTCACACCACGGTGGCACGTGGGACAGCCCTGTGGGAAAGCCTCGAGGGAAAGCCTCGAGGGAAAACCACAGATCCTTTGATCCACGCGACGGGAAGCGTGACATTGCTGCTACAGCCTGGAAGGAAAGCACACGTGCATGCCCCCACTCGAGACGAGGCCTGACTCCCCTGGGGAGACTCCAGAAGTACCCAAAGATCCATGTCAGCCCCTGAGAGGAATCCTCGGTTCCGGCCCTGACTCCACACAAGGTTTTTGGCCCCGGTATCGATGGGAGAGGAATCCCGAGAGGCCCCCTGGCAACTCGCATGGGGACTGGCCTCTCCTGAGGCCACCAGGGCGGCTCCCTGAGGTCCCCGTCGTAACTCGAGAACACCTGCCGCAACTCGAGAAAATCCAGGAAGTTCTCCCTTCCAGGCGAGATGAGGCCTATTTCCGATGAGGCGTCTGGAGACTAATGACACCCAACCTCTGGAACTTCAAAAGGGTCTTTCACACCCTTGCTGCAACTCAAGAAGTTTACTGCCATACCCATGTCCACTCGAGAGGAAGCACGATGGTCCCGCCCACATCCAGAGGAGCCCCGTTTCCCCCTCGTAGCTCGAGATGAGGGATCCTTTCCCTGCTTTCAACGGGAAAGAATTCCCGGCGTTCCCGTCGCATCTCAAGAGGAGGCACTCTCAACAGGAAAGGCGAGAGGAACTCCATGGTCGTACCACCATTCCAAGAGTCCCCCAGATGTCTCAGTCCATTCCAGAGGAACCTCTTTGCCCTGCACTGGCTCATCTTTCACGCCGAGGATCGACTCACACCACGGTGGCACGTGGGACAGCCCTGTGGGAAAGCCTCGAGGCAAAGCGTCGAGGGAAAACCAAGGATCCTTTGATCCACGCGACGGGAAGCGTGACATTGCTGCTACAGCCTGGAAGGAAAGCGCACGTGCATGCCCCCACTCGAGACGGGGCCTGACTCCCCTGGGGAGACTCCAGAAGTACCCAAAGATCCATGTCAGCCCCTGAGAGGAATCCTCGGTTCCGGCCCTGACTCCACACAAGGTTTTTGGCCCCGTTATCGACGGGAGAGGAATCCCGAGAGGCCCCCTAGCAACTCGCATGGGGACTGGCCTCTCCTGAGGCCACCAGGGCGGGTCCCTGAGGTCTCCGTCGTAACTCGAGAACACCTCCCGCAACTCGAGAAAATCCAGGAAGTTCTCCCTTCCAGGTGAGAAGAATCCTATTTCCGATGAGGCGTTTGGAGACTAATGACACCTAAACTCTGGAACTTCGAAAGGGTCTTTCACACCCTTGCTGCAACTCAAGAAGTTCACCGCCATACCCGTCTCCACTCGAGAGGAAGCACGAGGGTCCCGCCCACATCCAGAGGAGCCCCGTTTCCCCCTCGTAGCTCGAGATGAGGGATCCTTTCCCTGCTTTCAACGGGAAAGAATTCCCAGCGTTCCCGTCGCATCTCAAGAGGAGGCACTCTCAACAGGAAAGGCGAGAGGAACTCCATGGTCGTACCACCATTCCAAGAGTCCCCCAGATGTCTCAGTCCATTCCAGAGGAACCTCTTTGCCCTGCACTGGCTCATCTTTCACGCCGAGGATCGACTCACACCACGGTGGCACGTGGGACAGCCCTGTGGGAAAGCCTCGAGGGAAAGCCTTGAGGGAAAACCACAGATCCTTTGATCCACGCGACGGGAAGCGTGACATTGCTGCTACAGCCTGGAAGGAAAGCGCACGTGCATGCCCCCACTCGAGACGAGGCCTGACTCCCCTGGGGAGACTCCAGAAGTACCCAAAGATCCATGTCAGCCCCTGAGAGGAATCCTCGGTTCTGGCCCTGACTCCACACAAGGTTTTTGGCCCCGGTATCGACGGGAGAGGAATCCCGAGAGGCCCCCTAGCAACTCGCATGGGGACTGGCCTCTCCTGAGGCCACCAGGGCGGGTCCCTGAGGTCCCCGTCGTAACTCGAGAACACCTGCCGCAACTCGAGAAAATCTAGGAAGTTCTCCCTTCCAGGCGAGATGAGGTCTATTTCCGATGAGGCGTCTGGAGACTGACACGTAACCTCTGGAACTTCGAAAGGGTCTTTCACACCCTTGCTGCAACTCAAGAAGTTCACCGCCTTACCCGTCTCCACTCGAGAGGAAGCACGAGGGTCCCGCCCACATCCAGAGGAGCCCCGTTTCCCCCTCGTAGCTCGAGATGAGGGATCCTTTCCCTGCTTTCAACGGGAAAGAATTCCCAGCGTTCCCGTCGCATCTCAAGAGGAGGCACTCTCAACAGGAAAGGCGAGAGGAACTCCATGGTCGTACCACCATTCCAAGAGTCCCCCAGATGTCTCAGTCCATTCCAGAGGAACCTCTTTGCCCTGCACTGGCTCATCTTTCACGCCGAGGATCGACTCACACCACGGTGGCACGTGGGACAGCCCTGTGGGAAAGCCTCGAGGGAAAGCCTCGAGGGAAAACAACAGATCCTTTGATCCACGCCACGGGAAGCGTGACATTGCTGCTACAGCCTGGAAGGAAAGCGCACGTGCATGCCCCCACTCGAGACGAGGCCTGACTACCCTCGGTAGACTCTAGAAGTACCCAAAGATCCATGTCAGCCCCTGAGAGGAATCCTCGGTTCTGGCCCTGACTCCACACAAGGTTTTTGGCCCCAGTATCGACGGGAGAGGAATCCCGAGAGGCCCCCTAGCAACTCGCATGGGGACTGGCCTCTCCTGAGGCCACCAGGGCGGGTCCCTGAGGTCCCCGTCGTAACTCGAGAACACCTGCCGCAACTCGAGAAAATCCAGGAAGTTCTCCCTTCCAGGCGAGATGAGGCCTATTTCCAATGAGGCGTCTGGAGACTAATGACACCTAACCTCTGGAACTTCGAAAGGGTCTTTCACACCCTTGCTGCAACTCAAGAAGTTCACCGACATACCCGTCTCCACTCGAGAGGAAGCACGAGGGTCCCGCCCACATCCAGAGGAGCCCCGTTTCCCCCTCGTAGCTCGAGATGAGGGATCCTTTCCCTGCTTTCAACGGGAAAGAATTCCCAGCGTTCCCGTCGCATCTCAAGAGGAGGCACTCTCAACAGGAAAGGCGAGAGGAACTCCATGGTCGTACCACCATTCCAAGAGTCCCCCAGATGTCTCAGTCCATTCCAGAGGAACCTCTTTGCCCTGCACTGGCTCATCTTTCACGCCGAGGATCGACTCACACCACGGTGGCATGTGGGACAGCCCTGTGGGAAAGCCTCGAGGGAAAGCCTCGAGGGAAAACCACAGATCCTTTGATCCACGCGACGGGAAGCGTGACATTGCTGCTACAGCCTGGAAGGAAAGCGCACGTGCATGCCCCCACTCGAGACGAGGCCTGACTCCCCTGGGGAGACTCCAGAAGTACCCAAAGATCCATGTCAGCCCCTGAGAGGAATCCTCGTTTCTGGCCCTGACTCCACACAAGTTTTTTGGCCCCGGTATCGACGGGAGAGGAATCCCGAGAGGCCCCCTAGCAACTCGCATGGGGACTGGCCTCTCCTGAGGCCATCAGGGCGGGTCCCTGTGGTACCCGTCGTAACTAGAGAACACCTGCCGCACCTCGAGAAAATCCAGGAAGTTCTCCCTTCCAGGCTAGATGAGGCCTATTTCTGATGAGGCGTCTGGAGACTAATGACACCTAACCTCTGGAACTTCGAAAGGGTCTTTCACACCCTTGCTGCAACTCAAGAAGTTAACCGACATACCCGTGTCCACTCGAGAGGAAGCACGATGGTCCCGCCCACATCCCGAGGAGCCCCGTTTCCCCCTCGTAGCTCGAGATGAGGGATCCTTTCCCTGCTTTCAACGGGAAAGAATTCCCGGCGTTCCCGTCGCATCTCAAGAGGAGGCACTCTCAACAGGAAAGGCGAGAGGAACTCCATGGTCGTACCACCATTCCAAGAGTCCCCCAGATGTCTCAGTCCATTCCAGAGGAACCTCTTTGCCCTGCACTGGCTCATCTTTCACGCCGAGGATCGACTCACACCACGGTGGCACGTGGGACAGCCCTGTGGGAAAGCCTCGAGGGAAAGCCTCGAGGGAAAACCACAGATCCTTTGATCCACGCGACGGGAAGCGTGACATTGCTGCTACAGCCTGGAAGGAAAGCACACGTGCATGCCCCCACTCGAGACGAGGCCTGACTCCCCTGGGGAGACTCCAGAAGTACCCAAAGATCCATGTCAGCCCCTGAGAGGAATCCTCGGTTCCGGCCCTGACTCCACACAAGGTTTTTGGCCCCGGTATCGATGGGAGAGGAATCCCGAGAGGCCCCCTGGCAACTCGCATGGGGACTGGCCTCTCCTGAGGCCACCAGGGCGGCTCCCTGAGGTCCCCGTCGTAACTCGAGAACACCTGCCGCAACTCGAGAAAATCCAGGAAGTTCTCCCTTCCAGGCGAGATGAGGCCTATTTCCGATGAGGCGTCTGGAGACTAATGACACCCAACCTCTGGAACTTCAAAAGGGTCTTTCACACCCTTGCTGCAACTCAAGAAGTTTACCGCCATACCCATGTCCACTCGAGAGGAAGCACGATGGTCCCGCCCACATCCAGAGGAGCCCCGTTTCCCCCTCGTAGCTCGAGATGAGGGATCCTTTCCCTGCTTTCAACGGGAAAGAATTCCCGGCGTTCCCGTCGCATCTCAAGAGGAGGCACTCTCAACAGGAAAGGCGAGAGGAACTCCATGGTCGTACCACCATTCCAAGAGTCCCCCAGATGTCTCAGTCCATTCCAGAGGAACCTCTTTGCCCTGCACTGGCTCATCTTTCACGCCGAGGATCGACTCACACCACGGTGGCACGTGGGACAGCCCTGTGGGAAAGCCTCGAGGCAAAGCGTCGAGGGAAAACCACAGATCCTTTGATCCACGCGACGGGAAGCGTGACATTGCTGCTACAGCCTGGAAGGAAAGCGCACGTGCATGCCCCCACTCGAGACGGGGCCTGACTCCCCTGGGGAGACTCCAGAAGTACCCAAAGATCCATGTCAGCCCCTGAGAGGAATCCTCGGTTCCGGCCCTGACTCCACACAAGGTTTTTGGCCCCGTTATCGACGGGAGAGGAATCCCGAGAGGCCCCCTAGCAACTCGCATGGGGACTGGCCTCTCCTGAGGCCACCAGGGCGGGTCCCTGAGGTCTCCGTCGTAACTCGAGAACACCTCCCGCAACTCGAGAAAATCCAGGAAGTTCTCCCTTCCAGGTGAGAAGAATCCTATTTCCGATGAGGCGTTTGGAGACTAATGACACCTAAACTCTGGAACTTCGAAAGGGTCTTTCACACCCTTGCTGCAACTCAAGAAGTTCACCGCCATACCCGTCTCCACTCGAGAGGAAGCACGAGGGTCCCGCCCACATCCAGAGGAGCCCCGTTTCCCCCTCGTAGCTCGAGATGAGGGATCCTTTCCCTGCTTTCAACGGGAAAGAATTCCCAGCGTTCCCGTCGCATCTCAAGAGGAGGCACTCTCAACAGGAAAGGCGAGAGGAACTCCATGGTCGTACCACCATTCCAAGAGTCCCCCAGATGTCTCAGTCCATTCCAGAGGAACCTCTTTGCCCTGCACTGGCTCATCTTTCACGCCGAGGATCGACTCACACCACGGTGGCACGTGGGACAGCCCTGTGGGAAAGCCTCGAGGGAAAGCCTTGAGGGAAAACCACAGATCCTTTGATCCACGCGACGGGAAGCGTGACATTGCTGCTACAGCCTGGAAGGAAAGCGCACGTGCATGCCCCCACTCGAGACGAGGCCTGACTCCCCTGGAGAGACTCCAGAAGTACCCAAAGATCCATGTCAGCCCCTGAGAGGAATCCTCGGTTCTGGCCCTGACTCCACACAAGGTTTTTGGCCCCGGTATCGACGGGAGAGGAATCCCGAGAGGCCCCCTAGCAACTCGCATGGGGACTGGCCTCTCCTGAGGCCACCAGGGCGGGTCCCTGAGGTCCCCGTCGTAACTCGAGAACACCTGCCGCAACTCGAGAAAATCTAGGAAGTTCTCCCTTCCAGGCGAGATGAGGTCTATTTCCGATGAGGCGTCTGGAGACTGACACGTAACCTCTGGAACTTCGAAAGGGTCTTTCACACCCTTGCTGCAACTCAAGAAGTTCACCGCCTTACCCGTCTCCACTCGAGAGGAAGCACGAGGGTCCCGCCCACATCCAGAGGAGCCCCGTTTCCCCCTCGTAGCTCGAGATGAGGGATCCTTTCCCTGCTTTCAACGGGAAAGAATTCCCAGCGTTCCCGTCGCATCTCAAGAGGAGGCACTCTCAACAGGAAAGGCGAGAGGAACTCCATGGTCGTACCACCATTCCAAGAGTCCCCCAGATGTCTCAGTCCATTCCAGAGGAACCTCTTTGCCCTGCACTGGCTCATCTTTCACGCCGAGGATCGACTCACACCACGGTGGCACGTGGGACAGCCCTGTGGGAAAGCCTCGAGGGAAAGCCTCGAGGGAAAACAACAGATCCTTTGATCCACGCCACGGGAAGCGTGACATTGCTGCTACAGCCTGGAAGGAAAGCGCACGTGCATGCCCCCACTCGAGACGAGGCCTGACTACCCTCGGTAGACTCTAGAAGTACCCAAAGATCCATGTCAGCCCCTGAGAGGAATCCTCGGTTCTGGCCCTGACTCCACACAAGGTTTTTGGCCCCAGTATCGACGGGAGAGGAATCCCGAGAGGCCCCCTAGCAACTCGCATGGGGACTGGCCTCTCCTGAGGCCACCAGGGCGGGTCCCTGAGGTCCCCGTCGTAACTCGAGAACACCTGCCGCAACTCGAGAAAATCCAGGAAGTTCTCCCTTCCAGGCGAGATGAGGCCTATTTCCAATGAGGCGTCTGGAGACTAATGACACCTAACCTCTGGAACTTCGAAAGGGTCTTTCACACCCTTGCTGCAACTCAAGAAGTTCACCGACATACCCGTGTCCACTCGAGAGTAAGCACGATGGTCCCGCCCACATCCCGAGGAGCCCCGTTTCCCCCTCGTAGCTCGAGATGAGGGATCCTTTCCCTGCTTTCAACGGGAAAGAATTCCCGGCGTTCCCGTCGCATCTCAAGAGGAGGCACTCTCAACAGGAAAGGCGAGAGGAACTCCATGGTCGTACCACCATTCCAAGAGTCCCCCAGATGTCTCAGTCCATTCCAGAGGAACCTCTTTGCCCTGCACTGGCTCATCTTTCACGCCGAGGATCGACTCACACCACGGTGGCACGTGGGACAGCCCTGTGGGAAAGCCTCGAGGGAAAGCCTCGAGGGAAAACCACAGATCCTTTGATGCACGCGACGGGAAGCGTGACATTGCTGCTACAGCCTGGAAGGAAAGCACACGTGCATGCCCCCACTCGAGACGAGGCCTGACTCCCCTGGGGAGACTCCAGAAGTACCCAAAGATCCATGTCAGCCCCTGAGAGGAATCCTCGGTTCCGGCCCTGACTCCACACAAGGTTTTTGGCCCCGGTATCGACGGGAGAGGAATCCCGAGAGGCCCCCTAGCAACTCGCATGGGGACTGGCCTCTCCTGAGGCCACCAGGGCGGGTCCCTGAGGTCCCCGTCGTAACTCGAGAACACCTGCCGCAACTCGAGAAAATCCAGGAAGTTCTCCCTTCCAGGCGAGATGAGGCCTATTTCCGATGAGGCGTCTGGAGACTAATGACACCTAACCTCTGGAACTTCGAAAGGGTCTTTCACACCCTTGCTGCAACTCAAGAAGTTCACCGACATACCCGTCTCCACTCGAGAGGAAGCACGATGGTCCCGCCCACATCCAGAGGAGCCCCGTTTCCCCCTCGTAGCTCGAGATGAGGGATCCTTTCCCTGCTTTCAACGGGAATGAATTCCCAGCGTTCCCGTCGCATCTCAAGAGGAGGCACTCTCAACAGGAAAGGCGAGAGGAACTCCATGGTCGTACCACCATTCCAAGAGTCCCTCAGATGTCTCAGTCCATTCCAGAGGAACCTCTTTGCCCTTCACTGGCTCATCTTTCACGCCGAGGATCGATTCACACCACGGTGGCACGTGGGACAGCCCTGTGGGAAAGCCTCGAGGGAAAGCCTCGAGAGAAAACCACAGATCATTTGATCCACGCGACGGGAAGCGTGACATTGCTGCTACAGCCTGGAAGGAAAGCGCACGTGCATGCCCCCACTCGAAACGAGGCCTGACTCCCCTGGGGAGACTCTAGAAGTACCCAAAGATCCATGTCAGCCCCTGAGAGGAATCCTCGGTTCTGGCCCTGACTCCACACAAGGTTTTTGGCCCCGGTATCGACGGGAGAGGAATCCCGAGAGGCCCCCTAGCAACTCGCATGGGGACTGGCCTCTCCTGAGGCCATCAGGGCGGGTCCCTGTGGTACCCGTCGTAACTCGAGAACACCTGCCGCACCTCGAGAAAATCCAGGAAGTTCTCCCTTCCAGGCTAGATGAGGCCTATTTCCGATGAGGCGTCTGGAGACTAATGACACCTAACTTCTGGAACTTCGAAAGGGTCTTTCACACTTTTGCTGCAACTCAAGAAGTTTACCGCCATACCCGTCTCCACACGAGAGAAAGCACGATGGTCCCGCCCACATCCAGAGGAGCCCCGTTTCCCCCTCGTAGCTCGAGATGAGGGATCCTTTCCCTGCTTTCAACGGGAAAGAATTCCCGGCATTCCCGTCGCATCTCAAGAGGAGGCACTCTCAACAGGAAAGGCGAGAGGAACTCCATGGTCGTACCACCATTCCAAGAGTCCCCCAGATGTCTCAGTCCATTCCAGAGGAACCTCTTTGCCCTTCACTGGCTCATCTTTCACGCCGAGGATCGACTCACACCACGGTGGCACGTGGGACAGCCCTGTGGGAAAGCCTCGAGGGAAAGCCTCGAGGGAAAACCACAGATCCTTTGATCCACGCGACGGGAAGCGTGACATTGCTGCTACAGCCTGGAAGGAAAGCGCACGTGCATGCCCCCACTCGAGACGAGGCCTGACTCCCCTGGGGAGACTCCAGAAGTACCCAAAGATCCATGTCAGCCCCTGAGAGGAATCCTCGGTTCTGGCCCTGACTCCACACAAGGTTTTTGGCCCCGGTATCGACGGGAGAGGAATCCCGAGAGGCCCCCTAGCAACTCGCATGGGGACTGGCCTCTCCTGAGGCCAACAGGGCGGGTCCCTGAGGTCCCCGTCGTAACTCGAGAACACCTGCCGCAACTCGAGAAAATCCAGGAAGTTCTCCCTTCCAGGCGAGATGAGGTCTATTTCCGATGAGGCGTCTGGAGACTGACACGTAACCTCTGGAACTTCGACAGGGTCTTTCACACCCTTGCTGCAACTCAAGAAGTTCACCGCCTTACCCGTCTCCACTCGAGAGGAAGCACGAGGGTCCCGCCCACATACAGAGGAGCCCCGTTTCCCCCTCGTAGCTCGAGATGAGGGATCCTTTTCCTGCTTTCAACGGGAAAGAATTCCCAGCGTTCCCGTCGCATCTCAAGAGGAGGCACTCTCAACAGGAAAGGCGAGAGGAACTCCATGTTCGTACCACCATTCCAAGAGTCCCCCAGATGTCTCAGTCCATTCCAGAGGAACCTCTTTGCCCTGCACTGGCTCATCTTTCACGCCGAGGATCGACTCACACCACGGTGGCACGTGGGACAGCCCTGTGGGAAAGCCTCGAGGGAAAGCCTCGAGGGAAAACCACAGATCCTTTGATCCACGCGACGGGAAGCGTGACATTGCTGCTACAGCCTGGAAGGAAAGCGCACGTGCATGCCCCCACTCGAGACGAGGCCTGACTCCCCTGGGGAGACTCCAGAAGTACCCAAAGATCCATGTCAGCCCCTGAGAGGAATCCTCGTTTCTGGCCCTGACTCCACACAAGTTTTTTGGCCCCGGTATCGACGGGAGAGGAATCCCGAGAGGCCCCCTAGCAACTCGCATGGGGACTGGCCTCTCCTGAGGCCATCAGGGCGGGTCCCTGTGGTACCCGTCGTAACTCGAGAACACCTGCCGCACCTCGAGAAAATCCAGGAAGTTCTCCCTTCCAGGCTAGATGTGGCCTATTTCTGATGAGGCGTCTGGAGACTAATGACACCTAACCTCTGGAACTTCGAAAGGGTCTTTCACACCCTTGCTGCAACTCAAGAAGTTAACCGACATACCCGTGTCCACTCGAGAGGAAGCACGATGGTCCCGCCCACATCCCGAGGAGCCCCGTTTCCCCCTCGTAGCTCGAGATGAGGGATCCTTTCCCTGCTTTCAACGGGAAAGAATTCCCGGCGTTCCCGTCGCATCTCAAGAGGAGGCACTCTCAACAGGAAAGGCGAGAGGAACTCCATGGTCGTACCACCATTCCAAGAGTCCCCCAGATGTCTCAGTCCATTCCAGAGGAACCTCTTTGCCCTGCACTGGCTCATCTTTCACGCCGAGGATCGACTCACACCACGGTGGCACGTGGGACAGCCCTGTGGGAAAGCCTCGAGGGAAAGCCTCGAGGGAAAACCACAGATCCTTTGATGCACGCGACGGGAAGCGTGACATTGCTGCTACAGCCTGGAAGGAAAGCACACGTGCATGCCCCCACTCGAGACGAGGCCTGACTCCCCTGGGGAGACTCCAGAAGTACCCAAAGATCCATGTCAGCCCCTGAGAGGAATCCTCGGTTCCGGCCCTGACTCCACACAAGGTTTTTGGCCCCGGTATCGATGGGAGAGGAATCCCGAGAGGCCCCCTAGCAACTCGCATGGGGACTGGCCTCTCCTGAGGCCACCAGGGCGGCTCCCTGAGGTCCCCGTCGTAACTCGAGAACACCTGCCGCAACTCGAGAAAATCCAGGAAGTTCTCCCTTCCAGGCGAGATGAGGCCTATTTCCGATGAGGCGTCTGGAGACTAATGACACCCAACCTCTGGAACTTCAAAAGGGTCTTTCACACCCTTGCTGCAACTCAAGAAGTTTACCGCCATACCCATGTCCACTCGAGAGGAAGCACGATGGTCCCGCCCACATCCAGAGGAGCCCCGTTTCCCCCTCGTAGCTCGAGATGAGGGATCCTTTCCCTGCTTTCAACGGGAAAGAATTCCCGGCGTTCCCGTCGCATCTCAAGAGGAGGCACTCTCAACAGGAAAGGCGAGAGGAACTCCATGGTCGTACCACCATTCCAAGAGTCCCCCAGATGTCTCAGTCCATTCCAGAGGAACCTCTTTGCCCTGCACTGGCTCATCTTTCACGCCGAGGATCGACTCACACCACGGTGGCACGTGGGACAGCCCTGTGGGAAAGCCTCGAGGCAAAGCCTCGAGGGAAAACCACAGATCCTTTGATCCACGCGACGGGAAGCGTGACATTGCTGCTACAGCCTGGAAGGAAAGCGCACGTGCATGCCCTCACTCGAGACGGGGCCTGACTCCCCTGGGGAGACTCCAGAAGTACCCAAAGATCCATGTCAGCCCCTGAGAGGAATCCTCGGTTCCGGCCCTGACTCCACACAAGGTTTTTGGCCCCGTTATCGACGGGAGAGGAATCCCGAGAGGCCCCCTAGCAACTCGCATGGGGACTGGCCTCTCCTGAGGCCACCAGGGCGGGTCCCTGAGGTCTCCGTCGTAACTCGAGAACACCTGTCGCAACTCGAGAAAATCCAGGAAGTTCTCCCTTCCAGGTGAGAAGAATCCTATTTCCGATGAGGCGTTTGGAGACTAATGACACCTAAACTCTGGAACTTCGAAAGGGTCTTTCACACCCTTGCTGCAACTCAAGAAGTTCACCGCCATACCCGTCTCCACTCGCGAGGAAGCACGATGGTCCCGCCCACATCCAGAGGAGCCCCGTTTCCCCCTCGTAGCTCGAGATGAGGGATCCTTTCCCTGCTTTCAACGGGAAAGAATTCCCGGCGTTCCCGTCGCATCTCAAGAGGAGGCACTCTCAACAGGAAAGGCGAGAGGAACTCCATGGTCGTACCACCATTCCAAGAGTCCCCCAGATGACTCAGTCCATTCCAGAGGAACCTCTTTGCCCTGCACTGGCTCATCTTTCTCGCCGAGGATCGACTCACACCACGGTGGCACATGGGACAGCCCTGTGGGAAAGCCTCGAGGGAAAGCCTCGAGGGAAAACCACAGATCCTTTGATCCACGCGACGGGAAGCGTGACATTGCTGCTACAGCCTGGAAGGAAAGCGCACGTGCATGCCCCCACTCGAGACGAGGACTGACTCCCCTGGGGAGACTCCAGAAGTACCCAAAGATCCATGTCAGCCCCTGAGAGGAATCCTCGGTTCCGGCCCTGACTCCACACAAGGTTTTTGGCCCCGGTATCGACGGGAGAGGAATCCCGAGAGGCCCCCTAGCAACTCGCATGGGGACTGGCCTCTCCTGAGGCCACCAGGGCGGGTCCCTGAGGTCCCCGTCGTAACTCGAGAACACCTGCCGCAACTCGAGAAAATCCAGGAAGTTCTCCCTTCCAGGCGAGATGAGGCCTATTTCCGATGAGGCGTCTGGAGACTAATGACACCTAACCTCTGGAACTTCGAAAGGGTCTTTCACACCCTTGCTGAAACTCAAGAAGTTCACCGCCATACCCGTCTCCACTCGAGAGGAAGCACGATGGTCCCGCCCACATCCAGAGGAGCCCCGTTTCCCCCTCGTAGCTCGAGATGAGGGATCCTTTCCCTGCTTTCAACGGGAAAGAATTCCCGGTGTTCCCGTCGCATCTCAAGAGGAGGCACTCTCAACAGGAAAGGCGAGAGGAACTCCATGGTCGTACCACCATTCCAAGAGTCCCCCAGATGTCTCAGTCCATTCCAGAGGAACCTCTTTGCCCTGCACTGGCTCATCTTTCACGCCGAGTATCAACTCACACCACGGTGGCACGTGGGACAGACCTGTGGGAAAGCCTCGAGGGAAAAACTCGTGGGAAAACCACAGATCCTTTGATCCACGCCACGGGAAGCGTGACATTGCTGCTACAGCCTGGAAGGAAAGCGCACGTACCTGTCCCCACTCGAGACGAGGCCTGACTCCCCTGGGGAGACTCCAGAAGTACCCAAAGATCCATGTCAGCCCCTGAGAGGAATCCTCGGTTCCGGCCCTGACTCCACACAAGGTTTTTGGACCCGGTATCGACGGGATAGGAATCCCAGAGTCCCCCTAGCAACTCGCATGGGGATTGGCCTCTCCTGAGGCCACCAAGGCTGGTCCTTGAGGTCCCCGTCATAACTCGAGAACACCTGCCGCAACTCGAGAAAATCCAGGAAGTTCTCCCTTCCAGGCGAGATGAGGCCTATTTCCGATGAGGCGTCTGGAGACTAATGACACCTAACCTCTGGAACTTCGAAAGGGTCTTTCACTCCCTTGCTGCAACTCAAGAAGTTCTCTGCCATACCCGTCTCCACTCGAGAGGAAGCACGATGGTCCCGCCCACATCCAGAGGAGCCCCGATTCCCCCTCGTAGCTCGAGATGAGGGATCCTTTCCCTGCTTTCAACGGGAAAGTATTCCCGGCGTTCCCGTCGCATCTCAAGAGGAGGCACTCTCAACAGGAAAGGCGAGAGGAACTCCATGGTCGTACCACCATTCCAAGAGTCCCTCAGATGTCTCAGTCCATTCCAGAGGAACCTCTTTGCCCTGCACTGGCTCATCTTTCACGCCGAGGATCGACTCACACCACGGTGGCACATGGGACAGCCCTGTGGGAAAGCCTCGAGGGAAAGCCTCGAGGGAAAACCACAGATCCTTTGATCCACGCGACGGGAAGCGTGACATTCCTGCTACAGCCTGGAAGGAAAGCGCACGTGCATGCCCCCACTCGAGACGAGGCCTGACTCCCCTGGGGAGACTCCACAAGTACCCAAAGATCCATGTCAGCCCCTGAGAGGAATCCTCGATTCCGGCCCTGACTCCACACAAGGTTTTTGGCCCCGGTATCGACGGGAGAGGAATCCCGAGAGGCCCCCTAGCAACTCCCATGGGGACTGGCCGTTACTGAGGCCACCAGGGCGGGTCCCTGAGGTCCCCGTCGTAACTCGAGAACACCTGCCACAACTCGAGAAAATCCAGGAAGTTCTCCCTTCCAGGCGAGATGAGGCCTATTTCCGATGAGGCGTCTGGAGACTAACGACACCTAACCTCTGGAACTTCGAAAGGGTCTTTCACACCCTTGCTGCTACTCAAGAAGTTCACCGCCATACCCGTCTCCACTCGAGAGGAAGCACGATGGTCCCGCCCACATCCAGAGGAGCCCCGTTTCCCCCTCGTAGCTCGAGATGAGGGATCCTTTCCCTGCTTTCAACGGGAAAGAATTCCCGGCATTTCCGTCGCATCTCAAGAGGAGGCACTCTCAACAGGAAAGGCGAGAGGAACTCCATGGTCGTACCACCATTCCAAGAGTCCCCCAGATGTCTCAGTCCATTCCAGAGGAACCTCTTTGCCCTGCACTGGCTCATCTTTCACGCCGAGGATCGACTCACACCACGGTGGCACGTGGGACAGCCCTGTGGGAAAGCCTCGAGGCAAAGCCTCGAGGGAAAACCACAGATCCTTTGATCCACGCGACGGGAAGCGTGACATTGCTGCTACAGCCTGGAAGGAAAGCGCACGTGCATGCCCCCACTCGAGACGGGGCCTGACTCCCCTGGGGAGACTCCAGAAGTACCCAAAGATCCATGTCAGCCCCTGAGAGGAATCCTCGGTTCCGGCCCTGACTCCACACAAGGTTTTTGGCCCCGTTATCGACTGGAGAGGAATCCCGAGAGGCCCCCTAGCAACTCGCATGGGGACTGGCCTCTCCTGAGGCCACCAGGGCGGGTCCCTGAGGTCTCCGTCGTAACTCGAGAACACCTGTCGCAACTCGAGAAAATCCAGGAAGTTCTCCCTTCCAGGCGAGATGAATCCTATTTCCGATGAGGCGTTTGGAGACTAATGACACCTAAACTCTGGAACTTCGAAAGGGTCTTTCACACCCTTGCTGCAACTCAAGAAGTTCACCGCCATACCCGTCTCCACTCGCGAGGAAGCACGATGGTCCCGCCCACATCCAGAGGAGCCCCGTTTCCCCCTCGTAGCTCGAGATGAGGGACCCTTTCCCTGCTTTCAACGGGAAAGAATTCCCGGCGTTCCCGTCGCATCTCAAGAGGAGGCACTCTCAACAGGAAAGGCGAGAGGAACTCCATGGTCGTACCACCATTCCAAGAGTCCCCCAGATGTCTCAGTCCATTCCAGAGGAACCTCTTTGCCCTGCACTGGCTCATCTTTCTCGCCGAGGATCGACTCACACCACGGTGGCACATGGGACAGCCCTGTGGGAAAGCCTCGAGGGAAAGCCTCGAGGGAAAACCACAGATCCTTTGATCCACGCGACGGGAAGCGTGACATTGCTGCTACAGCCTGGAAGGAAAGCGCACGTGCATGCCCCCACTCGAGACGAGGCCTGACTCCCCTAGGGAGACTCCAGAAGTACCCAAAGATCCATGTCAGCCCCTGAGAGGAATCCTCGGTTCCGGCCCTGACTCCACACAAGGTTTTTGGCCCCGGTATCGACGGGAGAGGAATCCCGAGAGGCCCCCTAGCAACTCGCATGGGGACTGGCCTCTCCTGAGGCCACCAGGGCGGGTCCCTGAGGTCCCCGTCGTAACTCGAGAACACCTGCCGCAACTCGAGAAAATCCAGGAAGTTCTCCCTTCCAGGCGAGATGAGGCCTATTTCCGATGAGGCGTCTGGAGACTAATGACACCTAACCTCTGGAACTTCGAAAGGGTCTTTCACACCCTTGCTGCAACTCAAGAAGTTCACCGCCATACCCGTCTCCACTCGAGAGGAAGCACGATGGTCCCGCCCACATGCAGAGGAGCCTCGTTTCCCCCTCGTAGCTCGAGATGAGGGATCCTTTCCCTGCTTTCAACGGGAAAGAATTCCCGGCGTTCCCGTCGCATCTCAAGAGGAGGCACTCTCAACAGGAAAGGCGAGAGGAACTCCATGGTCGTACCACCATTCGAAGAGTCCCCCAGATGTCTCAGTCCATTCCAGAGCAACCTCTATGCCCTGCACTGGCTCATCTTTCACGCCGAGGATCGACTCACACCACGGTGGCACGTAGGACAGCCCTGTGGGAAAGCCTCAAGGGAAAGCCTCGAGGGAAAATAACAGATCCTTTGATCCAGGCGACGGAAAGCATGACATTGCTGCTATAGCCTGAAAGGAAAGCGCACGTGCATGCCCCCACTCGAGTCGAGGCCTGACTACCCTGGGGAGACTCCAGAAGTACCCAAAGATCCATGTCAGCCCCTGAGAGGAATCCTCGGTTCCGGCCCTGACTCCACACAAGGTTTTTGGCCCCGGTATCGACGGGAGAGGAATCCCGAGAGGCCCCCTAGCAACTCGCATGGGGACTGGCCTCTCCTGAGGCCACCAGGGCGGGTCCCTGAGGTCCCCGTCGTAACTCGAGAACACCTGTCCCAACTCGAGAAAATCCAGGAAGTTCTCCCTTCCAGGCGAGAAGAATCCTATTTCCGATGAGGCGTGTGGAGACTAATGACACCTAAACTCTGGAACTTCGAAAGGGTCTTTCACACCCTTGCTGCAACTCAAGAAGTTCACCGCCATACCCGTCTCCACTCGAGAGGAAGCACGATGGTCCCGCCCACATCCAGAGGAGCCCCGTTTCCCCCTCGTAGCTCGAGATGAGGGATCCTTTCCCTGCTTTCAACGGGAAAGAATTCCCGGCGTTCCCGTCGCATCTCAAGAGGAGGCACTCTCAACAGGAAAGGCGAGAGGAACTCCATGGTGGTACCACCATTCCACGAGTCCCCCAGATGTCTCAGTCCATTCCAGAGGAACCTCTTTGCCCTGCACTGGCTCATCTTTAACGCCGAGGATCGACTCACACCACGGTGGAACGTTGGACAGACCTGTGGGAAAGCCTCGAGGGAAAGCCTCGTGGGAAAACCACAGATCCTTTGATCCAGGCCACGGGAAGAGTGACATTGCTGCTACAGCCTGGAAGGAAAGCGCACGTACCTGTCCCCACTCGAGAAGAGGCCTGACTCCCCTGGGGAGACTCCAGAAGTACCCAAAGATCCATGTCAGCCCCAGAGAGGAAACCTCGGTTCCGGCCCTGACTCCACACAAGGTTTTTGGCCCCGGTATCGACGGGAGAGGAATCCCGAGAGGCCCCCTAGCAACTCGCATGGGGACTGGCCTCTCCTGAGGCCACCAGGGCGGGTCCCTGAGGTCCCCGTCGTAACTCAAGAACACCTGCCGCAACTCGAGAAAATCCAGGAAGTTCTCCCTTCCAGGCGAGATGAGGCCTATTTCCGATGAGGCGTCTGGACACTAATGACACCTAACCTCTGGAACTTCGAAAGGGTCTTTCACACCCTTGCTGCAACTCAAGAAGTTCACCGCCATACCCGTCTCCACTCGAGAGGAAGCACGATGGTCCCGCCCACATCCAGAGGAGCCCCGTTTCACCCTGGTAGCTCGAGATGAGGGATCCTTTCCCTGCTTTCAACGGGAAAGAATTCCCGGCGTTCCCGTCGCATCTCAAGAGGAGGCACTCTCAACAGGAAAGGCGAGAGGAACTCCATGGTCGTACCACCATTCGAAGAGTCCCCCAGATGTCTCAGTCCATTCCAGAGCAACCTCTTTGCCCTGCACTGGCTCATCTTTCACGCCGAGGATCGACTCACACCACGGTGGCACGTGGGACAGCCCTGTGGGAAAGCCTCAAGGGAAAGCCTCGAGGGAAAACCACAGATCCTTTGATCCAGGCGACGGGAATCATGACATTGCTGCTACAGCCTGAAAGGAAAGCGCACGTGCATGCCCCCACTCGAGACGAGGCCTGACTCCCCTGGGGAGACTCCAGAAGTACCCAAAGATCCATGTCAGCCCCTGAGAGGAAACCTCGGTTCCGGTCCTGACTCCACACAAGGTTTTTGGACCCGGTATCGACGGGAGAGGAATCCAAGAGTCCCTCTAGCAACTCGCATGGGGATTGGCCTCTCCTGAGGCCACCAGGGCTGGTACCTGAGGTCCCCGTCGTAACTCGAGAACACCTGCCGCAACTCGAGAAAATCCAGGAAGTTCTCCCTTCCAGGCGTGATGAGGCCTATTTCCGATGAGGCGTCTGGAGACTAATGACACCTAACCTCTGGAACTTCGAAAGGGTCTTTCACTCCCTTGCTGCAACTCAAGAAGTTCTCTGCCATACCCGTCTCCACTCGAGAGGAAGCACGATGATCCCGCCCACATCCAGAGGAGCCCCGTTTCCCCCTCGTAGCTCGAGATGAGGGATCCTTTCCCTGCTTTCAACGGGAAAGAATTCCCGGCGTTCCCGTCGCATCTCAAGAGGAGGCACTCTCAACAGGAAAGGCGAGAGGAACTCCATGGTCGTACCACCATTCCAAGAGTCCCCCAGATGTCTCAGTCCATTACAGAGGAACCTCTTTGCCCTGCACTGGCTCATCTTTCACGCCGAGGATCGACTCACACCACGGTGTCACGTGGGACAGCCCTGTGGGAAAACCTCGAGGGAAAGCCTCGAGGGAAAACCACAGATCCTTTGATCCAGGCCACGGGAAGCGTGACATTGCTGCTACAGCCTGGAAGGAAAGCGCACGTGCATGCCCCCACTCGAGACGAGGCCTGACTCCCCTGGGGAGACTCCAGAAGTATCCAAAGATCCATGTCAGCCCCTGAGAGGAATCCTCGGTTCCGGCCCTGACTCCACACAAGGTTTTTGGCCCCGGTATCGACGGGAGAGGAATCCCGAGAGGCCCCCTGGCACCTCGCATAGGGACTGGCCTCTCCTGAGGCCACCAGGGCGGGTCCCTGAGGTCCCCGTCGTAACTCGAGAACACCTGCCGCAACTCGAGAAAATCCAGGAAGTTCTCCCTTCCAGGCGAGATGAGGCCTATTTCCGATGAGGCGTCTGGAGACTAATGACACCTAACCTCTGGAACTTCGAAAGGGTCTTTCACACCCTTGCTGCAACTCAAGAAGTTCACCGCCATACCCGTCTCCACTCGAGAGGAAGCACGATGGTCCCGCCCACATCCAGAGGAGCCCCGTTTCCCCCTCGTAGCTCGAGATGAGGGATCCTTTCCCTGCTTTCAACGGGAAAGAATTCCCGGCCTTCCCGTCGCATCTCAAGAGGAGGCACTCTCAACAGGAAAGGCGAGAGGAACTCCATGTTCATACCACCATTCCAAGAGTCCCCCAGATGTCTCAGTTCATTCCAGAGGAACCTCTTTGCCCTGCACTGGCTCATCTTTCACGCCGAGGATCGACTCACACCACGGTGGCACGTGGGACAGCCCTGTGGGAAATCCTAGAGGGAAAGCCTCGAGGAAAAACCACAGATCCTTTGATCCACGAGACGGGAAGCGTGACATTCCTGCTACAGCCTGGAAGGAAATCGCACGTGCATGCCCCCACTCGAGACGAGGCCTGACTCCCCTGGGGAGACTCCAGAAGTACCCAAAGATCCATGTCAGCACCTGAGAGGAATCCTCGGTTCCGGCCCTGACTCCACACAAGGTTTTTGGCCCCGGTATCGACGGGAGAGGAATCCCGAGAGGCCCCCTAGCAACTCGCATGGGGACTGGCCTCTCCTGAGGCCACCAGGGCGGGTCCCTGAGGTCCCCGTCGTAACTCGAGAACACCTGCCGCAACTCGAGAAAATCCAGGAAGTTCTCCCTTCCAGGCGAGATGAGGCCTATTTCCAATGAGGCGTCTGGAGACTAATGAAACCTAACCTCTGAAACTTCGAAAGGGTCTTTCACACCCTTGCTGCTACTCAAGAAGATCACCGCCATACCCGTCTCCACTCGAGAGGAAGCACGATGGTCCCGCCCACATCCAGAGGAGCCCCGTTTCCCCCTCGTAGCTCGAGATGAGGGATCCTTTCCCTGCTTTCAACGGGAAAGAATTCCCGGCGTTCCCGTCGCATCTCAAGAGGAGGCACTCTCAACAGTAAAGGCGAGAGGAAATCCATGGTCGTACCACCATTCCAAGAGTCCCCCAGATGTCTCAGTCCATTAGAGAGGAAGCTCTTTGCCCTGCACTGGCTCTTCTTTCACGCCGAGGATCGACTCACACCACGGTGGCACGTGGGACAGCCCTGTGGGAAAGCCTCGAGGGAAAGCCTCGAGGGAAAACCACAGATCCTTTGATCCACGCGACGGGAAGCGTGACATTGCTGCTACAGCCTGGAAGTAAAGCGCACGTGCATGCCCCCACTCGAGACGAGTCCTGACTCCCCTAGGGAGACTCCAGAAGTACCCAAAGATCCATGTCACCCCTGAGAGGAAACCTCGTTTCCGGCCCTGACTCCACACAAGGTTTTTGGCCCCGGTATCGACGGGAGAGGAATTCTGAGAGGCCCCCTATCAACTCGCATGGGGACTGGCCTTTCCTGAGGCCACCATGGCGGGTCCCTGAGGTCCCCGTCGTAACTCCAGAACACCTGCCGCAACTCGAGAAAATCCAGGAAGTTCTCCCTTCCAGCCGAGATGAGGCCTATTTCCGATGAGGCGTCTGGAGACTAATGACACCTAACCTCTGGAACTTCGAAAGGGTCTTTCACACCCTTGCTGCTACTCAAGAAGTTCACCGCCATACCCGTCTCCACTCGAGAGGAAGCACGAGGTCCCGCCCACATCCAGAGGAGCCCCGTTTCCCCCACGTAGCTCGAGATGAGGGATCCTTTCCCTGCTTTCAACGGGAAAGAATTCCCGGCGTTCCCGTCGCATCTCAAGAGGAGGCACTCTCAACAGGAAAGGCGAGAGGAACTCCATGGTCGTACCACCATTCCAAGAGTCCCCCAGATGTCTCAGTCCATTCGAGAGGAAGATCTTTGCCCTGTACTGGCTCATCTTTCACGCCGAGGATCGACTCACACCACGGTGGCACGTGGGACAGCCCTGTGGGAAAGCCTCGAGGGAAAGCCTCGAGGGAAAACCACAGATCCTTTGATCCACGCGACGGGAAGCGTGACATTGCTGCTACAGCCTGGAAGTAAAGCGCACGTGCATGCCCCCACTCGAGACGAGTCCTGACTCCCCTAGGGAGACTCCAGAAGTACCCAAAGATCCATGTCACCCCTGAGAGGAAACCTCGTTTCCGGCCCTGACTCCACACAAGGTTTTTGGCCCCGGTATCGACGGGAGAGGAATCCTGAGAGGCCCCCTAGCAACTCGCATGGGGACTGGCCTTTCCTGAGGCCACCATGGCGGGTCCCTGAGGTCCCCGTCGTAACTCGAGAACACCTGCCGCATCTCGAGAAAATCCAGGAAGTTCTCCCTTCCAGCCGAGATGAGGCCTATTTCCGATGAGGCGTCTGGAGACTAATGACACCTAACCTCTGGAACTTCGAAAGGGTCTTTCACACCCTTGCTGCTACTCAAGAAGTTCACCGCCATACCCGTCTCCACTCGAGAGGAAGCACGATGGTCCCGCCCACATCCAGAGGAGCCCCGTTTCCCCCTCGTAGCTCGAGATGAGGGATCCTTTCCCTGCTTTCAACGGGAAAGAATTCCCGGCGTTCCCGTCGCATCTCAAGAGGAGGCACTCTCAACAGGAAAGGCGAGAGGAACTCCATGGTCGTACCACCATTCCAAGAGTCCCCCAGATGTCTCAGTCCATTCCAGAGGAACCTCGTTGCCCTGCACTGGCTCATCTTTCACGCCGAGGATCGACTCACACCACTGTGGCACGTGGGACAGCCCTGTGGCAAAGCCTCGAGGGAAAGCCTCGAGGGAAAACCACAGATCCTTTGATCCACGCGACAGGAAGCGTGACATTGCTGCTACAGCCTGGAAGGAAAGCGCACGTGCATGCCCCCACTCGAGACGAGGCCTGACTCCCCTGGGGAGACTCCAGAAATACCCAAAGTTCCATGTCACCCCTGAGAGGAAACCTCGGTTCCGGCCCTGACTCCACACAAGGTTTTTGGCCCCGGTATCGACGGGAGAGGAATCCCGAGAGGCCCCCTAGCAACTCGCATGGGGACTGGCCTTTCCTGAGGCCACCAGGGCGGGTCCCTGAGGTCCCCGTCGTAACTCGAGAACACCTGCCGCAACTCGAGAAAATCCAGGAAGTTCTCCCTTCCAGGCGAGATGAGGCCTATTTCCAATGAGGCGTCTGGAGACTAATGACACCTAACCTCTGGAACTTCGAAAGGGTCTTTCACACCCTTGCTGCAACTCAAGAAGTTCACCGACATACCCGTCTCCAATCGAGAGGAAGCACGATGGTCCCGCCCATATCCAGAGGAGCCCCGTTTCCCCCTCGTAGCTCGAGATGAGGGATCCTTTCCCTGCTTTCAACGGGAAAGAATTCCCGGCATTCCCCTCGCATCTCAAGAGGAGGCACTCTCAACAGGAAAGGCGAGAGGAACTCTATGGTCGTACCACCATTCCAAGAATCCCCCAGATGTCTCAGTCCATTCCAGAGGAACCTCTTTGCCCTGCACTGGCTCATCTTTCACGCCGAGGATCGACTCACACCACGGTGGCAAGTGGGACAGCCCTGTGGGAAAGCCGCGAGGGAAAGCCTCGAGGGAAAACCACAGATCGTTTGATTCACGCCACGGGAAGCGTGACATTGCTGCTACAGCCTGGAAGAAAAGCGCTCGTGCATGCCCCCACTCGAAACGAGGCCTGACTCCAGTGGGGAGACTCCAGAAGTACCCAAAGATCCATGTCAGCCCCTGAGAGGAATCCTCGGTTCCGGCCCTGACTCCAAACAAGGTTTTTGGCCCCGGTATCGACGGGAGAGGAATCCTGAGAGGCCCCCTAGCAACTCGCATGGGGAATGGCCTTTCCTGAGGCCACCATGGCGGGTCCCTGAGGTCCCCGTCGTAACTCGAGAACACCTGCCGCAACTCGAGAAAATCCAGGAAGTTCTCCCTTCCAGCCGAGATGAGGCCTATTTCCGATGAGGCGTCTGGAGACTAATGACACCTAACCTCTGGAACTTCGAAAGGGTCTTTCACACCCTTGCTGCTACTCAAGAAGTTCACCGCCATACCCGTCTCCACTCGAGAGGAAGCACGATGGTCCCGCCCACATCCAGAGGAGCCCCGTTTCCCCCTCGTAGCTCGAGATGAGGGATCCTTTCCCTGCTTTCAACGGGAAAGAATTCCCGGCGTTCCCGTCGCATCTCAAGAGGAGGCACTCTCAACAGGAAAGGCGAGAGGAACTCCATGGTCGTACCACCTTTCCAAGAGTCCCCCAGATGTCTCAGTCCATTCGAGAGGAACCTCTTTGCCCTGCACTGGCTCATCTTTCACGCCGAGGATCGACTCACACCACGGTGTCACGTGGGACATCCCTGTGGCAAAGCCTCGAGGGAAAGCCTCGAGGGAAAACCACAGATCCTTTTATCCACGCGACGGGAAGCGTGACATTGCTGCTACAGCCTGGAAGGAAAGGGCACATGCATGCCCCCACTCGAGACGAGGCCTGACTCCCCTGGGGAGACTCCAGAAATACCCAAAGTTCCATGTCACCTCTGAGAGGAAACCTCGGTTCCGACCCTGACTCCACACAAGGTTGTTGGCCCCGGTATCGACGGGAGAGGAATCCTGAGAGGCCCCCTAGCAACTCGCATGGGGACTGGCCTTTCCTGAGGCCACCATGGCGGGTCCCTGAGGTCCCCGTCGTAACTCGAGAACACCTGCCGCAACTCGAGAAAATCCAGGAAGTTCTCCCTTCCAGCCGAGATGAGGCCTATTTCCGATGAGGCGTCTGGAGACTAATGACACCTAACCTCTGGAACTTCGAAAGGGTCTTTCACACCCTTGCTGCTACTCAAGAAGTTCACCGCCATACCCGTCTCCACTCGAGAGGAAGCACGATGGTCCCGCCCACATCCAGAGGAGCCCCGTTTCCCCCTCGTAGCTCGAGATGAGGGATCCTTTCCCTGCTTTCAACGGGAAAGGATTCCCGGCGTTCCCGTCGCATCTCAAGAGGAGGCACTCTCAACAGGAAAGGCGAGAGGATCTCCATGGTCGTACCACCATTCCAAGAGTCCCCCAGATGTCTCAGTCCATTGCAGAGGAACCTCTTTGCCCTGCACTGGCTCATCTTTCACGCCGAGGATCGACTCACACCACGGTGGAACGTGGGAAAGCCCTGTGGGAAAGCCTCGAGGGAAAGCCTCGAGGGAAAACCACAGATCCTTTGATCCACGCGACGGGAAGCGTGACATTGCTGCTACAGCCTGGAAGGAAAGCGCACGTGCATGCCCCCACTCGAGACGAGGCCTGACTCCCCTAGGGAGACTCCAGAAGTACCCAAAGATCCATGTCACCCCTGAGAGGAAACCTCGTTTCCGGCCCTGACTCCACACAAGGTTGTTGGCCCCGGTATCGACGGGAGAGGAATCCTGAGAGGCCCCCTAGCAACTCGCATGGGGACTGGCCTTTCCTGAGGCCACCATGGCGGGTCCCTGAGGTCCCCGTCGTAACTCGAGAACACCTGCCGCAACTCGAGAAAATCCAGGAAGTTCTCCCTTCCAGCCGAGATGAGGCCTATTTCCAATGAGGCGTCTGGAGACTAATGACACCTAACCTCTGGAACTTCGAAAGGGTCTTTCACACCCTTGCTGCTACTCAAGAAGTTCACCGCCATACCCGTCTCCACTCGAGAGGAAGCACGATGGTCCCGCCCACATCCAGAGGAGCCCCGTTTCCCCCTCGTAGCTCGAGATGAGGGATCCTTTCCCTGCTTTCAACGGGAAAGAATTCCCGGCGTTCCCGTCGCATCTCAAGAGGAGGCACTCTCAACAGGAAAGGCGAGAGGAACTCCATGGTCGTACCACCATTCCAAGAGTCCCCCAGATGTCTCAGTCCATTCCAGAGGAAACTCGTTGCCCTGCACTGGCTCATCATTCACGCCGAGGATCGACTCACACCACTGTGGCACGTGGGACAGCCCTGTGGCAAAGCCTCGAGGGAAAGCCTCGAGGGAAAACCACAGATCCTTTGATCCACGCGACAGGAAGCGTGACATTGCTGCTACAGCCTGGAAGGAAAGCGCACGTGCATGCCCCCACTCGAGACGAGGCCTGACTCCCCTGGGGAGACTCCAGAAATACCCAAAGTTCCATGTCACCCCTGAGAGGAAACCTCGGTTCCGGCCCTGACTCCACACAAGGTTTTTGGCCCCGGTATCGACGGGAGAGGAATCCTGAGAGGCCCCCTAGCAACTCGCATGGGGACTGGCCTTTCCTGAGGCCACCAGGGCGGGTCCCTGAGGTCCCCGTCGTAACTCGAGAACACCTGCCGCAACTCGAGAAAATCCAGGAAGTTCTCCCTTCCAGGCGAGATGAGGCCTATTTCCAATGAGGCGTCTGGAGACTAATGACACCTAACCTCTGGAACTTCGAAAGGGTCTTTCACACCCTTGCTGCAACTCAAGAAGTTCACCGCCATACCCGTCTCCACTCGAGAGGAAGCACGATGGTCCCGCCCATATCCAGAGGAGCCCCGTTTCCCCTTGTAGCTCGAGATGAGGGATCCTTTCCCTGCTTTCAACGGGAAAGAATTCCCGGCATTCCCCTCGCATCTCAAGAGGAGGCACTCTCAACAGGAAAGGCGAGAGGAACTCTATGGTCGTACCACCATTCCAAGAATCCCCCAGATGTCTCAGTCCATTCCAGAGGAACCTCTTTGCCCTGCACTGGCTCATCTTTCACGCCGAGGATCGACTCACACCACGGTGGCAAGTGGGACAGCCCTGTGGGAAAGCCTCGAGGGAAAGCCTCGAGGGAAAACCACAGATCCTTTGATCCACGCGAAGGTAAGCGTGACATTGCTGCTACAGCCTGGAAGAAAAGCGCTCGTGCATGACCCCACTCGAAACGAGGCCTGACTCCAGTGGTGAGACTCCAGAAGTACCCAAAGATCCATGTCAGCCCCTGAGAGGAATCCTCGGTTACGGCCCTGACTCCAAACAAGGTTTTTGGCCCCGGTATCGACAGGAGAGGAATCCTGAGAGGCCCCCTAGCAACTCGCATGGGGACTGGCTTTTCCTGAGGCCACCAGGGCGGTTCCCTGAGGTCCCCGTCGTAACTCGAGAACACCTGCCGCAACTCGAGAAAATCCAGGATGTTCTCCCTTCCAGGCGAGATGAGGCCTATTTCCAATGAGGCGTCTGGAGACTAATGACACCTAACCTCTGGAACTTCGAAAGGGTCTTTCACACCCTTGCTGCAACACAAGAAGTTCACCGCCATACCCGTCTCCACTCGAGAGGAAGCACGATGTTCCCGTCCACATCCAGAGGAGCCCCGTTTCCCCTCGTAGCTCGAGATGAGGGATCCTTTCCCTGCTTTTAACGGGAAAGAATTCCCGGCATTTCCGTCGCATCTCAAGAGGAGGCACTCTCAACAGGAAAGGCGAGAAGAACTCCATGGTCGTACCACCATTCCAAGAGTCCCCCAGATGTCTCAGTCCATTCCAGAGGAACCTCTTTGCCCTGCACTGGATAATCTTTCACGCCAAGGATCGACTCACACCACGGCGGCACGTGGGACAACCCTGTGGGAAAGCCTCGAGGGAAAGCCTCGAGGGAAAACCACAGATCCTTTGATCCACGCGAAGGTAAGCGTGACATTGCTGCTACAGCCTGGAAGAAAAGCGCTCGTGCATGCCCCCACTCGAAACGAGGCCTGACTCCAGTGGGGAGACTCCAGAAGTACCCAAAGATCCATGTCAGCCCCTGAGAGGAATCCTCGGTTCCGGCCCTGACTTCACACAAGGTTCTTGGCCCCGGTATCGACGGGAGAGGAATCCCGAGAGGCCCCCTAACAACTCGCATGGGGACTGGCCTCTCCTGAGGCCACCAGGGCGGGTCCCTGAGGTCCCCGTCGTAACTCGAGAACACCTCCCGCAACTCGAGAAAATCCAGGAAGTTCTCCCTTCCAGGCCAGATGAGGCCTATTTCCAATGAGGCGTCTGGAGACTAATGACACCTAACCTCTGGAACTTCGAAAGGGTCTTTCACACCCTTGCTGCTACTCAAGAAGTTCACCGCCATACCCGTCTCCACTCGAGAGGAAGCACGATGGTCCCGCCCACATCCAGAGGAGCCCCGTTTCACCCTCGTAGCTCGAGATGAGGGATCCTTTCCCTGCTTTCAACGGGAAAGAATTCCCGGCGTTCCCGTCGCATCTCAAGTGGAGGCACTCTCAACAGGAAAGGCGAGAGGATCTCCATGGTCGTACCACCATTCCAAGAGTCCCCCAGATGTCTCAGTCCATTCCAGAGGAACCTCTTTGCCCTGCACTGGCTCATCTTTCACGCCGAGGATCGACTCACACCACGGTGGCACGTGGGACAGCCCTGTGGGAAAGCCTCGAGGGAAAGCCTCGAGGGAAAACCACAGATCCTTTGAGCCACGCGACGGGAAGCGTGACATTGCTGCTACAGCCTGGAAGGAAAGCGCACGTGCATGCCCCCACTCGAGACGAGGCCTGACTCCCCTAGGGAGACTCCAGAAGTACCCAAAGATCCATGTCACCCCTGAGAGGAAACCTCGTTTCCGGCCCTGACTCCACACAAGGTTTTTGGCCCCGGTATCGACGGGAGAGGAATCCTGAGAGGCCCCCTAGCAACTCGCATGGGGACTGGCCTTTCCTGAGGCCACCATGGCGGGTCCCTGAGGTCCCCGTCGTAACTCGAGAACACCTGCCGCAACTCGAGAAAATCCAGGAAGTTCTCCCTTCCAGCCGAGATGAGGCCTATTTCCGATGAGGCGTCTGGAGACTAATGACACCTAACCTCTGGAACTTCGAAAGGGTCTTTCACACCCTTGCTGCTACTCAAGAAGTTCACCGCCATACCCGTCTCCACTCGAGAGGAAGCACGATGGTCCCGCCCACATCCAGAGGAGCCCCGTTTCCCCCTCGTAGCTCGAGATGAGGGATCCTTTCCCTGCTTTCAACGGGAAAGAATTCCCGGCGTTCCCGTCGCATCTCAAGAGGAGGCACTCTCAACAGGAAAGGCGAGAGGAACTCCATGGTCGTACCACCATTCCAAGAGTCCCCCAGATGTCTCAGTCCATTCCAGAGGAACCTCTTTGCCCTGCACTGGCTCATCATTCACGCCGAGGATCGACTCACACCACGGTGGCACGTGGGACAGCCCTGTGGCAAAGCCTCGAGGGAAAGCCTCGAGGGAAAACCACAGATCCTTTGATCCACGCAACGGGAAGCGTGACATTGCTGCTACAGCCTGGAAGAAAAGCGCTCGTGCATGCCCCCACTCGAAACGAGGCCTGACTCCAGTGGGGAGACTCCAGAAGTACCCAAAGATCCATGTCAGCCCCTGAGAGGAATCCTCGGTTTGGGCCCTGACTCCACACAAGGTTCTTGGCCCCGGTATCGACGGGAGAGGAATCCCGAGAGGCCCCCTAGCAAGTCGCATGGGGACTGGCCTCTCCTGAGGCCACCAGGGCGGGTCCCTGAGGTCCCCGTCGTAACTCGAGAACACCTGCCCCAACTCGAGAAAATCCAGGAAGTTCTCCCTTCCAGGTCAGATGAGGCCTATTTCCAATGAGGCGTCTGGAGACTAATGACACCTAACCTCTGGAACTTCGAAAGGGTCTTTCACACCCTTGCTGCTACTCAAGAAGTTCACCGCCATACCCGTCTCCACTCGAGAGGAAGCACGATGGTCCCGCCCACATCCAGAGGAGCCCCGTTTCCCCCTCGTAGCTCGAGATGAGGGATCCTTTCCCTGCTTTCAACGGGAAAGAATTCCCGGCGTTCCCGTCGCATCTCAAGAGGAGGCACTCTAAACAGGAAAGGCGAGAGGATCTCCATGGTCGTACCACCATTCCAAGAGTCCCCCAGATGTCTCAGTGCATTCCAGAGGAACCTCTTTGCCCTGCACTGGCTCATCTTTCACGCCGAGGATCGACTCACACCACGGTGGCACGTGTGACAGCCCTGTGGGAAAGCCTCGAGGGAAAACCACAGATCCTTTGATCCACGCGACGGGAAGCGTGACATTGCTGCTACAGCCTGGAAGGAAAGCCCACGTGCATGCCCCCACTCGAGACGAGGCCTGACTCCCCTGGGGAGACTCCAGAAATACCCAAAGTTCCATGTCACCCCTGAGAGAAAACCTCGGTTCCGGCCCTTACTCCACACAAGGTTTTTGGCCCCGGTATCGACGGGAGAGGAATCCTGAGAGGCCCCCTAGCAACTCGCATGGGGAATGGCCTTTCCTGAGGCCACCATGGCGGGTCCCTGAGGTCCCCGTCGTAACTCGAGAACACCTGCCGCAACTCGAGAAAATCCAGGAAGTTCTCCCTTCCAGCCGAGATGAGGCCTATTTCCGATGAGGCGTCTGGAGACTAATGACACCTAACCTCTGGAACTTCGAAAGGGTCTTTCACACCCTTGCTGCTACTCAAGAAGTTCACCGCCATACCCGTCTCCACTCGAGAGGAAGCACGATGGTCCCGCCCACATCCAGAGGAGCCCCGTTTCCCCCTCGTAGCTCGAGATGAGGGATCCTTTCCCTGCTTTCAACGGGAAAGAATTCCCGGCGTTCCCGTCGCATCTCAAGAGGAGGCACTCTCAACAGGAAAGGCGAGAGGAACTCCATGGTCGTACCACCTTTCCAAGAGTCCCCCAGATGTCTCAGTCCATTCCAGAGGAACCTCTTTGCCCTGCACTGGCTCATCTTTCACGCCGAGGATCGACTCACACCACGGTGGCACGTGGGACATCCCTGTGGCAAAGCCTCGAGGGAAAGCCTCGAGGGAAAACCACAGATCCTTTGATCCACGGGACGGGAAGCGTGACATTGCTGCTACAGCCTGGAAGGAAAGCGCACATGCATGCCCCCACTCGAGACGAGGCCTGACTCCCCTGGGGAGACTCCAGAAATACCCAAAGTTCCATGTCACCTCTGAGAGGAAACCTCGGTTCCGACCCTGACTCCACACAAGGTTTTTGGCCCCGGTATCGACGGGAGAGGAATCCTGAGAGGACCCCTAGCAACTCGCATGGGGACTGGCCTTTCCTGAGGCCACCATGGCGGGTCCCTGAGGTCCCCGTCGTAACTCGAGAACACCTGCCGCAACTCGAGAAAATCCAGGAAGTTCTCCCTTCCAGGCGAGATGAGGCCTATTTCCGATGAGGCGTCTGGAGACTAATGACACCTAACCTCTGGAACTTCGAAAGGGTCTTTCACACCCTTGCTGCAACTCAAGAAGTTCACCGCCATACCCGTCTCCACTCGAGAGGAAGCACGATGGTCCCGCCCACATCCAGAGGAGCCCCGTTTCCCCCTCGTAGCTCGAGATGAGGGATCCTTTCCCTGCTTTCAACGGGAAAGAATTCCCGGCGTTCCCGTCGCATCTCAAGAGGAGGCACTCTCAACAGGAAAGGCGAGAGGAACTCCATGGTCGTACCACCATTCCAAGAGTCCCCCAGATGTCTCAGTCCATTCCAGAGGAACCTCTTTGCCCTGCACTGGCTCATCTTTCACGCCGAGGACGACTCACACCACGGTGGCACGTGTGACAGCCCTGTGGGAAAGCCTCGAGGGAAAACCACAGATCCTTTGATCCACGCGATGGGAAGCGTGACATTGCTGCTACAGCCTGGAAGGAAAGCGCACGTGCATGCCCCCACTCGAGACGAGTCCTGACTCCCCTAGGGAGACTCCAGAAGTACCCAAAGATCCATGTCACCCCTGAGAGGAAACCTCGGTTCCGGCCCTGACTCCACACAAGGTTTTTGGCCCCGGTATCGACGGGAGAGGAATCCCGAGAGGCCCCCTAGCAACTCGCATGGGGACTGGCCTCTCCTGAGGCCACCAGGGCGGGTCCCTGAGGTCCCCGTCGTAACTCGAGAACACCTCCCGCAACTCGAGAAAATCCAGGAAGTTCTCCCTTCCAGGCCAGATGAGGCCTATTTCCAATGAGGCGTCTGGAGACTAATGACACCTAACCTCTGGAACTTCGAAAGGGTCTTTCACACCCTTGCTGCTACTCAAGAAGTTCACCGCCATACCCGTCTCCACTCGAGAGGAAGCACGATAGTCCCGCCCACATCCAGAGGAGCCCCGTTTCCCCCTCGTAGCTCGAGATGAGGGATCCTTTCCCTGCTTTCAACGGGAAAGGATTCCCGGCGTTCCCGTCGCATCTCAAGAGGAGGCACTCTCAACAGGAAAGGCGAGAGGATCTCCATGGTCATACCACCATTCCAAGAGTCCCCCAGATGTCTCAGTCCATTGCAGAGGAACCTCTTTGCCCTGCACTGGCTCATCTTTCACGCCGAGGATCGACTCACACCACGGTGGAACGTGGGAAAGCCCTGTGGGAAAGCCTCGAGGGAAAGCCTCGAGGGAAAACCACAGATCCTTTGATCCACGCGACGGGAAGCGTGACATTGCTGCTACAGCCTGGAAGGAAAGCGCACGTGCATGCCCCCACTCGAGACGAGGCCTGACTCCCCTAGGGAGACTCCAGAAGTACCCAAAGATCCATGTCACCCCTGAGAGGAAACCTCGTTTCCGGCCCTGACTCCACACAAGGTTGTTGGCCCCGGTATCGACGGGAGAGGAATCCTGAGAGGCCCCCTAGCAACTCGCATGGGGACTGGCCTTTCCTGAGGCCACCATGGCGGGTCCCTGAGGTCCCCGTCGTAACTCGAGAACACCTGCCGCAACTCGAGAAAATCCAGGAAGTTCTCCCTTCCATGTCAGATGAGGCCTATTTCCAATGAGGCGTCTGGAGACTAATGACACCTAACCTCTGGAACTTCGAAAGGGTCTTTCACACCCTTGCTGCTACTCAAGAAGTTCACCGCCATACCCGTCTCCACTCGAGAGGAAGCACGATGGTCCTGCCCACATCCAGAGGAGCCCCGTTTCCCCCTCGTAGCTCGAGATGAGGGATCCTTTCCCTGCTTTCAACGGGAAAGAATTCCCGGCGTTCCCGTCACATCTCAAGAGGAGGCACTCTCAACAGGAAAGGCGAGAGGATCTCCATGGTCGTACCACCATTCCAAGAGTCCCCCAGATGTCTCAGTCCATTCCAGAGGAACCTCTTTGCCCTGCACTGGCTCATCATTCACGCCGAGGATCGACTCACACCACGGGGGCACGTGGGACAGCCCTGTGGGAAAGCCTCGAGGGAAAACCACAGATCCTTTGATCCACGCGACGGGAAGCGTGACATTGCTGCTACAGCCTGGAAGGAAAGCGCACGTGCATGCCCCCACTCGAGACGAGGCCTGACTCCCCTGGGGAGACTCCAGAAATACCCAAAGTTCCATGTCACCCCTGAGAGAAAACCTCGGTTCCGGCCCTTACTCCACACAAGGTTTTTGGCCCCGGTATCGACGGGAGAGGAATCCTGAGAGGCCCCCTAGCAACTCGCATGGGGACTGGCCTTTCCTGAGGCCACCATGGCGGGTCCCTGAGGTCCCCATCGTAACTCGAGAACACCTGCCGCAACTCGAGAAAATCCAGGAAGTTCTCCCTTCCAGGCGAGATGAGGCCTATTTCCTATGAGGCGTCTGGAGACTAATGACACCTAACCTCTGGAACTTCGAAAGGGTCTTTCACACCCTTGCTGCAACTCAAGAAGTTCACCGCCATACCCGTCTCCACTCGAGAGGAAGCACGATGGTCCCGCCCACATCCAGAGGAGCCCCGTTTCCCCCTCGGAGCTCGAGATGAGGGATCCTTTCCCTGCTTTCAACGGGAAAGAATTCCCGGCGTTCCCGTCGCATCTCAAGAGGAGGCACTCTCAACAGGAAAGGCGAGAGGAACTCCATGGTCGTACCACCATTCCAAGAGTCCCCCAGATGTCTCAGTCCATTCCAGAGGAACCTCTTTGCCCTGCACTGGCTCATCTTTCACTCCGAGGATCGACTCACACCACGGTGGCAAGTGGGACAGCCCTGTGGGAAAGCCTCGAGGGAAAGCCTCGAGGGAAAACCACAGATCCTTTGATCCACGCGAAGGTAAGTGTGACATTGCTGCTACAGCCTGGAAGAAAAGCGCTCGTGCATGCCCCCACTTGAAACGAGGCCTGACTCCAGTGGGGAGACTCCAGAAGTACCGAAAGATCCATGTCAGCCCCTGAGAGGAATCCTCGGTTCCGGCCCTGACTCCAAACAAGGTTTTTGGCCCCGGTATCGACAGGAGAGGAATCCTGAGAGGCCCCCTAGCAACTCGCATGGGGACTGGCTTTTCCTGAGGCCACCAGGGCGGTTCCCTGAGGTCCCCGTCGTAACTCGAGAACACCTGCCGCAACTCGAGAAAATCCAGGATGTTCTCCCTTCCAGGCGAGATGAGGCCTATTTCCAATGAGGCGTCTGGAGACTAATGACACCTAACCTCTGGAACTTCGAAAGGGTCTTTCACACCCTTGCTGCAACACAAGAAGTTCACCGCCATACCCGTCTCCACTCGAGAGGAAGCACGATGGTCCCGCCCACATCCAGAGGAGCCCCGTTTCCCCCTCGTAGCTCGAGATGAGGGATCCTTTCCCTGCTTTCAACGGGAAAGAATTCCCGGCGTTCCCGTCGCATCTCAAGAGGAGGCACTCTCAACAGGAAAGGCGAGAGGAACTCCATGGTCGTACCACCATTCCAAGAGTCCCCCAGATGTCTCAGTCCATTCCAGAGGAACCTCTTTGCCCTGCACTGGCTCATCTTTCACGCCGAGGACGACTCACACCACGGTGGCACGTGTGACAGCCCTGTGGGAAAGCCTCGAGGGAAAACCACAGATCCTTTGATCCACGCGACGGGAAGCGTGACATTGCTGCTACAGCCTGGAAGGAAAGCGCACGTGCATGCCCCCACTCGAGACGAGTCCTGACTCCCCTAGGGAGACTCCAGAAGTACCCAAAGATCCATGTCACCCCTGAGAGGAAACCTCGGTTCCGGCCCTGACTCCACACAAGGTTTTTGGCCCCGGTATCGACGGGAGAGGAATCCCGAGAGGCCCCCTAGCAACTCGCATGGGGACTGGCCTCTCCTGAGGCCGCCAGGGCGGGTCCCTGAGGTCCCCGTCGTAACTCGAGAACACCTCCCGCAACTCGAGAAAATCCAGGAAGTTCTCCCTTCCAGGCCAGATGAGGCCTATTTCCAATGAGGCGTCTGGAGACTAATGACACCTAACCTCTGGAACTTCGAAAGGGTCTTTCACACCCTTGCTGCTACTCAAGAAGTTCACCGCCATACCCGTCTCCACTCGAGAGGAAGCACGATGGTCCCGCCCACATCCAGAGGAGCCCCGTTTCCCCCTCGTAGCTCGAGATGAGGGATCCTTTCCCTGCTTTCAACGGGAAAGAATTCCCGGCGTTCCCGTCGCATCTCAAGAGGAGGCACTCTCAACAGGAAAGGCGAGAGGATCTCCATGGTCGTACCACCATTCAAAGAGTCCCCCAGATGTCTCAGTCCATTGCAGAGGAACCTCTTTGCCCTGCACTGGCTCATCTTTCACGCCGAGGATCGACTCACACCACGGTGGAACGTGGGAAAGCCCTGTGGGAAAGCCTCGAGGGAAAGCCTCGAGGGAAAACCACAGATCCTTTGATCCACGCGACGGGAAGCGTGACATTGCTGCTACAGCCTGGAAGGAAAGCGCACGTGCATGCCCCCACTCGAGACGAGGCCTGACTCCCCTAGGGAGACTCCAGAAGTACCCAAAGATCCATGTCACCCCTGAGAGGAAACCTCGTTTCCGGCCCTGACTCCACACAAGGTTGTTGGCCCCGGTATCGACGGGAGAGGAATCCTGAGAGGCCCCCTAGCAACTCGCATGGAGACTGGCCTTTCCTGAGGCCACCATGGCGGGTCCCTGAGGTCCCCGTCGTAACTCGAGAACACCTGCCGCAACTCGAGAAAATCCAGGAAGTTCTCCCTTCCAGCCGAGATGAGGCCTATTTCCGATGAGGCGTCTGGAGACTAATGACACCTAACCTCTGGAACTTCGAAAGGGTCTTTCACACCCTTGCTGCTACTCAAGAAGTTCACCGCCATACCCGTCTCCACTCGAGAGGAAGCACGATGGTCCCGCCCACATCCAGAGGAGCCCCGTTTCCCCCTCGGAGCTCGAGATGAGGGATCCTTTCCCTGCTTTCAACGGGAAAGAATTCCCGGCGTTCCCGTCGCATCTCAAGAGGAGGCACTCTCAACAGGAAAGGCGAGAGGAACTCCATGGTCGTACCACCATTCCAAGAGTCCCCCAGATGTCTCAGTCCATTCCAGAGGAACCTCTTTGCCCTGCACTGGCTCATCATTCACGCCGAGGATCGACTCACACCACGGTGGCACGTGGGACAGCCCTGTGGCAAAGCCTCGAGGGAAAGCCTCGAGGGAAAACCACAGATCCTTTGATCCACGCAACGGGAAGCGTGACATTGCTGCTACAGCCTGGAAGAAAAGCGCTCGTGCATGCCCCCACTCGAAACGAGGCCTGACTCCAGTGGGGAGACTCCAGAAGTACCCAAAGATCCATGTCAGCCCCTGAGAGGAATCCTCGGTTCGGGCCCTGACTCCACACAAGGTTCTTGGCCCCGGTATCGACGGGAGAGGAATCCCGAGAGGCCCCCTAGCAAGTCGCATGGGGACTGGCCTCTCCTGAGGCCACCAGGGCGGGTCCCTGAGGTCCCCGTCGTAACTCGAGAACACCTGCCGCAACTCGAGAAAATCCAGGAAGTTCTCCCTTCCAGGTCAGATGAGGCCTATTTCCAATGAGGCGTCTGGAGACTAATGACACCTAACCTCTGGAACTTCGAAAGGGTCTTTCACACCCTTGCTGCTACTCAAGAAGTTCACCGCCATACCCGTCTCCACTCGAGAGGAAGCACGATGGTCCTGCCCACATCCAGAGGAGCCCCGTTTCCCCCTCGTAGCTCGAGATGAGGGATCCTTTCCCTGCTTTCAACGGGAAAGAATTCCCGGCGTTCCCGTCGCATCTCAAGAGGAGGCACTCTCAACAGGAAAGGCGAGAGGAACTCCATGGTCGTACCACCATTCCAAGAGTCCCCCAGATGTCTCAGTCCATTCCAGAGGAACCTCTTTGCCCTGCACTGGCTCATCATTCACGCCGAGGATCGACTCACACCACGGTGGCACGTGGGACAGCCCTGTGGGAAAGCCTCGAGGGAAAACCACAGATCCTTTGATCCACGCGACGGGAAGCGTGACATTGCTGCTACAGCCTGGAAGGAAAGCGCACGTGCATGCCCCCACTCGAGACGAGTCCTGACTCCCCTAGGGAGACTCCAGAAGTACCCAAAGATCCATGTCACCCCTGAGAGAAAACCTCGGTTCCGGCCCTTACTCCACACAAGGTTTTTGGCCCCGGTATCGACGGGAGAGGAATCCCGAGTGGCCCCCTAGCAACTCGCATGAGGACCAGCCTCTCCTGAAGCCACCAGGGCGGGTCCCTGATGTCCCTGTCGTAACTTGAGAACACCTGCCGCAACTCGAGAAAATCCAGGAAGTTCTCCCTTCCAGGCGAGATGAGGCCTATATCCGATGAGGCGTCTGGAGACTAATGACACCTAACCTCTGGAACTTCGAAAGGGTCTTTCACACCCTTGCTGCAACTCAAGAAGTTCACCGCCATACCCGTCTCCACTCGAGAGGAAGCACGATGGTCCCGCCCACATCCAGAGGAGCCCCGTTTCCGCCTCGTAGCTCGAGATGAGGGATCCTTTCCCTGCTTTCAACGGGAAAGAATTCCCGGCGTTCCCGTCGCATCTCAAGAGGAGGCACTCTCAACAGGAAAGGCGAGAGGAACTCCATGCTCATACCACCATTTCAAAGGTCCCCCAGATATATCAGTCCATTCCAGAGGAACCTCTTTGCCTTCACTGGCTCATCTTTCACGCCGAGGATCGACTCACACCACGGTGGCACGTGGGACAGCCCTGTGGGAAAGCCTCGAGGGAAAGCCTCGAGGGAAAACCACAGATCCTTTGATCCACGCGACGGGAAGCGTGACATTGCTGCTACAGCCTGGAAGGAAAGCGCACGTGCATGCCCCCACTCGAGACGAGGCCTGACTCCCCTGGGGAGACTCCAGAAGTACCCAAAGATCCATGTCAGCCCCTGAGAGGAATCCTCGGTTCCGGCCCTGACTCCACACAAGGTTTTTGGCCCCGGTATCGACGGGAGAGGAATCCCGAGAGGCCCCCTAGCAACTCGCATGGGGACTGGCCTCTCCTGAGGCCACCAGGGCGGGTCCCTGAGGTCCCCGTCGTAACTCGAGAACACCTGCCGCAACTCGAGAAATCCAGGAAGTTCTCCCTTCCAGGCGAGATGAGGCCAATTTCCGATGAGGCCTCTGGAGACTAATGACACCTAAAGTCGGGAACTTCGAAAGGGCCTTTCACACCCTTGCTGCAACTCAAGAAGTTCACCGCCATACCCGTCTACACTCGAAAGGAAGCACGATGGTCCCGCTCACATCCAGAGGAGCCCCGTTTCCCCCTCGTAGCTCGAGATGAGGGATCCTTTCCCTGCTTTTAACGGGAAAGAATTCCAGGCGTTCCCGTCGCATCTCAGGAGGAGGCACTCTCAACAGGAAAGGCGATAGGAACTCCATGGTCGTAGCACCATTCCAGGAGTCCCCCAGATGTCTCAGTCCATTAAAGAGGAACCTCTTTGCCCTGCACTGGCTCATCTTTCACGCCGAGGATCGACTCACACCACGGTGGCACGAGGGACAGCCCTGTGGGAAAGCCTCGAGGGAAAGCCTCGAGGGAAAACCACAGATCCTTTAATCCACGCGACGGGAAGCGTGACATTGCTGCTACAGCCTGGAAGGAAAGCGCACGTGCATGCCCCCACTCGAGACGAGGCCTGACTCCCCTGGGGAGACTCCAGAAGTACCCAAAGATCCATGTCAGCCCCTGAGAGGAATCCTCGGTTCCGGCCCTGACTCCACACAAGGTTTTTGGCCCCGGTATCGACGGGAGAGGAATCCCGAGAGGCCCCCTAGCAACTCGCATGGAGACTGGCCTTTCCTGAGGCCACCAGGGCGGGTCCCTGAGGTCTCCGTCGTAACTCGAGAACACCTGCCGCAACTCGAGAAAATCCAGGAAGTTCTCCCTTCCAGGCGAGATGAGGCCTATTTCCGATGAGGCGTCTGGAGACTAATGACACCTAACCTCTGGAACTTCGAAAGGGTCTTTCACACCCTTGCTGCAACTCAAGAAGTTCACCGCCATACCCGTCTCCACTCGAGAGGAAGCACGATGGTCCCGCCCACATCCAGAGGAGCCCCGTTTCCCCCTCGTAGCTCGAGATGAGGGATCCTTTCCCTGCTTTCAACGGGAAAGAATTCCCGGCGTTCCCGTCGCATCTCAAGGGGAGGCACTCTCAACAGGAAAGGCGAGAGGAACTCCATGGCAGTATCACCATTCCAAGAGTCCCCCAGATGTCTCAGTCCATTCCAGAGGAACCTCTTTGCCCTGCACTGGCTCATCTTTCACGCCGAGGATCGACTCATACCACGGTGGCACGTGGGACAGCCCTGTGGGAAAGCTTAGAGGGAAAGCCTCGAGGGAAAACCACAGATCCTTTGATCCACGCCACGGGAAGCGTGACATTGCTGCTACAGCCTGGACGGAAAGCGCACGTGGATGCCCCACCTCGAGACGAGGCCTGACTCCCCTGGGGAGACTCCAGAAGTACCCAAAGTTCCATGTCAGCCCCTGAGAGGAATCCTCGGTTCCGGCCCTGACTGCACACAAGGTTTTTGGCCCCAGTATCGACGGGAGAGGAATCCCGAGAGGCCCCCTAGCAACTCGCATGGGGACTGGCCTCTCCTGAGGCCACCAGGGCGGGTCCCTGAGGTCCCCGTCGTAACTCGAGAACACCTGCCGCAACTCGAGAAAATCCAGGAAGTTCTCCCTTCCAGGCGAGATGAGGCCTATTTCCGATGAGGTGTCAGGAGACTAATGACACCTAACCTCTGGAACTTCGAAAGGGTCTTTCACACCCTTGCTGCAACTCAAGATGTTCACCACCATACCTGTCTCCACTCGAGAGGAAGCACTATGGTCCCGCCCACATCCAGAGGAGCCCCGTTTCCCCCTCGTAGCTCGAGATGAGGGATCCTTTCCCTGCTTTCAACGGGAAAGAATTCACGGCGTTCCCGACGCATCTCAAGAGGAGGCACTCTCAGCAGGAAAGGCAAGAGGAACTCCATGGTCGTACCACCATTCCAAGAGTCCCCCAGATGTCTCAGTCCATTCCAGAGGAAACTCTTTGCCCTGCACTGGCTCATCTTTCACGCCGAGGATCGACTCACACCACGGTGGCACGTGGGATAGCCCTGTGGGAAAGCCTCGAGGGAAAACCACAGATCCTTTGATCCACGCCACCCGAAGCGTGACATTGCTGCTACAGCCTGGAAGGAAAGCGCACGTGCATGCCCCCACTCGAGACGAGGCCTGACTCCCCTGGGGAGTTCCACAAGTACCCAAAGATCCATGTCAGCCCCTGAGAGGAATCCTCGGTTCCGGCCCTGACTGCACACAAGGTTTTTGGCCCCGGTATCGACGGGAGAGGAATCCCGAGAGGCCCCCTAGCAACTCGCATGGGGACTGGCCTCTCCTGAGGCCACCAGGGCGGGTCCCTGAGGTCCCCGTCGTCACTCGAGAACAGCTGCCGCAACTCGAGAAAATCCAGGAAGTTCTCCCTTCCAGGCGTGATGAGGCCTATTTCCGATGAGGCGTCTGGAGACCAATGACACCTAACCTCTGGAACTTCGAAAGGGTCTTTCACACCCTTGCTGCAACTCAAGAAGTTCACCGCCATACCCGTCTCCACTCGAGAGGAAGCACGATGGTCCCGCCCACATCCAGAGGAGCCCCGTTTCCCCCTCGGAGCTCGAGATGAGGGATCCTTTCCCTGCTTTCAACGGGAAAGAATTCCCGGCGTTTCCTTCGCATCTCAAGAGGAGGCACTCTCAACAGGAAAGGCGAGAGGAACTCCATGGTCGTACCACCATTCCAAGAGTCCCCCAGATGTCTCAGTCCATTCCAGAGGAACCTCTTTGCCCTGCACTGGCTCATCTTTCACGCCGAGGATCGACTCACACCACGGTGGCACGTGGGAAGCCCTGTGGGAAAGCCTCGAGAGAAAGCCTCGAGGGAAAACCACAGATCCTTTGATCCACGCCACGGGAAGCGTGATATTGCTGCTACAGCCTGGACGGAAAGCGCACGTGGATGCCCCAACTCGAGACGAGGCCTGACTCCCCTGGGGAGACTCCAGAAGTACCCAAAGTTCCATGTCAGCCCCTGAGAGGAATCCTCGGTTCCGGCCCTGACTGCACACAAGGTTTTTGCCCCGGTATCGACGGGAGAGGAATCCCGAGAGGCCCTCTAGCAACTCGCATGGGGACTGGCCTCTCCTGAGGCCACCAGGGCGGGTCCCTGAGGTCCCCGTCGTAACTCGAGAACACCTGCCGCAACTCGAGAAAATCCAGGAAGTTCTCCCTTCCAGGCGAGATGAGGCCTATTTCCGATGAGGCGTCTGGAGACTAATGACACCTAACCTCTGGAACTTCGAAAGGGTCTTTCACACCCTTGCTGCAACTCAAGAAGTTCACCGCCATACCCGTCTCCACTCGAGAGGAAGCACGATGGTCCCGCCCACATCCAGAGGAGCCCCGTTTCCCCCTCGTGTCTCGAGATGAGGGATCCTTTCCCTGCTTTCAACGGGAAAGAATTCCCGGCGTTCCCGTCGCATCTCAAGAGGAGGCACTCTCAACAGGAAAGGCGAGAGGAACTCCATGGTCGTACCACCATTCCAAGAGTCCCCCAGATGTCTCAGTCCATTCCAGAGGAACCTCTTTGCCCTGCACTGGCTCATCTTTCACGCCGAGGATCGACTCACACCACGGTGGCACGTGGGACAGCCCTGTGGGAAAGCCTCGAGGGAAAGCCTCGAGGGAAAACCACAGATCCTTTGATCCACGCGACGGGAAGCGTGACATTGCTGCTACAGCCTGGAAGGAAAGCGCACGTGCATGCCCCCACTCGAGACGAGGCCTGACTCCCCTGGGGAGACTCCAGAAGTACCCAAAGATCCGTGTCAGCCCCTGAGAGGAATCCTCGGTTCCGGCCCTGACTCCACACAAGGTTTTTGGCCCCAGTATCGACGGGAGAGGAATCCCGCGAGGCCCCCTAGCAACTCGCATGGGGACTGGCCTCTCCTGAGGCCACCTGGGCGGGTCCCTGAGGTCCCCGTCGTAACTCGAGAACACCTGCCGCAACTCGAGAAAATCCAGGAAGTTCTCCCTTCCAGGCGAGATGAGGCCTATTTCCGATGAGGCGTCTGGAGACTAATGACACCTAACCTCTGGAACATCGAAAGGGTCTTTCACACCCTTGCTGCAACTCAAGAAGTTCACCGCCATACCCGTATCCACTCGAGAGGAAGCACGATGGTCCCGCCCACATCCAGAGGAGCCCCGTTTCCCCCTCGTAGCTCGAGATGAGGGATCCTTTCCCTGCTTTCAACGGGAAAGAATTCCCGAAGTTCCCGTCGCATCTCAAGAGGAGGCACTCTCAACAGGAAAGGCGAGAGGAACTCCATGGTCGTACCACCATTCCAAGAGTCCCCCAGATGTCTCAGTCCATTCCAGAGGAACCTGTTTGCCCTGCACTGGCACATCTTTCACACCGAGGATCGACTCACACCACGGTGGCACGTGGGACAGCCCTGTGGGAAAGCCTCGAGGGAAAGCCTCGAGGGAAAACCACAGATCCTTTGATCCACGCGATGGGAAGCGTGACATTGCTGCTACAGCCTGGAAGGAAAGCGCACGTGCATGCCCCCACTCGAGACGAGGCCTGACTCCCCTGGGGAGACTCCAGAAGTACCCAAAGATCCATGTCAGCCCCTGAGAGGAATCCTTGGTTCCGGCCCTGACTCCACACAAGGTTTTTGGCCCCAGTATCGACGGGAGAGGAATCCCGAGAGGCCCCCTAGCAACTCGCATGGGGACTGGCCTCTCCTGAGGCCACCAGGGCGGGTCCCTGAGGTCCCCGTTGTAACTCGAGAACACCTGCCACAACTCGAGAAAATCCAGGAAGTTCTCCCTTCCAGGCGAGATGAGGCCTATTTCTGATGAGGCGTCTGGAGACTAATGACACCTAACCTCTGGAACTTCGAAAGGGTCTTTCACACCCTTGCTGCAACTCAAGAAGTTCACCGCCATACCCGTCTCCACTCGAGAGGAAGCACGATGGTCCCGCCCACATCCAGAGGAGCCCCGTTTCCGCCTCATAGCTCGAGATGAGGGATCCTTTGCCTGCTTTCAACGGGAAAGAATTCCCGGCGTTCCCGACGCATCTCAACAGGAGGCACTCTCAACAGGAAAGGCGAGAGGAACTCCATGGTCGTACCACCATTCCAAGAGTCCCCCAGATGTCTCCGTCCATTCCAGAGGAACCTCTTTGCCCTGCACTGGCTCATCTTTCACGCTGAGGATCGACTCACACCACGGTGGCACGTGGGACAGCCCTGTGGGAAAGCCTCGAGGGAAAGCCTCGAGGGAAAACCACAGATCCTTTGATCCACGCGACGGGAAGCGTGACATTGCTGCTACAGCCTGGAAGGAAAGCGCACGTGCATGCCCCCACTCGAGACGAGGCCTGACTCCCCTAGGGAGACTCCAGAAGTACCCAAAGATCCATGTCAGCCCCTGAGAGGAATCCTCGGTTCCGGCCCTGACTCCACACAAGGTTTTTGGCCCCGGTATCGACGGGAGAGGAATCCCGAGAGGCCCCCTAGCAACTCGCATGAGGACTGGCCTCTCCTGAGGCCACCAGAGCGGGTCCCTGAGGTCCCCGTCGTAACTCGAGAACACCTGCCGCAACTCGAGAAAATCCAGGAAGTTCTCCCTTCCAGGCGAGATGAGGCCTATTTCCGATGAGGCGTCTGGAGACTAATGACACCTAACCTCTGGAACTTCGAAAGGGTCTTTCACACCCTTGCTGCAATTCAAGAAGTTCACCGCCATACCCGTCTCCACTCGAGAGGAAGCACGATGGTCCCGCCCACATCCAGAGGAGCCCCGTTTCCCCCTCGGAGCTCGAGATGAGGGATCCTTTCCCTGCTTTCAACGGGAAAGAATTCCCGAAGTTCCCGTCGCATCTCAAGAGGAGGCACTCTCAACAGGAAAGGCGAGAGGAACTCCATGGTCGTACCACCATTCCAAGAGTCCCCCAGATGTCTCAGTCCATTCCAGAGGAACCTCTTTGCCCTGCACTGGCACATCTTTCACGCCGAGGATCGACTCACACCACGGTGGCACGTGGGACAGCCCTGTGGGAAAGCCTCGAGGGAAAGCCTCGAGGGAAAACCACAGATCCTTTGATCCACGCGACGGGAAGCGTGACATTGCTGCTACAGCCTGGAAGGAAAGCGCACGTGCATGCCCCCACTCGAGACGAGGCCTGACTCCCCTGGGGAGACTCCAGAAGTACCCAAAGATCCATGTCAGCCCCTGAGAGGAATCCTCGGTTCCGGCCCTGACTCCACACAAGGTTTTTGGCCCCGGTATCGACGGGAGAAGAATCCCGAGTGGCCCCCTAGCAACTCGCATGAGGACCAGCCTCTCCTGAGGCCACCAGGGCGGGTCCCTGATGTCCCTGTCGTAACTTGAGAACACCTGCCGCAACTCGAGAAAATCCAGGAAGTTCTCCCTTCCAGGCGAGATGAGGCCTATATCCGATGAGGCGTCTGGAGACTAATGACACCTAACCTCTGGAAATTCGAAAGGGTCTTTCACACCCTTGCTGCAACTCAAGAAGTTCACCGCCATACCCGTCTCCACTCGAGAGGAAGCACGATGGTCCCGCCCACATCCAGAGGAGCCCCGTTTCCGCCTCGTAGCTCGAGATGAGGGATCCTTTCCCTGCTTTCAACGGGAAAGAATTCCCGGCGTTCCCGTCGCATCTCAAGAGGAGGCACTCTCAACAGGAAAGGCGAGAGGAACTCCATGCTCATACCACCATTTCAAAGGTCCCCCAGATATATCAGTCCATTCCAGAGGAACCTCTTTGCCTTCACTGGCTCATCTTTCACGCCGAGGATCGACTCACACCACGGTGGCACGTGGGACAGCCCTGTGGGAAAGCCTCGAGGGAAAGCCTCGAGGGAAAACCACAGATCCTTGATCCACGCGATGGGAAGCGTGACATTGCTGCTACAGCCTGGAAGGAAAGCGCACGTGCATGCCCCCTCTCGAGCCGAGGCCTGACTCCCCTGTGGAGACTCCAGAAGTACCCAAAGATCCATGTCAGCCCCTGAGAGGAATCCTCGGTTCCGGCCCTGACTCCACACAAGGTTTTTGGCTCCGGTATCGACGGGAGAGGAATCCCGAGAGGCCCCCTAGCAACTCTCATGGGGACTGGCCTCTCCTGAGGCCACCAGGGCGGATCCCTGAGTTCCCCGTCGTAACTCGAGAACACCTGCCGCAACTCGAGAAAATCCAGGAAGTTCTCCCTTCCAGGCGAGATGAGGCCTATTTCTGATGAGGCGTCTGGAGACTAATGACACCTAACCTCTGGAACTTCGAAAGGGTCTTTCACACCCTTGCTGCAACTCAAGAAGTTCACCGCCATACCCGTCTCCACTCGAGAGGAAGCACGATGGTCCGGCCCACATCCAGAGGAGCCCCGTTTCCCCCTCGTAGCTCGAGATGAGGGATCCTTTCCCTGCTTTCAACGGGAAAGATTTCCCGGCGTTCCCGTCGCATCTCAAGAGGAGGCACTCTCAACAGGAAAGGCGAGAGGAACTCCATGGTCGTACCACCATTCCAAGAGTCCCCCAGATGTCTCAGTCCATTCCAGAGGAACCTCTTTGCCCTGCACTGGCACATCTTTCACGCCGAGGATCGACTCACACCACGGTGGCACGTGGGACAGCCCTGTGGGAAAGCCTCGAGGGAAAGCCTCGCGGGAAAACCACAGATCCTTTCATCCACGCCACGGGAAGCGTGACATTGCTGCTACAGCCTGGAAGGAAAGCGCACGTGCATGCCCCCACTCGAGACGAGGCCTGACTCCCCTGGGGAGACTCCATAAGTACCCAAAGATCCATGTAAGCCCCTGAGAGGAATCCTCGGTTCCGGCCCTGACTCCACACAAGGTTTTTGGCCCCGGTATCGACGGGAGAGGAATCCCGAGAGGCACCCTAGCAAGTCTCATGGGGACTGGCCTCTCCTGAGGCCACCAGGGCGGGTCCCTGAGGTCCCCGTCGTAACTCGAGAACACCTGCCGCAACTCGAGAAAATCCAGGAAGTTCTCCCTTCCAGGCGAGATGAGGCCTATTTCCGATGAGGCGTCTGGAGACTAATGACACCTAAACTCTGGAACTTCGAAAGGGTTTTTCACACCCTTGCTGCAACTCAAGAAGTTCACCGCCATACCCGTCTCCACTCGAGAGGAAGCATGATAGTCCCGCCCACATCCAGAGGAGCCCCGTTTCCCCCTCGCAGCTCGAGATGAGGGATCCTTTCCCTGCTTTCAACGGGAAAGAATTCCCGGCGTTCCCGACGCATCTCAAGAGGAGGCACTCTCAGCAGGAAAGGCAAGAGGAACTCCATGGTCGTACCACCATTCCAAGAGTCCCCCAGATGTCTCAGTCCATTCCAGAGGAACCTCTTTGCCCTGCACTGGCTCATCTTTCACGCCGAGGATCGACTCACACCACGGTGGCACGTGGGACAGCCCTGTGGGAAAGCCTCGAGGGAAAGCCTCGAGGGAAAACCACAGATCCTTTGATCCACGCCACGGGACGCGTGACATTGCTGCTACAGCCTGGAAGGAAAGCGCACGTGCATGCCCCCACTCGAGACGAGGCCTGACTCCCCTGGGGAGACTCCAGAAGTACCCAAAGATCCATGTCAGCCCCTGAGAGGAATCCTCGGTTCCGGCCCTGACTCCACACAAGGCTTTGGCCCCGGTATCGACGGGAGAGGAATCCCGAGTGGCCCCCTAGCCAGTCGCAAGGGGACTGGCCTCTCCTGAGGCCACCAGGGCGGGTCCCTGAGGTCCCCGTCGTAACTCGAGAACACCTGCCGCAACTCGAGAAAATCCAGGAAGTTCTCCCTTCCAGGCGAGATGAGGCCTATTTCCGATGAGGCGTCTGGAGACTAATGACACCTAACCTCTGGAACTTCGAAAGGGTCTTTCACACCCTTGCTGCAACTCAAGAAGTTCACCGCCATACCCGTCTCCACTCGAGAGGAAGCACGATAGTCCCTCCCACATCCAGAGGAGCCCCGTTTCCCCCTCGGAGCTCGAGATGAGGGATCCTTTCCCTGCTTTCAACGGGAAAGAATTCCCAGCGTTCCCGTCGCATCTCAAGAGGAGGCACTCTCAACAGGAAAGGCGAGAGGAACTCCATGGTCGTACCACCATTCCAAGAGTCCCCCAGATGTCTCAGTCCATTCCAGAGGAACCTGTTTGCCCTGCACTGGCACATCTTTCACACCGAGGATCGACTCACACCACGGTGGCACGTGGGACAGCCCTGTGGGAAAGCCTCGAGGGAAAGCCTCGAGGGAAAACCACAGATCCTTTGATCCACGCGACGGGAAGCGTGACATTGCTGCTACAGCCTGGAAGGAAAGCGCACGTGCATGCCCCCACTCGAGACGAGGCCTGACTCCCCTGGGGAGACTCCAGAAGTACCCAAAGATCCATGTCAGCCCCTGAGAGGAATCCTTGGTTCCGGCCCTGACTCCACACAAGGTTTTTGGCCCCAGTATCGACGGGAGAGGAATCCCGAGAGGCCCCCTAGCAACTCGCATGGGGACTGGCCTCTCCTGAGGCCACCAGGGCGGGTCCCTGAGGTCCCCGTTGTAACTCGAGAACACCTGCCACAACTCGAGAAAATCCAGGAAGTTCTCCCTTCCAGGCGAGATGAGGCCTATTTCTGATGAGGCGTCTGGAGACTAATGACACCTAACCTCTGGAACTTCGAAAGGGTCTTTCACACCCTTGCTGCAACTCAAGAAGTTCACCGCCATACCCGTCTCCACTCGAGAGGAAGCACGATGGTCCCGCCCACATCCAGAGGAGCCCCGTTTCCGCCTCGTAGCTCGAGATGAGGGATCCTTTGCCTGCTTTCAACGGGAAAGAATTCCCGGCGTTCCGGACGCATCTCAACAGGAGGCACTCTCAACAGGAAAGGCGAGAGGAACTCCATGGTCGTACCACCATTCCAAGAGTCCCCCAGATGTCTCCGTCCATTCCAGAGGAACCTCTTTGCCCTGCACTGGCTCATCTTTCACGCTGAGGATCGACTCACACCACGGTGGCACGTGGGACAGCCCTGTGGGAAAGCCTCGAGGGAAAGCCTCGAGGGAAAACCACAGATCCTTTGATCCACGCGACGGGAAGCGTGACATTGCTGCTACAGCCTGGAAGGAAAGCGCACGTGCATGCCCCCACTCGAGACGAGGCCTGTCTCCCCTAGGGAGACTCCAGAAGTACCCAAAGATCCATGTCAGCCCCTGAGAGGAATCCTCGGTTCCGGCCCTGACTCCACACAAGGTTTTTGGCCCCGGTATCGACGGGAGAGGAATCCCGAGAGGCCCCCTAGCAACTCGCATGAGGACTGGCCTCTCCTGAGGCCACCAGAGCGGGTCCCTGAGGTCCCCGTCGTAACTCGAGAACACCTGCCGCAACTCGAGAAAATCCAGGAAGTTCTCCCTTCCAGGCGAGATGAGGCCTATTTCCGATGAGGCGTCTGGAGACTAATGACACCTAACCTCTGGAACTTCGAAAGGGTCTTTCACACCCTTGCTGCAATTCAAGAAGTTCACCGCCATACCCGTCTCCACTCGAGAGGAAGCACGATGGTCCCGCCCACATCCAGAGGAGCCCCGTTTCCCCCTCGGAGCTCGAGATGAGGGATCCTTTCCCTGCTTTCAACGGGAAAGAATTCCCGAAGTTCCCGTCGCATCTCAAGAGGAGGCACTCTCAACAGGAAAGGCGAGAGGAACTCCATGGTCGTACCACCATTCCAAGAGTCCCCCAGATGTCTCAGTCCATTCCAGAGGAACCTCTTTGCCCTGCACTGGCACATCTTTCACGCCGAGGATCGACTCACACCACGGTGGCACGTGGGACAGCCCTGTGGGAAAGCCTCGAGGGAAAGCCTCGAGGGAAAACCACAGATCCTTTGATCCACGCGACGGGAAGCGTGACATTGCTGCTACAGCCTGGAAGGAAAGCGCACGTGCATGCCCCCACTCGAGACGAGGCCTGACTCCCCTGGGGAGACTCCAGAAGTACCCAAAGATCCATGTCAGCCCCTGAGAGGAATCCTCGGTTCCGGCCCTGACTCCACACAAGGTTTTTGGCCCCGGTATCGACGGGAGAGGAATCCCGAGTGGCCCCCTAGCAACTCGCATGAGGACCAGCCTCTCCTGAGGCCACCAGGGCGGGTCCCTGATGTCCCTGTCGTAACTTGAGAACACCTGCCGCAACTCGAGAAAATCCAGGAAGTTCTCCCTTCCAGGCGAGATGAGGCCTATATCCGATGAGGCGTCTGGAGACTAATGACACCTAACCTCTGGAACTTCGAAAGGGTCTTTCACACCCTTGCTGCAACTCAAGAAGTTCACCGCCATACCCGTCTCCACTCGAGAGGAAGCACGATGGTCCCGCCCACATCCAGAGGAGCCCCGTTTCCGCCTCGTAGCTCGAGATGAGGGATCCTTTCCCTGCTTTCAACGGGAAAGAATTCCCGGCGTTCCCGTCGCATCTCAAGAGGAGGCACTCTCAACAGGAAAGGCGAGAGGAACTCCATGCTCATACCACCATTTCAAAGGTCCCCCAGATATATCAGTCCATTCCAGAGGAACCTCTTTGCCTTCACTGGCTCATCTTTCACGCCGAGAATCGACTCACACCACGGTGGCACGTGGGACAGCCCTGTGGGAAAGCCTCGAGGGAAAGCCTCGAGGGAAAACCACAGATCCTTGATCCACGCGATGGGAAGCGTGACATTGCTGCTACAGCCTGGAAGGAAAGCGCACGTGCATGCCCCCTCTCGAGCCGAGGCCTGACTCCCCTGTGGAGACTCCAGAAGTACCCAAAGATCCATGTCAGCCCCTGAGAGGAATCCTCGGTTCCGGCCCTGACTCCACACAAGGTTTTTGGCTCCGGTATCGACGGGAGAGGAATCCCGAGAGGCCCCCTAGCAACTCTCATGGGGACTGGCCTCTCCTGAGGCCACCAGGGCGGATCCCTGAGTTCCCCGTCGTAACTCGAGAACACCTGCCGCAACTCGAGAAAATCCAGGAAGTTCTCCCTTCCAGGCGAGATGAGGCCTATTTCTGATGAGGCGTCTGGAGACTAATGACACCTAACCTCTGGAACTTCGAAAGGGTCTTTCACACCCTTGCTGCAACTCAAGAAGTTCACCGCCATACCCGTCTCCACTCGAGAGGAAGCACGATGGTCCGGCCCACATCCAGAGGAGCCCCGTTTCCCCCTCGTAGCTCGAGATGAGGGATCCTTTCCCTGCTTTCAACGGGAAAGATTTCCCGGCGTTCCCGTCGCATCTCAAGAGGAGGCACTCTCAACAGGAAAGGCGAGAGGAACTCCATGGTCGTACCACCATTCCAAGAGTCCCCCAGATGTCTCAGTCCATTCCAGAGGAACCTCTTTGCCCTGCACTGGCACATCTTTCACGCCGAGGATCGACTCACACCACGGTGGCACGTGGGACAGCCCTGTGGGAAAGCCTCGAGGGAAAGCCTCGCGGGAAAACCACAGATCCTTTCATCCACGCCACGGGAAGCGTGACATTGCTGCTACAGCCTGGAAGGAAAGCGCACGTGCATGCCCCCACTCGAGACGAGGCCTGACTCCCCTGGGGAGACTCCATAAGTACCCAAAGATCCATGTCAGCCCCTGAGAGGAATCCTCGGTTCCGGCCCTGACTCCACACAAGGTTTTTGGCCCCGGTATCGACGGGAGAGGAATCCCGAGAGGCCCCCTAGCAAGTCTCATGGGGACTGGCCTCTCCTGAGGCCACCAGGGCGGGTCCCTGAGGTCCCCGTCGTAACTCGAGAACACCTGCCGCAACTCGAGAAAATCCAGGAAGTTCTCCCTTCCAGGCGAGATGAGGCCTATTTCCGATGAGGCGTCTGGAGACTAATGACACCTAAACTCTGGAACTTCGAAAGGGTTTTTCACACCCTTGCTGCAACTCAAGAAGTTCACCGCCATACCCGTCTCCACTCGAGAGGAAGCATGATAGTCCCGCCCACATCCAGAGGAGCCCCGTTTCCCCCTCGCAGCTCGAGATGAGGGATCCTTTCCCTGCTTTCAACGGGAAAGAATTCCCGGCGTTCCCGACGCATCTCAAGAGGAGGCACTCTCAGCAGGAAAGGCAAGAGGAACTCCATGGTCGTACCACCATTCCAAGAGTCCCCCAGATGTCTCAGTCCATTCCAGAGGAACCTCTTTGCCCTGCACTGGCTCATCTTTCACGCCGAGGATCGACTCACACCACGGTGGCACGTGGGACAGCCCTGTGGGAAAGCCTCGAGGGAAAGCCTCGAGGGAAAACCACAGATCCTTTGATCCACGCCACGGGAAGCGTGACATTGCTGCTACAGCCTGGAAGGAAAGCGCACGTGCATGCCCCCACTCGAGACGAGGCCTGACTCCCCTGGGGAGACTCCAGAAGTACCCAAAGATCCATGTCAGCCCCTGAGAGGAATCCTCGGTTCCGGCCCTGACTCCACACAAGGCTTTGGCCCCGGTATCGACGGGAGAGGAATCCCGAGAGGCCCCCTAGCCAGTCGCAAGGGGACTGGCCTCTCCTGAGGCCACCAGGGCGGGTCCCTGAGGTCCCCGTCGTAACTCGAGAACACCTGCCGCAACTCGAGAAAATCCAGGAAGTTCTCCCTTCCAGGCGAGATGAGGCCTATTTCCGATGAGGCGTATGGAGACTAATGACACCTAACCTCTGGAACTTCGAAAGGGTCTTTCACACCCTTGCTGCAACTCAAGAAGTTCACCGCCATACCCGTCTCCACTCGAGAGGAAGCACGATAGTCCCTCCCACATCCAGAGGAGCCCCGTTTCCCCCTCGGAGCTCGAGATGAGGGATCCTTTCCCTGCTTTCAACGGGAAAGAATTCCCAGCGTTCCCGTCGCATCTCAAGAGGAGGCACTCTCAACAGGAAAGGCGAGAGGAACTCCATGGTCGTATCACCATTCCAAGAGTCCCCCAGATGTCTCAGTCCATTCCAGAGGAACCTCTTTGCCCTGCACTGGCTCATCTTTCACGCCGAGGATCGACTCATACCACGGTGGCACGTGGGACAGCCCTGTGGGAAAGCCTCGAGGGAAAGCCTCGAGGGAAAACCACAGATCCTTTGATCCACGCGACGGGAAGCGTGACATTGCTGCTACAGCCTGGAAGGAAAGCGCACGTGCATGCCCCCACTCGAGACGAGGCCTGACTCCCCTGGGGAGACTCCAGAAGTACCCAAAGATCCATGTCAGCCCCTGAGAGGAATCCTCGGTTCCGGCCCTGACTCCACACAAGGCTTTGGCCCCGGTATCGACGGGAGAGGAATCCCGAGAGGCCCCCTAGCAACTCGCATGGGGACTGGCCTCTCCTGAGGCCACCAGGGCGGGTCCCTGAGGTCCCCGTCGTAACTCGAGAACACCTGCCGCAACTCGAGAAATCCAGGAAGTTCTCCCTTCCAGGCGAGATGAGGCCAATTTCCGATGAGGCCTCTGGAGACTAATGACACCTAATGTCGGGAACTTCGAAAGGGCCTTTCACACCCTTGCTGCAACTCAAGAAGTTCACCGCCATACCCGTCTACACTCGAAAGGGAGCACGATGGTCCCACCCACATCCAGAGGAACCCCGTTTCCCCCTCGTAGCTCGAGATAAGGGATCCTTTGCCTGCTTTCAACGGGAAAGAATTCCCGGCGTTCCCGTCGCATCTCAAAAGGAGGCACTCTCAACAGGAAAGGCGAGAGGAACTCCATGATCGTACCACCATTCCAAGAGTCCCCCAGATGTCTCAGTCCATTCCAGAGGAACCTCTTTGCCCTGCACTGGCTCATCTTTCACGCCGAGGATCGACTCACACCACGGTGGCACGTGGGACAGCCCTGTTGGAAAGCCTCGAGGGAAAGCCTTGAGGGAAAACCACAGATCCTTAGATTCACGCGACGGGAAGCGTGACATTACTGCTACAGCCTGGAGGGAAAGGGCACGTGCATGCCCCCACTCAAGACGAGGCCTGACTCCCCTGGGGAGACTTCAGAAGTACCCCAAGATTCATGTCAGCCCCTGAGTGGAATCCTCGGTTCCGGCCCTGACTCCACCAAAGGATTTTGGCCCCGGTATCGACGGGAAAGGAATCCCTAGAGGCCCCCTGGCAACTCGCATGGGGACTGGCTTTTCCTGAGGACACCAGGGCGGTTCCCTGATGTCCCCTTTGTAACTCGAGAACACCTGCCGCAACTCGAGAAATTCCAGGAAGTTCTCCCTTCCAGGCGAGATGAGGCCTATTTCCGATGAGGCGTCTGGAGACTAATGACACCTAACCTCTGGAACTTCGAAAGGGTCTTTCACACCCTTGCTGCAACTCAAGAAGTTCACCGCCATACCCGTCTCCACTCGAGAGGAAGCACGATGGTCCCGCCCACATCCAGAGGAGCCCCGTTTCCCCCTCGTAGCTCGAGATGAGGGATCCTTTCCCTTCTTTCAACGGGAAAGAATTCCCGGCGTTCCCGTCGCATCTCAAGAGGAGGCACTCTCAACAGGAAAGGCGAGAGGAACTCCATGGTCATACCACCATTCCACGAGTCCCCCAGATGTCTCAGTCCATTCCAGAGGAACCTCTTTGCCCTGCACTGGCTCATCTTTCACGCCGAGGATCGACTCACACCACGGTGGCACGTGGGACTGCCCTGTGGGAAAGCCTCGAGGGAAAGCCTCGAGGGAAAACCACAGATCCTTTGATCCACGCGACGGGAAGCGTGACATTGCTGCTACAGCCTGGAAGGAAAGCGCACGTGCATGCCCCCACTCGAGACGAGGCCTGACTCCCCTGGGGAGACTCCAGAAATACCCAAAGACCCATGTCAGCCCCTGAGAGGAATCCTCGGTTCCGGCCCTGACTCCACACAAGGTTTTTGGCCCCGGTATCGACGGGAGAGTAATCCCGAGAGGCCCCCTAGCAACTCGCATGGGGACTGGCCTCTCCTGAGGCCACCAGGGCGGGTCCCTGAGGTCCCCGTCGTAACTCGAGAACACCTGCCGTAACTCGAGAAAATCCAGGAAGTTCTCCCTTCCAGGCGAGATGAGGCCTATTTCCGATGAGGCGTCTGGAGACTAATGCACCTAACCTCTGGAACTTCGAAAGGGTCTTTCACACGCTTGCTGCAACTCAAGAAGTTCACCGCCATACCCGTCTCCACTCGAGAGGAAGCACGATGGTCCCGCCCACATCCAGAGGAGCCCCGTTTCCCCCTCGTAGCTCGAGATGAGGGATCCTTTCCCTGCTTTCAACGGGAAAGAATTCCCGGCGTTCCCGTCGCATCTCTAGAGGAGGCACTCTCAACAGGAAAGGCGAGAGGAACTCCATGGTCGTACCACCATTCCAAGAGTCCCCCAGATGTCTCAGTCCATTCCAGAGGAACCTCTTTGCCCTGCACTGGCTCATCTTTCACGCCGAGGATCGACTCACACAACGGTGGCACGTGGGACAGCCCTGTGGGAAAGCCTCGAGAGAAAACCACAGATCCTTTGATCCACGACACGGGAAGCGTGACATTGCTGCTACAGCCTGGAAGGAAAGCGCACGTGAATGCCCCCACTCGAGACGAGGCCTGACTCCCCTGGGGAGACTCCAGAAATACCCAAAGATCCATGTCAGCCCCTGAGAGGAATCCTCGGTTCCGGCCCTGACTCCACACAAGGTTTTTGGCCCCGGTATCGACGGGAGAGGAATCCCGAGAGGCCCCCTAGCAACTCGCATGGGGATTGGCCTCTCCTGACGCCACCAGGGTGGGTCCCTGAGGTCCCCGTCGTAACTCGAGAACACTTGCCGCAACTCGAGAAAATCCAGGAAGTTCTCCCTTCCAGGCGAGATGAGGCCTATTTCCGATGAGGCGTCTGGAGATTAATGACACCTAACCTCTGGAACTTCGAAAGGGTCTTTCACACCCTTGCTGCAACTCAAGAAGTTCACCGCCATACCCGTCTCCACTCGAGAGGAATCACGATGGTCCCGCCCACATCCAGAGGAGCCCCGTATCCCCCTCGTAGCTCGAGATGAGGGATCCTTTCCCTGCTTTCAACGGGAAAGAATTCCCGGCGTTCCCGTCGCATCTCAAGAGGAGGCACTCTCAACAGGAAAGGCGAGAGGAACTCCATGGTCGTAGCACCATTCCAAGAGTCCCCCAGATGTCTCAGTCCATTCCAGAGGAACCTCTTTGCCCTGCACTGGCTCATCTTTCACGCCGAGGATCGACTCACACCACGGGGGCACGTGAGACAGCCCTGTGGGAAAGCCTCGAGAGAAAACCACATATCCTTTGATCCACGACACGGGAAGCGTGACATTGCTGCTACAGCCTTGAAGGAAAGCGCACGTGCATGCCCCCACTCGAGACGAGGCCTGAATCCCCTGTGGAGACTCCAGAAGTACCCAAAGATCCATGTCAGCCCCTGAGAGGAATCCTCGGTTCCGGCCCTGACTCCACACAAGGTTTTTGGCCCCGGTATCGACGGGAGAGGAATCCCGAGAGGCCCCCTAGCAACTCGCATGGGGACTGGCCTCTCCTGAGGCCACCAGGGCGGGTCCCTGAGGTCCCCGTCGTAACTCGAGAACACCTGCCGCAACTCGAGAAAATCCAGGAAGTTCTCCCTTCCAGGCGAGATGAGGCCTATTTCCGATGAGGAGTCTGGAGACTAATGACACCTAACCTCTGGAACTTCGAAAGGGTCTTTCACACCCTTGCTGCAACTCAAGAAGTTCACCGCCATACCCGTCTCCACTCGAGAGGAAGCACGATGGTCCCGCCCACATCCAGAGGAGCCCCGTTTCCCCCTCGTAGCTCGAGATGAGGGATCCTTTCCCTGCTTTCAACGGGAAAGAATTCCCGGCGTTCCCGTCGCATCTCAAAAGGAGGCACTCTCAACAGGAAAGGCGAGAGGAACTCCATGGTCGTACCACCATTCCAAGAGTCCCCCAGATGTCTCAGTCCATTCCAGAGGAACCTCTTTGCCCTGCACTGGCTCATCTTTCACGCCGAGGATCGACTCACACCACGGTGGCACGTGGGACAGCCCTGTGGGAAAGCCTCGAGGGAAAGCCTCGAGGGAATACCACAGATCCTTTGATCCACGCGACGGGAAGCGTGACATTGATGCTACAGCCTGGAAGGAAAGCGCACGTGCATGCCCCCACTCGAGACGAGGCCTGACTCCCCTGGGGAGACTCCAGAAGTACCCAAAGATCCATGTCAGCCCCTGAGAGGAATCCTCGGTTCCGGCCCTGACTCCACACAAGGTTTTTGGCCCCGGTATCGACGGGAGAGGAATCCCGAGAGGCCCCCTAGCAACTCGCATGGGGACTGGCCTCTCCTGAGGGCACCAGGGCGGGTCCCTGAGGTCCCCGTCGTAACTCGAGAACACCTGCCGCATCTCGAGAAAATCCAGGAAGTTCTCCCTTCCAGGCGAGATGAGGCCTATTACCGATGAGGCGTCTGGAGACAAATGACACCTAACCTCTGGAACTTCGAAAGGGTCTTTCACACCCTTGCTGCAACTCAAGAAGTTCACCCCCATACCCGTCTCCACTCGAGAGGAAGCACGATGGTCCCGCCCACATCCAGAGGAGCCCCGTTTCCCCCTCGTAGCTCGAGATGAGGGATCCTTTCCCTGCTTTCAACGGGAAAGAATTCCCGGCTTTCCCATCGCATCTCAAGAGGAGGCACTCTCAACAGGAAAGGCGAGAGGAACTCCATGGTCGTACCACCATTCCAAGAGTCCCCCAGATTTCTCAGTCCATTCCAGAGGAACCTCTTTGCCCTGCACTGGCTCATCTTTCACGCCGAGGATCGACTCACACCACGGTGGCACGTGGGACAGCCCTGCTGGAAAGCCTCGAGGGAAAGCCTCGAGGGAAAACCACAGATCTTTTGATGCACGCGACGGGAAGCGTGACATTGCTGCTACAGCCTGGAAGGAAAGCGCACGTGCATGCCCCCACTCGAGACGAGGCCTGACTCCCCTGGGGAGACTCCAGAAGTACCCAAAGATCCATGTCACCCCTGAGAGGAATCCTCGGTTCCGGCCCTGACTCCACACAAGGTTTTTGGCCCCGGTATCGACGGGAGAGGAATCCCGAGAGGCCCCCTAGCAACTCGCATGGGGACTGGCCTCTCCTGAGGCCACCAGGGCGGGTCCCTGAGGTCCCCGTCATAACTCGAGAACACCTGCCGCAACTCGAGAAAATCCAGGAAGTTCTCCCTTCCAGGCGAGATGAGGCCTATTTCCGATGAGGCGTCTGGAGACTAATGACACCTAACCTCTGGAATTTCGAAAGGGTCTTTCACACCCTTGCTGCAACTCAAGAAGTTCACCGCCATACCTTTGTCCACTCGAGAGGAAGCACGATGGTCCCGCCCACATCCAGAGGAGCCCCGTTTCCCCCTCGTAGCTCGAGATGAGGGATCCTTTCCCTGCTTTCAACGGGAAAGAATTCCCGGCGTTCCCGTCGCATCCAAAGAGGAGGCACTCTAAACAGGAAAGGCGAGAGGAACTCCATGGTCGTACCACCATTCCAAGAGTCCCCCAGATGTCTCAGTCCATTCCAGAGGAACCTCTTTGCCCTGCACTGGCTCATCTTTCACGCCGAGGATCGACTCACACCACGGTGGCACGTGGGACAGCCCTGTGGGAAAGCCTCGAGGGAAAGCCTCGAGGGAAAACCACAGATCCTTTGATTCTCGCGACGGGAAGTGTGACATTGCTGCTACAGCCTGGAAGGAAAGCGCACGTGCATGCCCCCACTCGAGACGAGGCCTGACTCCCCTGGGGAGACTCCAGAAGTACCCAAACATCCATGTCACCCCTGAGAGGAATGCTCGGTTCCGGCCCTGACTCCACACAAGGCTTTTGGCCCCGGTATCGATGGGAGAGGAATCCCGAGAGGCCCCCTAGCAACTCGCATGGGGACTGGCCTCTCCTGAGGCCACCAGGGCGGGTCCCTGAAGTCCCCGTCGTAACTCGAGAACACCTGCCGCAACTCGAGAAAATCCAGGAAGTTCTCCCTTCCAGGCGAGATGAGGCCTATTTCCGATGAGGCGTCTGCAGACTAATGACACCTAAACTCTGGAACTTCGAAAGGGTCTTTCACACCCTTGCTGCAACTCAAGAAGTTCACCGCCATACCCGTGTCCACTCGGGAGGAAGCACGATGGTCCCGCCCACATCCAGAGGAGCCCCGTTTCCCCCTCGGATCTCGAGATGAGGGATCCTTTCCCTGCTTTCAACGGGAATGAATTTCCGGCGTTCCCGTCGCATCTCAAGAGGAGGCACTCTCAACAGGAAAGGCGAGAGGAACTCCATGGTCGTACCACCATTCCAAGAGTCCCCCAGATGTCTCAGTCCATTCCAGAGGAACCTCTTTGCCCTGCACTGGCTCATCTTTCACGCCGAGGATCGACTCACACCACGGTGGCACGTGGGACAGCCCTGTGGGAAAGCCTCGAAGGAAAACCACAGATCCTTTGATCCACGCGACGGGAAGCGTGACATTGCTGCTACAGCCTGGAAGGAAAGCACACGTGCATGCCCCCAATCGAGAAGAGGCCTGACTCCCCTGGTGGGACTCCAGAAGTACCCAAAGATCCATGTCAGCTCCTGAGAGGAATCCTCGGTTCCAGCCCTGACTCCACACAAGGTTTTTGGCCCCGGTATCGACGGGAGAGGAATCCCGAGAGGCCCCCTAGCAACTCGCATGGGGACTGGCCTCTCCTGAGGCCACCAGGGCGGGTCCCTGAGGTCCCCGTCGTAACTCGAGAACACCGGGCGCACCTCGAGAAAATCCGGGAAGTTCTCCCTTCCAGGCGAGATGAGGCCTATTTCCGATGAGGCATCTGGAGACTAATGACACCTAACCTCTGGAACTTCGAAAGGGTCTTTCACACCCTTGCTGCAACTCAAGAAGTTTACCGCCATACCCGTCTCCACACGAGAGAAAGCACGATGGTCCCGCCCACATCCAGAGGAGCCCCGTTTCCCCCTCGGAGCTCGAGATGAGGGATCCTTTCCCTGCTTTCAACGGGAAAGAATTCCCGGCATTCCCGTCGCACCTCAAGAGGAGGCACTCTCAACAGGAAAGGCGAGAGGAACTCCATGGTCGTACCACCATTCCAAGAGTCCCCCAGATGTCTCAGTCCATTCCAGAGGAACCTCTTTGCCCTGCACTGGCTCATCTTTCACGCCGAGGATCGACTCACACCACGGTGGCGCGTGGGACAGCCCTGTGGGAAAGCCTCGAGGGAAAGCCTCGAGGGAAAACCACAGATCCTTTGATCCACGCGACGGGAAGCGTGACATCGCTGCTACAGCCTGGAAGGAAAGCACACGTGCATGCCCCCACTCGAGACGAGGCCTGACTCCCCTGGGGAGACTCCAGAAGTACCCAAAGATCCATGTCAGCCACTGAGAGGAATCCTCGGTTCCGGCCCTGACTCCACACAAGGTTTTTGGCCCCGGTATCGACGGGAGAGGAATCCCGAGAGGCCCCCTAGCAACTCGCATGGGGACTGGCCTCTCCTGAGGGCACCAGGGCGGGTCCCTGAGGTCCCCGTCGTAACTCGAGAACACCTGCCGCAACTCGAGAAAATCCAGGAAGTTCTCCCTTCCAGGCGAGATGAGGCCTATTTCCGATGAGGCGTTTGGAGACTAATGACACCTAACCTCTGGAATTTCGAAAGGGTCTTTCACACCCTTGCTGCAACTCAAGAAGTTTACCGCCATACCCGTCTCCACACGAGAGAAAGCACGATGGTCCCGCCCACATACAGAGGAGCCACGTTTTCCCCTCGGAGCTCGAGATGAGGGATCCTTTCCCTGCTTTCAACGGGAAAGAATTCCCGGCATTCCCGTCGCAGCTCAAGAGGAGGCACTCTCAACAGGAAAGACGAGAGGAATTCCATGGTCGTACCACCATTCCAAGAGTCCCCCAGATGTCTCAGTCCATTCCAGAGGAACCTCTTTGCCCTGCACTGGCTCATCTTTCACGCCGAGGATCGACTCACACCACGGTGGCACGTGGGACAGCGCTGTGGGAAAGCCTCGAGGGAAAACCACAGATCCTTTAATCCTCGCGATGGGAAGCGTGACATTGCTGCTACAGCCTGGAAGGAAAGCGCACGTGCATGCCCCCACTCGAGACGAGGCCTGACTCCCCTGGGGAGACTCCAGAAGTACCCAAAGATCCATGTAACCCCTGAGAGGAATGCTCGGTTCCGGCCCTGACTCCACACAAGGCTTTTGGCCCCGGTATCGACGGGAGAGGAATCCCGAGAGGCCCCCTAGCAACTCGCATGGGGACTGGCCTCTACTGAGGCCACCAGGGCGGGTCGCTGAGGTCCCCGTCGTAACTCGAGAACACCTGCCGCAACTCGAGAAAATCCAGGAAGTTCTCCCTTCCAGGCGAGATGAGGCCTATTTCCGATGAGGCGTCTGGAGACTAATGACACCTAACCTCTGGAACTTCGAAAGGGTCTTTCACACCCTTGCTGCAACTCAAGAAGTTCACCGCCATACCCGTGTCCACTCGGGAGGAAGCACGATGGTCCCGCCCACATCCAGAGGAGCCCCGTTTCCCCTCGGAGCTCGAGATGAGGGAACCTTTCCCTGCTTTCAACGGGAAAGAATTCCCGGCGTTCCCGTCGCATCTCAAGAGGAGGCACTCTCAACAGGAAAGGCGAGAGGAACTCCATGGTCGTACCACCATTCCAAGAGTCCCCCAGATGTCTCAGTCCATTCCAGAGGAACCCCTTTGCCCTGCACTGGCTCATCTTTCACGCCGAGGATCGACTCACACCACGGTGGCACGTGGGACAGCCCTGTGGGAAAGCCTCGAGGGAAAGCCTCGAGGGAAAACCACAGATCATTTGATCCACTCGACGGGAAGCGTGACATTGCTGCTACAGCCTGAAAGGAAAGCGCACGTGCATGCCCCCACTCGAGACGAGGCCTGACTCTCCTGGGGAGACTCTAGAAGTACCCAAAGATCCATGTCAGCCCCTGAGAGGAATCCTCGGTTCCGGCCCTGACTCCACACAAGGTTTTTGGCCCCGGTATCGATGGGAGAGGAATACCGAGAGGCCCCCTAGCAACTCGCATGGGGACTGGCCGTTCCTGAGGCCATCAGGGAGTGTCCATGTGGTACCCGTCGTAACTCGAGAACACCTGCCGCACCTCGAGAAAATCCAGGAAGTTCTCCCTTCCAGGCTAGATGAGGCCTATTTCCGATGAGGCGTCTGGAGACTAATGACACCTAACCTCTGGAACTTCGAAAGGGTCTTTCACACCCTTGCTGCAACTCAAGAAGTTCACCGCCATACCCGTCTCCACTCGAAAGGAAGCACGAAGGTCCCGCCCACATCCAGAGGAGCCCCGTTTCCCCCTCGTAGCTCGAGATGAGGGATCCTTTCCCTGCTTTCAACGGGAAAGAATTCCCGGCGTTCCCGTCGCATCTCAAGAGGAGGCACTCTCAGCAGGAAAGGCGAGAGGAACTCCATGGTCGTACCACCATTCCAAGAGTCCCCCAGATGTCTCAGTCCATTCCAGAGGAACCTCTTTGCCCTGCACTGGCTCATCTATCACGCCGAGGATCGACTCACACCATGGTGGCACGTGGGACAGCCCTGTGGGAAAGCCTCGATGGAAAGCCTCGAGGGAAAACCACAGATCCTTTGATCCACGCCACGGGAAGCGTTGTTGCTACAGCCTGGAAGGAAAGCGCACGTGCATGCCCCCAGTCGAGACGAGGCCTGACTCCCCTGGGGAGACTCCAGAAGTACTCAAAGTTCCATGTCAGCCCCTGAGAGGAATCCTCGGTTCCGGCCCTGACTCCACACAAGGTTTTTGGCCCCGGTATCGACGGGAGAGGAATCCCGAGAGGCCCCCTAGCAACTCGCATGGGGACTGGCCTCTCCTGAGGCCACCAGGGCGGGTCCCTGAGGTCCCCGTCGTACCTCGAGAACACCTGCCACAACTCGAGAAATTCCAGGAAGTTCTCCCTTCCAGGCGAGATGAGGCCTATTTCCGATGAGGCGTCTGGAGACTAATGACACCTAACCTCTGGAACTTCGAAAGGGTCTTTCACACCCTTGCTGCGACTCAAGAAGTTCACCGCCATACCCGTGTCCACTCGAGAGGAAGCACGATGGTCCCGCCCACATCCAGAGGAGCCCCGTTTCCCCCTCGTAGCTCGAGATGAGGGATCCTTTCCCTGCTTTCAACGGGAAAGAATTCCCGGCGTTCCCGTCACATCTCAAGAGGAGGCACTCTCAGCAGGAAAGGCGAGAGGAACTCCATGGTCGTACCACCATTCCAAGAGTCCCCCAGATGTCTCAGTCCATTCCAGAGGAACCTCTTTGCCCTGCACTGGCTCATCTATCACGCCGAGGATCGACTCACACCATGGTGGCACGTGGGACAGCCCTGTGGGAAAGCCTCGAGGGAAAGCCTCGAGGGAAAACCACAGATCCTTTGATCCACGCGACGGGAAGCGTGACATTGCTGCTACAGCCTGGAAGGAAAGCGCACGTGCATGCCCCCAGTCGAGACGAGGCCTGACTCCCCTAGGGAGACTCCAGAAGTACTCAAAGATCCATGTCAGCCCCTGAGAGGAATCCTCGGTTCCGGCCCTGACTCCACCAAAGGTTTTTGGCCCCGGTATCGACGGGAGAGGAATCCCGAGAGGCCCCCTAGCAACTCGCATGGGGACTGGCCTCTCCTGAGGCCACCAGGGCGGGTCCCTGAGGTCCCCGTCGTAACTCGAGAACACCTGCCGCAACTCGAGAAAATCCAAGAAGTTCTCCCTTCCAGGCGAGATGAGGCCTATTTCCGATGAGGCGTCTGGAGACTGATGACACCTAACCTCTGGAACTTCGAAAGGGTCTTTCACACCCTTGCTGCGACTCAAGAAGTTCACCGCCATACCCGTGTCCACTCGAGAGGAAGCACGATGGTCCCGCCCACATCCAGAGGAGCACCGTTTCCCCCTCGTAGCTCGAGATGAGGGAACCTTTCCATGCTTTCAACGGGAAAGAATTCCCGGCGTTCCCGTCGCATCTCAAGAGGAGGCACTCTCAACAGGAAAGTCGAGAGGAACTCCATGGTCGTACCACCATTCCAAGAGTCCCCCAGATGTCTCAGTCCATTCCAGAGGAACCTCTTTGCCCTGCACTGGCTCATCTTTCACGCCGAGGATCGACTCACACCATGGTGGCACGTGGGACAGCCCTGTGGGAAAGCCTCGAGGGAAAGCCTCGAGGGAAAACCACAGATCCTTTGATCCACGCGACGGGAAGCGTGACATTGCTGCTACAGCCTGGAAGGAAAGTGCACGTGCATGCCCCGACTCGAGACGAGGCCTGTCTCCCTTGGCGAGACTCCAGATGTACCCAAAGATCCATATCAGCCCATGAGAGTAATCCTCGGTTCCGGCCCTGACTCCACACAAGGTTTTTGGCCCCGGTATCGACGGGAGAGGAATCCCGAGAGGCCCCCTAGCAACTCGCATGGGGACTGGCCTCTCCTGAGGCCAACAGGGCGGGTCCCTGAGGTCCCCGTCGTAACTCGAGAACACCTGCCGCAACTCGAGAAAATCCAGGAAGTTCTCCCTTCCAGGCGAGATGAGGCCTATTTCCGATGAGGCGTCTGGAGACTAATGACACCTAACCTCTGGAACTTCGAAAGGGTCTTTCACACCCTTGCTGCGACTCAAGAAGTTCACCGCCATAACCGTATCCACTCGAGAGGAAGCACGATGGTCCCGCCCACATCCAGAGGAGCCCCGTTTCCCCCTCGTAGCTCGAGATGAGGGATCCTTTCCCTGCTTTCAACGGGAAAGAATTCCCGGCGTTCCCGTCGCATCTCAAGAGGAGGCACTCTCAACAGGAAAGGCGAGAGGAACTCCATGGTCGTACCACTATTCCAAGAGTCCCCCAGATGTCTCAGTCCATTCCAGAGGAACCTCTTTGCCCTGCACTGGCTCATCTTTCACGCCGAGGATCGACTCACACCACGGTGGCACGTGGGACAGCCCTGTGGGAAAGCCTCAAGGGAAAGCCTCGAGGGAAAACCACAGATCCTTTGATCCACGCGACGGGAAGCGTGACATTGCTGCTACAGCCTGGAAGGAAAGTGCACGTGCACGCCCCGACTCGAGACGAGGCCTGTCTCCCCTGGCGAGACTCCAGATGTACCCATAGATCCATATCAGCCCCTGAGAGGAATCCTCGGTTCCGGCCCTGACTCCACACAAGGTTTTTGGCCCCGGTATCGACGGGAGAGGAATCCCGAGAGGCCCCCTAGCAACTCGCATGGGGACTGGCGTCTCCTGAGGCCACCAGGACGGGTCCCTGAGGTCCCCGTCGTAACTCGAGAACACCTGCCGCAACTCGAGAAAATCCAGGAAGTTCTCCCTTCCAGGCGAGATGAGGCCTATTTCTGATGAGGCGTCTGGAGACTAATGACACCTAACCTCTGGAACTTCGAAAGAGTCTTTCACACCCTTGCTGCAACTCAAGAAGTTCACCGACATACCCGTGTCCACTCAAGAGGAAGCACGATGGTCCCGCCCACATCCAGAGGAGCACCGTTTCCCCCTCGTAGCTCGAGATGAGGGATCCTTTCCCTGCTTTCAACGGGAAAGAATTCCCGGCGTTCCCGTCGCATCTCAAGAGGAGGCACTCTCAACAGGAAAGGCGAGAGGAACTCCATGGTCGTACCACCATTCCAAGAGTCCCCCAGATGTCTCAGTCCATTCCAAAGGAACCTCTTTGCCCTGCACTGGCACATCTTTCACACCGAGGATCGAATCACACCACGGTGGCACGTGGGACAGCCCTGTGGGAAATCCTCGAGGGAAAGCCTCGAGGGAAAACCACAGATCCTTTGATCCACGCCACGGGAAGCGTGACATTGCTGCTACAGCCTGGAAGGAAAGCGCACGTGCATGCCCCCAGTCGAGACGAGGCCTGACTCCCCTGGGGAGACTCCAGAAGTACCCAAAGATCCATGTCAGCCCCTGAGAGGAATCCTCGGTTCCGGCCCTGACTCCACCAAATGTTTTTGGCCCCGGTATCGACGGGAGAGGAATCCCGAGAGGCCCCCTAGCAACTCGCATGGGGACTGGCCTCTCCTGAGGCCACCAGGGCGGGTCCCTGAGGTCCCCGTCGTAACTCGAGAACACCTGCCGCAACTCGAGAAAATCCAGGAAGTTCTCCCTTCCAGGCGAGATGAGGCCTATTTCCGATGAGGCGTCTGGAGACTAATGACACCTAATCTCTGGAACTTCGAAAGGGTCTTTCACACCCTTGCTGCGACTCAAGAAGTTCACCGCCATACCCGTCTCCACTCGAGAGGAAGCACGATGGTCCCGCCCACATCCCGAGGAGCCCCGTTTCCCCCTCGTAGCTCGAGATGAGGGATCCTTTCCCTGCTTTCAACGGGAAAGAATTCCCGGCGTTCCCGTCGCATCTCAAGAGGAGGCACTCTCAACAGGAAAGGCGAGAGGAACTCCATGGTCGTACCACTATTCCAAGAGTCCCCCAGATGTCTCAGTCCATTCCAGAGGAACCTCTTTGCCTTGCACTGGCTCATCTTTCACGCCGAGGATCGACTCACACCACGGTGGCACGTGGGACAGCCCTGTGGGAAAGCCTCAAGGGAAAGCCTCGAGGGAAAACCACAGATCCTTTGATCCACGCGACGGGAATCGTGACATTGCTGCTACAGCCTGGAAGGAAAGTGCACGTGCATGCCCCGACTCGAGACGAGGCCTGTCTCCCCTGGCGAGACTCCAGATGTACCCAAAGATCCATATCAGCCCCTGAGAGGAATCCTCGGTTCCGGCCCTGACTCCACACAAGGTTTTTGGCCCCGGTATCGACGGGAGAGGAATCCCGAGAGGCCCCCTAGCAACTCGCATGGGGACTGGCGTCTCCTGAGGCCACCAGGGCGGGTCCCTAAGGTCCCCGTCGTAACTCGAGAACACCTGCCGCAACTCGAGAAAATCCAGGAAGTTCTCCCTTCCAGGCGAGATGAGGCCTATTTCTGATGAGGCGTCTGGAGACTAATGACACCTAACCTCTGGAACTTCGAAAGAATCTTTCACACCCTTGCTGCAACTCAAGAAGTTCACCGCCATACCCGTGTCCACTCAAGAGGAAGCACGATGGTCCCGCCCACATCCAGAGGAGCACCGTTTCCCTCTCGTAGCTCGAGATGAGGGATCCTTTCCCTGCTTTCAACGGAAAAGAATTCCCGGCGTTCCCGTCGCATCTCAAGAGCAGGCACTCTCAACAGGAAAGGCGAGAGGAACTCCATGGTCGTACCACCATTCCAAGAGTCCCCCAGATGTCTCAGTCCATTCCAAAGGAACCTCTTTGCCCTGCACTGGCACATCTTTCACGCCGAGGATCGAATCACACCACAGTGGCACGTGGGACAGCCCTGTGGGAAAGCCTCGAGGGAAAGCCTCGAGGGAAAACCACAGATCCTTTGATCCACGCGACGGGAAGCGTGACATTGCTGCTACAGCCTGGAAGGAAAGCGCACGTGCATGCCCCCACTCGAGACGAGGCCTGACTCCCCTGGGGAGACTCCAGAAGTACCCAAAGATCCATGTCAGCCCCTGAGAGGAATCCTAGGTTCCGACCCTGACTCCACCAAATGTTTTTGGCCCCGGTATCGACGGGTGAGGAATCCCGAGAGGCCCCCTAGCAACTCGCATGGGGACTGGCCTCTCCTGAGGCCACCAGGGCGGGTCCCTGAGGTCCCCGTCGTAACTCGAGAACACCTGCCGCAACTCGAGAAAATCCAGGAAGTTCTCCCTTCCAGGCGAGATGAGGCCTATTTCCGATGAGGCGTCTGGAGACTAATGACACCTAACCTCTGGAACTTCGAAAGGGTCTTTCACACCCTTGCTGCAACTCAAGAAGTTCACCGCCATACCCGTCTCCACTCGAAAGGAAGCACGAAGGTCCCGCCCACATCCAGAGGAGCCCCGTTTCCCCCTCGTAGCTCGAGATGAGGGATCCTTTCCCTGCTTTCAACGGGAAAGAATTCCCGGCGTTCCCGTCGCATCTCAAGAGGAGGCACTCTCAGCAGGAAAGGCGAGAGGAACTCCATGGTCGTACCACCATTCCAAGAGTCCCCCAGATGTCTCAGTCCATTCCAGAGGAACCTCTTTGCCCTGCACTGGCTCATCTATCACGCCGAGGATCGACTCACACCATGGTGGCACGTGGGACAGCCCTGTGGGAAAGCCTCGATGGAAAGCCTCGAGGGAAAACCACAGATCCTTTGATCCACGCCACGGGAAGCGTTGTTGCTACAGCCTGGAAGGAAAGCGCACGTGCATGCCCCCAGTCGAGACGAGGCCTGACTCCCCTGGGGAGACTCCAGAAGTACTCAAAGTTCCATGTCAGCCCCTGAGAGGAATCCTCGGTTCCGGCCCTGACTCCACACAAGGTTTTTGGCCCCGGTATCGACGGGAGAGGAATCCCGAGAGGCCCCCTAGCAACTCGCATGGGGACTGGCCTCTCCTGAGGCCACCAGGGCGGGTCCCTGAGGTCCCCGTCGTACCTCGAGAACACCTGCCACAACTCGAGAAATTCCAGGAAGTTCTCCCTTCCAGGCGAGATGAGGCCTATTTCCGATGAGGCGTCTGGAGACTAATGACACCTAACCTCTGGAACTTCGAAAGGGTCTTTCACACCCTTGCTGCGACTCAAGAAGTTCACCGCCATACCCGTGTCCACTCGAGAGGAAGCACGATGGTCCCGCCCACATCCAGAGGAGCCCCGTTTCCCCCTCGTAGCTCGAGATGAGGGATCCTTTCCCTGCTTTCAACGGGAAAGAATTCCCGGCGTTCCCGTCACATCTCAAGAGGAGGCACTCTCAGCAGGAAAGGCGAGAGGAACTCCATGGTCGTACCACCATTCCAAGAGTCCCCCAGATGTCTCAGTCCATTCCAGAGGAACCTCTTTGCCCTGCACTGGCTCATCTATCACGCCGAGGATCGACTCACACCATGGTGGCACGTGGGACAGCCCTGTGGGAAAGCCTCGAGGGAAAGCCTCGAGGGAAAACCACAGATCCTTTGATCCACGCGACGGGAAGCGTGACATTGCTGCTACAGCCTGGAAGGAAAGCGCACGTGCATGCCCCCAGTCGAGACGAGGCCTGACTCCCCTAGGGAGACTCCAGAAGTACTCAAAGATCCATGTCAGCCCCTGAGAGGAATCCTCGGTTCCGGCCCTGACTCCACCAAAGGTTTTTGGCCCCGGTATCGACGGGAGAGGAATCCCGAGAGGCCCCCTAGCAACTCGCATGGGGACTGGCCTCTCCTGAGGCCACCAGGGCGGGTCCCTGAGGTCCCCGTCGTAACTCGAGAACACCTGCCGCAACTCGAGAAAATCCAAGAAGTTCTCCCTTCCAGGCGAGATGAGGCCTATTTCCGATGAGGCGTCTGGAGACTGATGACACCTAACCTCTGGAACTTCGAAAGGGTCTTTCACACCCTTGCTGCGACTCAAGAAGTTCACCGCCATACCCGTGTCCACTCGAGAGGAAGCACGATGGTCCCGCCCACATCCAGAGGAGCACCGTTTCCCCCTCGTAGCTCGAGATGAGGGAACCTTTCCATGCTTTCAACGGGAAAGAATTCCCGGCGTTCCCGTCGCATCTCAAGAGGAGGCACTCTCAACAGGAAAGTCGAGAGGAACTCCATGGTCGTACCACCATTCCAAGAGTCCCCCAGATGTCTCAGTCCATTCCAGAGGAACCTCTTTGCCCTGCACTGGCTCATCTTTCACGCCGAGGATCGACTCACACCATGGTGGCACGTGGGACAGCCCTGTGGGAAAGCCTCGAGGGAAAGCCTCGAGGGAAAACCACAGATCCTTTGATCCACGCGACGGGAAGCGTGACATTGCTGCTACAGCCTGGAAGGAAAGTGCACGTGCATGCCCCGACTCGAGACGAGGCCTGTCTCCCTTGGCGAGACTCCAGATGTACCCAAAGATCCATATCAGCCCATGAGAGTAATCCTCGGTTCCGGCCCTGACTCCACACAAGGTTTTTGGCCCCGGTATCGACGGGAGAGGAATCCCGAGAGGCCCCCTAGCAACTCGCATGGGGACTGGCCTCTCCTGAGGCCAACAGGGCGGGTCCCTGAGGTCCCCGTCGTAACTCGAGAACACCTGCCGCAACTCGAGAAAATCCAGGAAGTTCTCCCTTCCAGGCGAGATGAGGCCTATTTCCGATGAGGCGTCTGGAGACTAATGACACCTAACCTCTGGAACTTCGAAAGGGTCTTTCACACCCTTGCTGCGACTCAAGAAGTTCACCGCCATAACCGTATCCACTCGAGAGGAAGCACGATGGTCCCGCCCACATCCAGAGGAGCCCCGTTTCCCCCTCGTAGCTCGAGATGAGGGATCCTTTCCCTGCTTTCAACGGGAAAGAATTCCCGGCGTTCCCGTCGCATCTCAAGAGGAGGCACTCTCAACAGGAAAGGCGAGAGGAACTCCATGGTCGTACCACTATTCCAAGAGTCCCCCAGATGTCTCAGTCCATTCCAGAGGAACCTCTTTGCCCTGCACTGGCTCATCTTTCACGCCGAGGATCGACTCACACCACGGTGGCACGTGGGACAGCCCTGTGGGAAAGCCTCAAGGGAAAGCCTCGAGGGAAAACCACAGATCCTTTGATCCACGCGACGGGAAGCGTGACATTGCTGCTACAGCCTGGAAGGAAAGTGCACGTGCACGCCCCGACTCGAGACGAGGCCTGTCTCCCCTGGCGAGACTCCAGATGTACCCATAGATCCATATCAGCCCCTGAGAGGAATCCTCGGTTCCGGCCCTGACTCCACACAAGGTTTTTGGCCCCGGTATCGACGGGAGAGGAATCCCGAGAGGCCCCCTAGCAACTCGCATGGGGACTGGCGTCTCCTGAGGCCACCAGGACGGGTCCCTGAGGTCCCCGTCGTAACTCGAGAACACCTGCCGCAACTCGAGAAAATCCAGGAAGTTCTCCCTTCCAGGCGAGATGAGGCCTATTTCTGATGAGGCGTCTGGAGACTAATGACACCTAACCTCTGGAACTTCGAAAGAGTCTTTCACACCCTTGCTGCAACTCAAGAAGTTCACCGACATACCCGTGTCCACTCAAGAGGAAGCACGATGGTCCCGCCCACATCCAGAGGAGCACCGTTTCCCCCTCGTAGCTCGAGATGAGGGATCCTTTCCCTGCTTTCAACGGGAAAGAATTCCCGGCGTTCCCGTCGCATCTCAAGAGGAGGCACTCTCAACAGGAAAGGCGAGAGGAACTCCATGGTCGTACCACCATTCCAAGAGTCCCCCAGATGTCTCAGTCCATTCCAAAGGAACCTCTTTGCCCTGCACTGGCACATCTTTCACACCGAGGATCGAATCACACCACGGTGGCACGTGGGACAGCCCTGTGGGAAATCCTCGAGGGAAAGCCTCGAGGGAAAACCACAGATCCTTTGATCCACGCCACGGGAAGCGTGACATTGCTGCTACAGCCTGGAAGGAAAGCGCACGTGCATGCCCCCAGTCGAGACGAGGCCTGACTCCCCTGGGGAGACTCCAGAAGTACCCAAAGATCCATGTCAGCCCCTGAGAGGAATCCTCGGTTCCGGCCCTGACTCCACCAAATGTTTTTGGCCCCGGTATCGACGGGAGAGGAATCCCGAGAGGCCCCCTAGCAACTCGCATGGGGACTGGCCTCTCCTGAGGCCACCAGGGCGGGTCCCTGAGGTCCCCGTCGTAACTCGAGAACACCTGCCGCAACTCGAGAAAATCCAGGAAGTTCTCCCTTCCAGGCGAGATGAGGCCTATTTCCGATGAGGCGTCTGGAGACTAATGACACCTAATCTCTGGAACTTCGAAAGGGTCTTTCACACCCTTGCTGCGACTCAAGAAGTTCACCGCCATACCCGTCTCCACTCGAGAGGAAGCACGATGGTCCCGCCCACATCCCGAGGAGCCCCGTTTCCCCCTCGTAGCTCGAGATGAGGGATCCTTTCCCTGCTTTCAACGGGAAAGAATTCCCGGCGTTCCCGTCGCATCTCAAGAGGAGGCACTCTCAACAGGAAAGGCGAGAGGAACTCCATGGTCGTACCACTATTCCAAGAGTCCCCCAGATGTCTCAGTCCATTCCAGAGGAACCTCTTTGCCTTGCACTGGCTCATCTTTCACGCCGAGGATCGACTCACACCACGGTGGCACGTGGGACAGCCCTGTGGGAAAGCCTCAAGGGAAAGCCTCGAGGGAAAACCACAGATCCTTTGATCCACGCGACGGGAATCGTGACATTGCTGCTACAGCCTGGAAGGAAAGTGCACGTGCATGCCCCGACTCGAGACGAGGCCTGTCTCCCCTGGCGAGACTCCAGATGTACCCAAAGATCCATATCAGCCCCTGAGAGGAATCCTCGGTTCCGGCCCTGACTCCACACAAGGTTTTTGGCCCCGGTATCGACGGGAGAGGAATCCCGAGAGGCCCCCTAGCAACTCGCATGGGGACTGGCGTCTCCTGAGGCCACCAGGGCGGGTCCCTAAGGTCCCCGTCGTAACTCGAGAACACCTGCCGCAACTCGAGAAAATCCAGGAAGTTCTCCCTTCCAGGCGAGATGAGGCCTATTTCTGATGAGGCGTCTGGAGACTAATGACACCTAACCTCTGGAACTTCGAAAGAATCTTTCACACCCTTGCTGCAACTCAAGAAGTTCACCGCCATACCCGTGTCCACTCAAGAGGAAGCACGATGGTCCCGCCCACATCCAGAGGAGCACCGTTTCCCTCTCGTAGCTCGAGATGAGGGATCCTTTCCCTGCTTTCAACGGAAAAGAATTCCCGGCGTTCCCGTCGCATCTCAAGAGCAGGCACTCTCAACAGGAAAGGCGAGAGGAACTCCATGGTCGTACCACCATTCCAAGAGTCCCCCAGATGTCTCAGTCCATTCCAAAGGAACCTCTTTGCCCTGCACTGGCACATCTTTCACGCCGAGGATCGAATCACACCACAGTGGCACGTGGGACAGCCCTGTGGGAAAGCCTCGAGGGAAAGCCTCGAGGGAAAACCACAGATCCTTTGATCCACGCGACGGGAAGCGTGACATTGCTGCTACAGCCTGGAAGGAAAGCGCACGTGCATGCCCCCACTCGAGACGAGGCCTGACTCCCCTGGGGAGACTCCAGAAGTACCCAAAGATCCATGTCAGCCCCTGAGAGGAATCCTAGGTTCCGACCCTGACTCCACCAAATGTTTTTGGCCCCGGTATCGACGGGTGAGGAATCCCGAGAGGCCCCCTAGCAACTCGCATGGGGACTGGCCTCTCCTGAGGCCACCAGGGCGGGTCCCTGAGGTCCCCGTCGTAACTCGAGAACACCTGCCGCAACTCGAGAAAATCCAGGAAGTTCTCCCTTCCAGGCGAGATGAGGCCTATTTCCGATGAGGCGTCTGGAGACTAATGACACCTAAACTCTGGAACTTCGAAAGGGTCTTTCACACCCTTGCTGCAAATCAAGAAGTTCACCGCCATACCCGTCTCCACTCGAGAGGAAGCACGATGGTCCCGCCCACATCCAGAGGAGCCCCGTTTCCCCCTCGTAGCTCGAGATGAGGTATCCTTTCCCTGCTTTCAACGGGAAAGAATTCCCGGCGTTCCCGTCGCATCTCAAGAGGAGGCACTCTCAACAGGAAAGGCGAGAGGAACTCCACGGTCGTACCACCATTCCAAGAGTCCCCCAGATGTCTCAGTCCATTCCAGAGGAACCTCTTTGCCCTGCACTGGCTCATCTTTCACGCCGAGGATCGACTCACACCACGGTGGCACGTGGGACAGCCCTGTGGGAAAGCCTCGAGGGAAAGCCTCGAGGGAAAACCACAGATCCTTTGATCCACGCGACGGGAAGCGTGACATTGCTGCTACAGCCTGGAAGGAAAGTGCACGTGCATGCCCCGACTCGAGACGAGGCCTGTCTCCCCTGGCGAGACTCCAGATGTACCCAAAGATCCATATCAGCCCCTGAGAGGAATCACCGGTTCCGGCCCTGACTCCACACAAGGTTTTTGGCCCCGGTATCGACGGGAGAGGAATCCCGAGAGGCCCCCTAGCAACTCGCATGGGGACTGGCGTCTCCTGAGGCCACCAGGGCGGGTCCCTGAGGTCCCCGTCGTAACTCGAGAACACCTGCCGCAACTCGAGAAAATCCAGGAAGTTCTCCCTTCCAGGCGAGATGAGGCCTATTTCCGATGAGGCGTCTGGAGACTAAAGACACCTAACCTCTGGAACTTCGAAAGGGTCTTTCACATCCTTGCTGCAACTCAAGAAGTTCACCGCCATACCCGTGTCCACTCGAGAGGAAGCACGATGGTCCCGCCCACATCCAGAGGAGCCCCGTTTCCCCCTCGTAGCTCGAGATGAGGGATCCTTTCCCTGCTTTCAACGGGAAAGAATTCCCGGTGTTCCCGTCGCATCTCAAGAGGAGGCACTCTCAACAGGAAAGGCGAGAGGAACTCCATGGTCGTACCACCATTCCAAGAGTCCCCCAGATGTCTCAGTCCATTCCAGAGGAACCTCTTTGCCCTGCACTGGCTCATCTTTCACGCCGAGGATCCACTCACACCACGGTGGCACGTGGGACAGCCCTGTGGGAAAGCCTCGAGGGAAAGCCTCGAGGGAAAACCACAGATCCTTTGATCCATGCGACGGGAAGCGTGACATTGCTGCTACAGCCTGGAAGGAAAGTGCACGTGCATGCCCCGACTCGAGACGAGGCCTGTCTCCCCTGGCGAGACTCCAGATGTACCCAAAGATCCATATTAGCCCCTGAGAGGAATCCTCGGTTCCGGCCCTGACTCCACACAAGGTTTTTGGCCCCGGTATCGACGGGAGAGGAATCCCGAGAGGCCCCCTAGCAACTCGCTTGGGGAATGGCGTCTCCTGAGGCCACCAGGGCGGGTCCCTGAGGTCCCCGTCGTAACTCGAGAACACCTGCCGCAACTCGCGAAAATCCAGGAAGTTCTCCCTTCCAGGCGAGATGAGGCCTATTTCCGATGAGGCGTCTGGAGACTAATGACACCTAACCTCTGGAACTTCGAAAGGGTCTTTCACACCCTTGCTGCAACTCAAGAAGTTCACCGCCATACCCGTCTCCACTCGAGAGGAAGCACGATGGTCCCGCCCACATCCAGAGGAGCACCGTTTCCCCCTCGTAGCTCGAGATGAGGGAACCTTTCCATGCTTTCAACGGGAAAGAATTCCCGGCGTTCCCGTCGCATCTCAAGAGGAGGCACTCTCAACAGGAAAGGCAAGAGGAACTCCATGGTCGTACCACCATTCCAAGAGTCCCCCAGATGTCTCAGTCCATTCCAGAGGAACCTCTTTGCCCTGCACTGGCTCATCTTTCACGCCGAGGATCGACTCACACCATGGTGGCACGTGGGACAGCCCTGTGGGAAAGCCTCAAGGGAAAGCCTCGAGGGAAAACCACAGATCCTTTGATCCACGCCACGGGAAGCGTTGCTGCTACAGCCTGGAAGGAAAGCGCACGTGCATGCCCCCAGTCGAGACGAGGCCTGACTCCCCTGGGGAGACTCCAGAAGTACTCAAAGATCCATGTCAGCCCCTGAGAGGAATCCTCGGTTCCGGCCCTGACTCCACACAAGGTTTTTGGCCCCGGTATCGACGGGAGAGGAAACCCGAGAGGCCCCCTAGCAACTCGCATGGGGACTGGCCTCTCCTGAGGCCACCAGGGCGGGTCCCTGAGGTCCCCGTCGTAACTCGAGAACACCTGCCGCAACTCGAGAAATTCCAGGAAGTTCTCCCTTCCAGGCGAGATGAGGCCTATTTCCGATGAGGCGTCTGGAGACTAATGACACCTAACCTCTGGAACTTCGAAAGGGTCTTTCACACCCTTGCTGCGACTCAAGAAGTTCACCGCCATACCCGTGTCCACTCGAGAGGAAGCACGATGGTCCCGCCCACATCCAGAGGAGCCCCGTTTCCCCCTCGTAGCTCGAGATGAGGGATCCTTTCCCTGCTTTCAACGGGAAAGAATTCCCGGCGTTCCCGTCACATCTCAAGAGGAGGCACTCTCAGCAGGAAAGGCGAGAGGAACTCCATGGTCGTACCACCATTCCAAGAGTCCCCCAGATGTCTCAGTCCATTCCAGAGGAACCTCTTTGCCCTGCACTGGCTCATCTATCACGCCGAGGATCGACTCACACCATGGTGGCACGTGGGACAGCCCTGTGGGAAAGCCTCGATGGAAAGCCTCGAGGGAAAACCACAGATCCTTTGATCCACGCCACGGGAAGCGTGACATTGCTGCTACAGCCTGGAAGGAAAGCGCACGTGCATGCCCCCAGTCGAGACGAGGCCTGACTCCCCTAGGGAGACTCCAGAAGTACTCAAAGATCCATGTCAGCCCCTGAGAGGAATCCTCGGTTCCGGCCCTGACTCCACCAAAGGTTTTTGGCCCCGGTATCGACGGGAGAGGAATCCCGAGAGGCCCCCTAGCAACTCGCATGGGGACTGGCCTCTCCTGAGGCCACCAGGGCGGGTCCCTGAGGTCCCCGTCGTAACTCGAGAACACCTGCCGCAACTCGAGAAAATCCAGGAAGTTCTCCCTTCCAGGCGAGATGAGGCCTATTTCCGATGAGGCGTCTGGAGACTGATGACACCTAACCTCTGGAACTTCGAAAGGGTCTTTCACACCCTTGCTGCGACTCAAGAAGTTCACCGCCATACCCGTGTCCACTCGAGAGGAAGCACGATGGTCCCGCCCACATCCAGAGGAGCACCGTTTCCCCCTCGTAGCTCGAGATGTGGGAACCTTTCCATGCTTTCAACGGGAAAGAATTCCCGGCGTTCCTGTCGCATCTCAAGAGGAGGCACTCTCAACAGGAAAGTCGAGAGGAACTCCATGGTCGTACCACCATTCCAAGAGTCCCCCAGATGTCTCAGTCCATTCCAGAGGAACCTCTTTGCCCTGCACTGGCTCATCTTTCACGCCGAGGATCGACTCACACCATGGTGGCACGTGGGACAGCCCTGTGGGAAAGCCTCGAGGGAAAGCCTCGAGGGAAAACCACAGATCCTTTGATCCACGCGACGGGAAGCGTGACATTGCTGCTACAGCCTGGAAGGAAAGTGCACGTGCATGCCCCGACTCGAGACGAGGCCTGTCTCCCTTGGCGAGACTCCAGATGTACCCAAAGATCCATATCAGCCCATGAGAGTAATCCTCGGTTCCGGCCCTAACTCCACACAAGGTTTTTGGCCCCGGTATCGACGGGAGAGGAATCCCGAGAGGCCCCCTAGCAACTCGCATGGGGACTGGCCTCTCCTGAGGCCAACAGGGCGGGTCCCTGAGGTCCCCGTCGTAACTCGAGAACACCTGCCGCAACTCGAGAAAATCCAGGAAGTTCTCCCTTCCAGGCGAGATGAGCCCTATTTCCGATGAGGCGTCTGGAGACTAATGACACCTAACCTCTGGAACTTCGAAAGGGTCTTTCACACCCTTGCTGCGACTCAAGAAGTTCACCGCCATAACCGTCTCCACTCGAGAGGAAGCACGATGGTCCCGCCCACATCCAGAGGAGCCCCGTTTCCCCCTCGTAGCTCGAGATGAGGGATCCTTTCCCTGCTTTCAACGGGAAAGAATTCCCGGCGTTCCCGTCGCATCTCAAGAGGAGGCACTCTCAACAGGAAAGGCGAGAGGAACTCCATGGTCGTACCACTATTCCAAGAGTCCCCCAGATGTCTCAGACCATTCCAGAGGAACCTCTTTGCCCTGCACTGGCTCATCTTTCACGCCGAGGATCGACTCACACCACGGTGGCACGTGGGACAGCCCTGTGGGAAAGCCTCGAGGGAAAGCCTCGAGGGAAAACCACAGATCCTTTGATCCACGCGAAGGGAAGCGTGACATTGCTGCTACAGCCTGGAAGGAAAGTGCACGTGCACGCCCCGACTCGAGACGAGGCCTGTCTCCCCTGGCGAGACTCCAGATGTACCCATAGATCCATATCAGCCCCTGAGAGGAATCCTCGGTTCCGGCCCTGACTCTACACAAGGTTTTTGGCCCCGGTATCGACGGGAGAGGAATCCCGAGAGGCCCCCTAGCAACTCGCATGGGGACTGGCGTCTCCTGAGGCCACCAGGACGGGTCCCTTAGGTCCCCGTCGTAACTCGAGAACACCTGCCGCAACTCGAGAAAATCCAGGAAGTTCTCCCATCCAGGCGAGATGAGGCCTATTTCTGATGAGGCGTCTGGAGACTAATGACACCTAACCTCTGGAACTTCGAAAGAGTCTTTCACACCCTTGCTGCCACTCAAGAAGTTCACCGACATACCCGTGTCCACTCAAGAGGAAGCACGATGGTCCCGCCCACATCCAGAGGAGCACCGTTTCCCCCTCGTAGCTCGAGATGAGGGATCCTTTCCCTGCTTTCAACGGGAAAGAATTCCCGGCGTTCCCGTCGCATCTCAAGAGCAGGCACTCTCAACAGGAAAGGCGAGAGGAACTCCATGGTCGTACCACCATTCCAAGAGTCCCCCAGATGTCTCAGTCCATTCCAAAGGAACCTCTTTGCCCTGCACTGGCACATCTTTCACGCCGAGGATCGAATCACACCACGGTGGCACGTGGGACAGCCCTGTGGGAAAGCCTCGAGGGAAAGCCTCGAGGGAAAACCACAGATCCTTTGATCCACGCCACGGGAAGCGTGACATTGCTGCTACAGCCTGGAAGGAAAGCGCACGTGCATGCCCCCACTCGAGACGAGGCCTGACTCCCCTGGGGAGACTCCAGAAGTACCCAAAGATCCATGTCAGCCCCTGAGAGGAATCCTAGGTTCCGGCCCTGACTCCACCAAATGTTTTTGGCCCCGGTATCGACGGGAGAGGAATCCCGAGAGGCCCCCTAGCAACTCGCATGGGGACTGGCCTCTCCTGAGGCCACCAGGGCGGGTCCCTGAGGTCCCCGTCGTAACTCGAGAACACCTGCCGCAACTCGAGAAAATCCAGGAAGTTCTCCCTTCCAGGCGAGATCAGGCCTATTTCCGATGAGGCGTCTGGAGACTAATGACACCTAAACTCTGGAACTTCGAAAGGGTCTTTCACACCCTTGCTGCAAATCAAGAAGTTCACCGCCATACCCGTTTCCACTCGAGAGGAAGCACGATGGTCCCGCCCACATCCAGAGGAGCCCCGTTTCCCCCTCGTAGCTCGAGATGAGGGATCCTTTCCCTGCTTTCAACGGGAAAGAATTCCCGGCGTTCCCGTCGCATCTCAAGAGGAGGCACTCTCAACAGGAAAGGCGAGAGGAACTCCACGGTCGTACCACCATTCCAAGAGTCCCCCAGATGTCTCAGTCCATTCCAGAGGAACCTCTTTGCCCTGCACTGGCTCATCTTTCACGCCGAGGATCGACTCACACCACGGTGGCACGTGGGACAGCCCTGTGGGAAAGCCTCGAGGGAAAGCCTCGAGGGAAAACCACAGATCCTTTGATCCACGCGACGGGAAGCGTGACATTGCTGCTACAGCCTGGAAGGAAAGTGCACGTGCATGCCCCGACTCGAGACGAGGCCTGTCTCCCCTGGCGAGACTCCAGATGTACCCAAAGATCCATATCAGCCCCTGAGAGGAATCACCGGTTCCGGCCCTGACTCCACACAAGGTTTTTGGCCCCGGTATCGACGGGAGAGGAATCCCGAGAGGCCCCCTAGCAACTCGCATGGGGACTGGCGTCTCCTGAGGCCACCAGGGCGGGTCCCTGAGGTCCCCGTCGTAACTCGAGAACACCTGCCGCAACTCGAGAAAATCCAGGAAGTTCTCCCTTCCAGGCGAGATGAGGCCTATTTCCGATGAGGCGTCTGGAGACTAAAGACACCTAACCTCTGGAACTTCGAAAGGGTCTTTCACACCCTTGCTGCAACTCAAGAAGTTCACCGCCATACCCGTCTCCACTCGAAAGGAAGCACGATGGTCCCGCCCACATCCAGAGGAGCCCCGTTTCCCCCTCGTAGCTCGAGATGAGGGATCCTTTCCCTGCTTTCAACGGGAAAGAATTCCCGGTGTTCCCGTCGCATCTCAAGAGGAGGCACTCTCAACAGGAAAGGCGAGAGGAACTCCATGGTCGTACCACCATTCCAAGAGTCCCCCAGATGTCTCAGTCCATTCCAGAGGAACCTCTTTGCCCTGCACTGGCTCATCTTTCACGCCGAGGATCGACTCACACCACGGTGGCACGTGGGACAGCCCTGTGGGAAAGCCTCGAGGGAAAGCCTCGAGGGAAAACCACAGATCCTTTGATCCATGCGACGGGAAGCGTGACATTGCTGCTACAGCCTGGAAGGAAAGTGCACGTGCATGCCCCGACTCGAGACGAGGCCTGTCTCCCCTGGCGAGACTCCAGATGTACCCAAAGATCCATATTAGCCCCTGAGAGGAATCCTCGGTTCCGGCCCTGACTCCACACAAGGTTTTTGGCCCCGGTATCGACGGGAGAGGAATCCCGAGAGGCCCCCTAGCAACTCGCTTGGGGAATGGCGTCTCCTGAGGCCACCAGGGCGGGTCCCTGAGGTCCCCGTCGTAACTCGAGAACACCTGCCGCAACTCGAGAAAATCCAGGAAGTTCTCCCTTCCAGGCGAGATGAGGCCTATTTCCGATGAGGCGTCTGGAGACTAATGACACCTAACCTCTGGAACTTCGAAAGGGTCTTTCACACCCTTGCTGCAACTCAAGAAGTTCACCGCCATACCCGTCTCCACTCGAGAGGAAGCACGATGGTCCCGCCCACATCCAGAGGAGCACCGTTTCCCCCTCGTAGCTCGAGATGAGGGAACCATTCCATGCTTTCAACGGGAAAGAATTCCCGGCGTTCCCGTCGCATCTCAAGAGGAGGCACTCTCAACAGGAAAGGCAAGAGGAACTCCATGGTCGTACCACCATGCCAAGAGTCCCCCAGATGTCTCAGTCCATTCCAGAGGAACCTCTTTGCCCTGCACTGGCTCATCTTTCACGCCGAGGATCGACTCACACCATGGTGGCACGTGGGACAGCCCTGTGGGAAAGCCTCAAGGGAAAGCCTCGAGGGAAAACCACAGATCCTTTGATCCACGTGACGGGAAGCGTGACATTGCTGCTACAGCCTGGAAGGAAAGCGCATGTGCATGCCCCCACTCGAGACGAGGCCTGACTCCCCTGGGGAGACTCCAGAAGTACTCAAAGATCCATGTCAGACCCTGAGAGGAATCCTCGGTTCCGGCCCTGACTCCACCAAATGTTTTTGGCCCCGGTATCGACGGGAGAGGAATCCCGAGAGGCCTCCTAGCAACTCGCATGGGGACTGCCCTCTCCTAAGGCCACCAGGGCGGGTCCCTGAGGTCCCCGTCGTAACTCGAGAACACCTGCCGCAACTCGAGAAAATCCAGGAAGTTCTCCCTTCCAGGCGAGATGAGGCCTATTTCCGATGAGGCGTCTGGAGACTAATGACACCTAAATTCTGGAACTTCGAAAGGGTCTTTCACACCCTTGCTGCAACTCAAGAAGTTCACGGCCATACCCGTCTCCACTCGAGAGGAAGCACGATGGTCCCGCCCACATCCAGAGGAGCCCCGTTTCCCCCTCGTAGCTCGAGATGAGGGATCCTTTCCCTGCTTTCAACGGGAAAGAATTCCCGGCGTTCCCGTCGCATCTCAAGAGGAGGCACTCTCAACAGGAAAGGCGAGAGGAACTCCATGGTCGTACCACCATTCCAAGAGTCCCCCAGATGTCTCAGTCCAATCCAGAGGAACCTCTTTGCCCTGCACTGGCTCATCTTTCACGCCGAGGATCGACTCACACCACGGTGGCACGTGGGACAGCCCTGTGGGAAAGCCTCGAGGGAAAGCCTCGAGGGAAAACCACAGATCCTTTGATCCTCGCGACGGGAAGCGTGACATTGCTGCTACAGCCTGGAAGGAAAGTGCACGTGCATGCCCCGACTCGAGACGAGGCCTGTCTCCCCTGGCGAGACTCCAGATGTACCCAAAGATCCATATCAGACCCTGAGAGGAATCCTCGGTTCCGGCCCTGACTCCACACAAGGTTTTTGGCCACGGTATCGACGGGAGAGGAATCCCGAGAGGCCCCCTAGCAACTCGCATGGGGACTGGCGTCTCCTGAGGCCACCAGGGCGGGTCCCTGAGGTCCCCGTCGTAACTCGAGAACACCTGCCGCAACTCGAGAAAATCCAGGAAATTCTCCCTTCCAGGCGAGATGAGGCCTATTTCCGATGAGGCGTCTGGAGACTAATGACACCTAACCTCTGGAACTTCGAAAGGGTCTTTCACACCCTTGCTGCAACTCAAGAAGTTCACCGCCATACCCGTGTCCACTCGAGAGGAAGCACGATGGTCCCGCCCACATCCAGAGGAGCCCCGTTTCCCCCTCGTAGCTCGAGATGAGGGATCCTTTCCCTGCTTTCAACGGGAAAGAATTCCCGGCGTTCCCGTCGCATCTCAAGAGGAGGCACTCTCAACAGGAAAGGCGAGAGGAACTCCATGGTCGTACCACCATTCCAAGAGTCCCCCAGATGTCTCAGTCCATTCCAGAGGAACCTCTTTGCCCTGCACTGGCTCATCTTTCACGCCGAGGATCCACTCACACCACGGTGGCACGTGGGATAGCCCTGTGGGAAAGCCTCGAGGGAAAGCCTCGAGGGAAAACCACAGATCCTTTGATCCATGCGACGGGAAGCGTGACATTGCTGCTACAGCCTGGAAGGAAAGTGCACGTGCATGCCCCGACTCGAGACGAGGCCTGTCTCCCCTGGCGAGACTCCAGATGTACCCAAAGATCCATATCAGCGCCTGAGAGGAATCATCGGTTCCGGCCCTGACTCCACACAAGGTTTTTGGCCCCGGTATCGACGGGAGAGGGATCCCGAGAGGCCCCCTAGCAACTCGCATGGGGACTGGCGTCTCCTGAGGCCACCAGGGCGGGTCCCTGAGGTCCCCGTCGTAACTCGAGAACACCTGCCGCAACTCGAGAAAATCCAGGAAGTTCTCCCTTCCAGGCGAGATGAGGCCTATTTCCGATGAGGCGTCTGGAGACTAAAGACACCTAACCTCTGGAACTTCGAAAAGGTCTTTCACACCCTTGCTGCAACTCAAGAAGTTCACCGCCATACCCGTGTCCACTCGAGAGGAAGCACGATGGTCCCGCCCACATCCAGAGGAGCCCCGTTTCCCCCTCGTAGCTCGAGATGAGGGATCCTTTCCCTGCTTTCAACGGGAAAGAATTCCCGGTGTTCCCGTCGCATCTCAAGAGGAGGCACTCTCAACAGGAAAGGCGAGAGGAACTCCATGGTCGTACCACCATTCCAAGAGTCCCCCAGATGTCTCAGCCCATTCCAGAGGAACCTCTTTGCCCTGCACTGGCTCATCTTTGACGCCGAGGATCCACTCACACCACGGTGGCACGTGGGACAGCCCTGTGGGAAAGCCTCGAGGGAAAGCCTCGAGGGAAAACCACAGATCCTTTGATCCATGCGACGGGAAGCGTGACATTGCTGCTACAGCCTGGAAGGAAAGTGCACGTGCATGCCCCGACTCGAGACGAGGCCTGTCTCCCCTGGCGAGACTCCAGATGTACCCAAAGATCCATATCAGCCCCTGAGAGGAATCCTCGGTTCCGGCCCTGACTCCACACAAGGTTTTTGGCCCCGGTATCGACGGGAGAGGAATCCCGAGAGGCCCCCTAGCAACTCGCTTGGGGAATGGCGTCTCCTGAGGCCACCAGGGCGGGTCCCTGAGGTCCCCGTCGTAACTCAAGAATAACTGCCGCAACTCGAGAAAATCCAGGAAGTTCTCCCTTCCAGGCGAGATGAGGCCTATTTCCGATGAGGCGTCTGGAGACTAATGACACCTAACCTCTGGAACTTCGAAAGGGTCTTTCACACCCTTGCTGCAACTCAAGAAGTTCACCGCCATACCCGTCTCCACTCGAGAGGAAGCACGATGGTCCCGCCCACATCCAGAGGAGCCCCGTTTCCCCCTCGTAGCTCGAGATGAGGGATCCTTTCCCTGCTTTCAACGGGAAAGAATTCCCGGCGTTCCCGTCGCATCTCAAGAGGAGGCACTCTCAACAGGAAAGGCGAGAGGAACTCCATGGTCGTACCACCATTCCAAGAGTCCCCCAGATGTCTCAGTGCATTCCAGAGGAACCTCTTTGCCCTTCACTGGCTCATCTTTCACGCCGAGGATCGACTCACACCACGGTGGCACGTGGGACAGCCCTGTGGGAAAGCCTCGAGGGAAAGCCTCGAGGGAAAACCACAGGTCGTTTGATCCACGCGACGGGAAGCGTGACATTGCTGCTACAGCCTGGAAGGAAAGCGCACGTGCATGCCCCCACTCGAGACGAGGCCTGACTCCCCTGGGGAGACTCCAGAAGTACCCAAAGATCCATGTCAGCCCCTGAGAGGAATCCTCGGTTCCGGCCCTGACTCCACCAAAGGGTTTTGGCCCCGGTATCGACGGAAGAGTAATCCCGAGAGGCCCCCTAGCAACTCGCATGGGGACTGGCCTCTCCTGAGGCCACCAGGGCGGGTCCCTGAGGTCCCCGTCGTAACTCGAGAACACCTGCCGCAACTCGAGAAAATCCAGGAAGTTCTCCATTCCAGGCGAGATGAGGCCTATTTCCGATGAGGCGTCTGCAGACTAATGACACCTAACGTCTGGAACTTCGAAAGGGTCTTTCACACCCTTGCTGCAACTCAAGAAGTTCACCGCCATACCCGTCTCCACTCGAGAGGAAGCACGATGGTCCCGCCCACATCCAGAGGAGCCCCATTTCCCCCTCGGAGCTCGAGATGAGGGATCCTTTCCCTGCTTTCAACGGGAAAGAATTCCCGGCGTTCCCGACGCATCTCAAGAGGAGGCACTCTCAACAGGAAAGGCGAGAGGAACTCCATGGTCGTACCACCATTCCAATAGTCCCCCAGATGTCTCAGTCCATTCCAGAGGAAGCTCTTTGCCCTGCACTGGCTCATGTTTCACGCCGAGGATCGACTCACACCACGGTGGCACGTGGGACAGCCCTGTGGGAAAGCCTCGAGGGAAAGCCTCGAGGGAAAACCACAGATCCTTTGATCCACGCGACGGGAAGCGTGACATTGCTGCTACAGCCTGGAAGGAAAGCGCACGTGCATGACCCCACTCGAGACGAGGCCTGACTCCCCTGGGGAGACTCCAGAAGTACCCAAAGATCCATGTCAGCCCCTGAGAGGAATCCTTGCTTCCGGCCCTGACTCCACACAAGGTTTTTGGCCCCGGTATCGACGGGAGAGGAATCCCGAGAGGCCCCCTAGCAACTCGCATGGGGACTGGCCTCTCCTGAGGCCACCAGGGCGGGTCCCTGAGGTCCCCCTCGTAACTCGAGAACACCTGCCGCAACTCGAGAAAATCCAGGAAGTTTTCCCTTCCAGGCGAGATGAGGCCTATTTCCAATGAGGCGTCTGGAGACTAATGACACCTAACCTCTGGAACTTCGAAAGGGTCTTTCACACTTTTGCTGCAACTCAAGAAGTTCACCGCCATACCCGTCTCCACTCGAGAGGAAGCACGATGGTCCCGCCCACATCCAGAGGAGCCCCGTTTCCCCCTCGGAGCTCGAGATGAGGGATCCTTTCCCTGCTTTCAACGGGAAAGAATTCCCGGCGTTCCCGTCGCATCTCAAGAGGAGGCACTCTTAACAGGAAAGGCGAGAGGAACTCCGTGGTCGTACCACCATTCCAAGAGTCCCCCAGATGTCTCAGTCCATTCCAGAGGAACCTCTTTGCCCTGCACTGGCTCATCTTTCACGCCGAGGATCCACACACACCACGGTGGCACGTGGGACAACCCTGTGGGAAAGCCTCGAGGGAAAGCCTCGAGGGAAAACCACAGATCCTTTGATCCACGCGACGGGAAGCGTAACATTGCTGCTACAGCCTGGAAGGAAAGCGCACGTGCATGCCCCCACTCGAGACGAGGCCTGACTCCCCTGGGGAGACTCCAGAAGTACCCAAAGATCCATGTCAGCCCCTGAGAGGAATCCTCGGTTCCGGCCCTGACTCCACACAAGGTTTTTGGCCCCGGTATCGACGGGAGAGGAATCCCGAGAGGCCCCCTAGCAACTCGCATGGGGACTGGACTCTCCTGAGGCCACCAGGGCGGGTCCCTGAGGTCCCCGTCGTAACTCGAGAACACCTGCCGCAACTCGAGAAAATCCAGGAAGTTCTCCCTTCCAGGCGAGATCAGGCCTATTTCCGATGAGGCGTCTGGAGACTAATGACACCTAACCTCTGGAACTTCGAAAGGGTCTTTCACACTTTTGCTGCAACTCAAGAAGTTCACCGCCATACCCGTCTCCACTCGAGAGGAAGCACGATGGTCCCGCCCACATCCAGAGGAGCCCCGTTTCCCCCTCGGAGCTCGAGATGAGGGATCCTTTCCCTGCTTTCAACGGGAAAGAATTCCCGGCGTTCCCGTCGCATCTCAAGAGGAGGCACTCTTAACAGGAAAGGCGAGAGGAACTCCGTGGTCGTACCACCATTCCAAGAGTCCCCCAGATGTCTCAGTCCATTCCAGAGGAACCTCTTTGCCCTGCACTGGCTCATCTTTCACGCCGAGGATCCACACACACCACGGTGGCACGTGGGACAACCCTGTGGGAAAGCCTCGAGGGAAAGCCTCGAGGGAAAACCACAGATCCTTTGATCCACGCGACGGGAAGCGTGACATTGCTGCTACAGCCTGGAAGGAAAGCGCACGTGCATGCCCCCACTCGAGACGAGGCCTGACTCCCATGGGGAGACTCCAGAAGTACCCAAAGATCCATGTCAGCCCCTGAGAGGAATCCTCGGTTCCGGCCCTGACTCCACACAAGGTTTTTGGCCCCGGTATCGACGGGAGAGGAATCCCGAGAGGCCCCCTAGCAACTCGCATGGGGACTGGCCTCTCCTGAGGCCACCAGGGCGGGTCCCTGAGGTCCCCGTCGTAACTCGAGAACACCTGCCGCAACTCGAGAAAATCCAGGAAGTTCTCCCTTCCAGGCGAGATGAGGCCTATTTCCGATGAGGCGTCTGGAGACTAATGACACCTAACCTCTGGAACTTCGAAAGGGTCTTTCACATCCTTGCTGCAACTCAAGAAGTTCACCGCCATACCCGTCTCCACTCGAGAGGAAGCACGATGGTCCCGCCCACATCCAGAGGAGCCCCGTTTCCCCCTCGTAGCTCGAGATGAGGGATCCTTTCCCTGCTTTCAACGGGAAAGAATTCCCGGCGTTCCCGTCGCATCTGAAGAGGAGGCACTCTCAACAGGAAAGGCGAGAGGAACTCCATGGTCGTACCACCATTCCAAGAGTCCCCCAGATGTCTCAGTCCATTCCAGAGGAGCCTCTTTGCCCTGCACTGGCTCATCTTTCACGCCGAGGATCGACTCACACCACGGTGGCACGTCGGACAGCCCTGTGGGAAAACCTCGAGGGAAAGCCTCGAGGGAAAACCACAGATCCTTTGATCCACGCGACGGGAAGCGTGACATTGCTGCTACAGCCTGGAAGGAAAGCGCATGTGCATGCCCCCACTCGAGACGAGGCCTGACTCCCCTGGGGAGACTCCAGAAGTACCCAAAGATCCATGTCAGCCCCTGAGAGGAATCCTCGGTTCCGGCCCTGACTCCACACAAGGTTTTTGGCCCCGGTATCGACGGGAGAGGAATCCCAAGAGGCCCCCTAGCAACTCGCATGGGGACTGGCCTCTCCGGAGGCCACCAGGGCGGGTCCCTGAGGTCCCCGTCGTAACTCGAGAACACCTGTCGCAACTCGAGAAAATCCAGGAAGTTCTCCCTTCCAGGCGAGATGAGGCCTATTTCCGATGAGGCCTCTGGAGACAAATGACACCTAACCTCTGGAACTTCGAAAGGGTCTTTCACACCCTTGCTGCAACTCAGGAAGTTCACCGCCGTACCCGTCTCCACTCGAGAGGAAGCACGATGGTCCCGCCCACATCCAGAGGAGCCCCGTTTCCCCCTCGTAGCTCGAGATGAGGGATCCTTTCCCTGCTTTCAACGGGAAAGAATTCCCGGCGTTCCCGTCGCATCTCAAGAGGAGGCACTCTCAACAGGAAAGGCGAGAGTAACTCCATGGTCGTACCACCATTCCAAGAGTCCCCCAGATGTCTCAGTCCATTACAGAGGAGCCTCTTTGCCCTGCACTGGCTCATCTTTCACGCCGAGGATCCACTCACACCACGGTGGCACGTGGGATAGCCCTGTGGGAAAGCCTCGAGGGAAAGCCTCGAGGGAAAACCACAGATCCTTTGATCCATGCGACGGGAAGCGTGACATTGCTGCTACAGCCTGGAAGGAAAGTGCACGTGCATGCCCCGACTCGAGACGAGGCCTGTCTCCCCTGGCGAGACTCCAGATGTACCCAAAGATCCATATCAGCCCCTGAGAGGAATCACCGGTTCCGGCCCTGACTCCACACAAGGTTTTTGGCCCCGGTATCGACGGGAGAGGGATCCCGAGAGGCCCCCTAGCAACTCGCATGGGGACTGGCGTCTCCTGAGGCCACCAGGGCGGGTCCCTGAGGTCCCCGTCGTAACTCGAGAACACCTGCCGCAACTCGAGAAAATCCAGGAAGTTCTCCCTTCCAGGCGAGATGAGGCCTATTTCCGATGAGGCGTCTGGAGACTAAAGACACCTAACCTCTGGAACTTCGAAAGGGTCTTTCACACCCTTGCTGCAACTCAAGAAGTTCACCGCCATACCCGTGTCCACTCGAGAGGAAGCACGATGGTCCCGCCCACATCCAGAGGAGCCCCGTTTCCCCCTCGTAGCTCGAGATGAGGGATCCTTTCCCTGCTTTTAACGGGAAAGAATTCCCGGTGTTCCCGTCGCATCTCAAGAGGAGGCACTCTCAACAGGAAAGGCGAGAGGAACTCCATGGTCGTACCACCATTCCAAGAGTCCCCCAGATGTCTCAGTCCATTCCAGAGGAACCTCTTTGCCCTGCACTGGCTCATCTTTCACGCCGAGTATCCACTCACACCACGGTGGCACGTGGGACAGCCCTGTGGGAAAGCCTCGAGGGAAAGCCTCGAGGGAAAACCACAGATCCTTTGATCCATGCGACGGGAAGCGTGACATTGCTGCTACAGCCTGGAAGGAAAGTGCACGTGCATGCCCCGACTCGAGACGAGGCCTGTCTCCCCTGGCGAGACTCCAGATGTACCCAAAGATCCATATCAGCCCCTGAGAGGAATCCTCGGTTCCGGCCCTGACTCAACACAAGGTTTTTGGCCCCGGTATCGACGGGAGAGGAATCCCGAGAGGCCCCCTAGCAACTCGCTTGGGGAATGGCGTCTCCTGAGGCCACCAGGGCGGGTCCCTGAGGTCCCCGTCGTAACTCGAGAATAACTGCCGCAACTCGAGAAAATCCAGGAAGTTCTCCCTTCCAGGCGAGATGAGGCCTATTTCCGATGAGGCGTCTGGAGACTAATGACACCTAACCTCTGGAACTTCGAAAGGGTCTTTCACACCCTTGCTGCAACTCAAGAAGTTCACCGCCATACCCGTCTCCACTCGAGAGGAAGCACGATGGTCCCGCCCACATCCAGAGGAGCCCCGTTTCCCCCTCGTAGCTCGAGATGAGGGATCCTTTCCCTGCTTTCAACGGGAAAGAATTCCCGGCGTTCCCGTCGCATCTCAAGAGGAGGCACTCTCAACAGGAAAGGCGAGAGGAACTCCATGGTCGTACCACCATTCCAAGAGTCCCCCAGATGTCTCAGTGCATTCCAGAGGAACCTCTTTGCCCTTCACTGGCTCATCTTTCACGCCGAGGATCGACTCACACCACGGTGGCACGTGGGACAGCCCTGTGGGAAAGCCTCGAGGGAAAGCCTCGAGGGAAAACCACAGATCGTTTGATCCACGCGACGGGAAGCGTGACATTGCTGCTACAGCCTGGAAGGAAAGTGCACGTGCATGCCCCCACTCGAGACGAGGCCTGACTCCCCTGGGGAGACTCCAGAAGTACCCAAAGATCCATGTCAGCCCCTGAGAGGAATCCTCGGTTCTGGCCCTGACTCCACCAAAGGGTTTTGGCCCCGGTATCGACGGAAGAGTAATCCCGAGAGGCCCCCTAGCAACTCGCATGGGGACTGGCCTCTCCTGAGGCCACCAGGGCGGGTCCCTGAGGTCCCCGTCGTAACTCGAGAACACCTGCCGCAACTCGAGAAAATCCAGGAAGTTCTCCATTCCAGGCGAGATGAGGCCTATTTCCGATGAGGCGTCTGCAGACTAATGACACCTAACGTCTGGAACTTCCAAAGGGTCTTTCACACCCTTGCTGCAACTCAAGAAGTTCACCGCCATACCCGTCTCCACTCGAGAGGAAGCACGATGGTCCCGCCCAAATCCAGAGGAGCCCCGTTTCCCCCTCGGAGCTCGAGATGAGGGATCCTTTCCCTGCTTTCAACGGGAAAGAATTCCCGGCGTTCCCGACGCATCTCAAGAGGAGGCACTCTCAACAGGAAAGGCGAGAGGAACTCCATGGTCGTACCACCATTCCAATAGTCCCCCAGATGTCTCAGTCCATTCCAGAGGAAGCTCTTTGCCCTGCACTGGCTCATGTTTCACGCCGAGGATCGACTCACACCACGGTGGCACGTGGGACAGCCCTGTGGGAAAGCCTCGAGGGAAAGCCTCGAGGGAAAACCACAGATCCTTTGATCCACGGGACGGGAAGCGTGACATTGCTGCTACAGCCTGGAAGGAAAGCGCACGTGCATGCCCCCACTCGAGACGAGGCCTGACTCCCCTGGGGAGACTCCAGAAGTACCCAAAGATCCATGTCAGCCCCTGAGAGGAATCCTTGCTTCCGGCCCTGACTCCACACAAGGTTTTTGGCCCCGGTATCGACGGGAGAGGAATCCCGAGAGGCCCCCTAGCAACTCGCATGGGGACTGGCCTCTCCTGAGGCCACCAGGGCGGGTCCCTGAGGTCCCCCTCGTAACTCGAGAACACCTGCCGCAACTCGAGAAAATCCAGGAAGTTTTCCCTTCCAGGCGAGATGAGGCCTATTTCCAATGAGGCGTCTGGAGACTAATGACACCTAACCTCTGGAACTTCGAAAGGGTCTTTCACACTTTTGCTGCAACTCAAGAAGTTCACCGCCATACCCGTCTCCACTCGAGAGGAAGCACGATGGTCCCGCCCACATCCAGAGGAGCCCCGTTTCCCCCTCGGAGCTCGAGATGAGGGATCCTTTCCCTGCTTTCAACGGGAAAGAATTCCCGGCGTTCCCGTCGCATCTCAAGAGGAGGCACTCTTAACAGGAAAGGCGAGAGGAACTCCGTGGTCGTACCACCATTCCAAGAGTCCCCCAGATGTCTCAGTCCATTCCAGAGGAACCTCTTTGCCCTGCACTGGCTCATCTTTCACGCCGAGGATCCACACACACCACGGTGGCACGTGGGACAACCCTGTGGGAAAGCCTCGAGGGAAAGCCTCGAGGGAAAACCACAGATCCTTTGATCCACGCGACGGGAAGCGTGACATTGCTGCTACAGCCTGGAAGGAAAGCGCACGTGCATGCCCCCACTCGAGACGAGGCCTGACTCCCCTGGGGAGACTCCAGAAGTACCCAAAGATCCATGTCAGCCCCTGAGAGGAATCCTCGGTTCCGGCCCTGACTCCACACAAGGTTTTTGGCCCCGGTATCGACGGGAGAGGAATCCCGAGAGGCCCCCTAGCAACTCGCATGGGGACTGGCCTCTCCTGAGGCCACCAGGGCGGGTCCCTGAGGTCCCCGTCGTAACTCGAGAACACCTGCCGCAACTCGAGAAAATCCAGGAAGTTCTCCCTTCCAGGCGAGATGAGGCCTATTTCCGATGAGGCGTCTGGAGACTAATGACACCTAACCTCTGGAACTTCGAAAGGGTCTTTCACATCCTTGCTGCAACTCAAGAAGTTCACCGCCATACCCGTCTCCACTCGAGAGGAAGCACGATGGTCCCGCCCACATCCAGAGGAGCCCCGTTTCCCCCTCGTAGCTCGAGATGAGGGATCCTTTCCCTGCTTTCAACGGGAAAGAATTCCCGGCGTTCCCGTCGCATCTGAAGAGGAGGCACTCTCAACAGGAAAGGCGAGAGGAACTCCATGGTCGTACCACCATTCCAAGAGTCCCCCAGATGTCTCAGTCCATTCCAGAGGAGCCTCTTTGCCCTGCACTGGCTCATCTTTCACGCCGAGGATCGACTCACACCACGGTGGCACGTCGGACAGCCCTGTGGGAAAGCCTCGAGGGAAAGCCTCGAGGGAAAACCACAGATCCTTTGATCCACGCGATGGGAAGCGTGACATTGCTGCTACAGCCTGGAAGGAAAGCGCATGTGCATGCCCCCACTCGAGACGAGGCCTGACTCCCCTGGGGAGACTCCAGAAGTACCCAAAGATCCATGTCAGCCCCTGAGAGGAATCCTCGGTTCCGGCCCTGACTCCACACAAGGTTTTTGGCCCCGGTATCTACGGGAGAGGAATCCCGAGAGGCCCCCTAGCAACTCGCATGGGGACTGGCCTCTCCGGAGGCCACCAGGGCGGGTCCCTGAGGTCCCCGTCGTAACTCGAGAACACCTGTCGCAACTCGAGAAAATCCAGGAAGTTCTCCCTTCCAGGCGAGATGAGGCCTATTTCCGATGAGGCCTCTGGAGACAAATGACACCTAACCTCTGGAACTTCGAAAGGGTCTTTCACACCCTTGCTGCAACTCAAGAAGTTCACCGCCGTACCCGTCTCCACTCGAGAGGAAGCACGATGGTCCCGCCCACATCCAGAGGAGCCCCGTTTCCCCCTCGTAGCTCGAGATGAGGGATCCTTTCCCTGCTTTCAACGGGAAAGAATTCCCGGCGTTCCCGTCGCATCTCAAGAGGAGGCACTCTCAACAGGAAAGGCGAGAGTAACTCCATGGTCGTACCACCATTCCAAGAGTCCCCCAGATGTCTCAGTCCATTCCAGAGGAGCCTCTTTGCCCTGCACTGGCTCATCTTTCACGCCGAGGATCCACTCACACCACGGTGGCACGTGGGATAGCCCTGTGGGAAAGCCTCGAGGGAAAGCCTCGAGGGAAAACCACAGATCCTTTGATCCATGCGACGGGAAGCGTGACATTGCTGCTACAGCCTGGAAGGAAAGTGCACGTGCATGCCCCGACTCGAGACGAGGCCTGTCTCCCCTGGCGAGACTCCAGATGTACCCAAAGATCCATATCAGCCCCTGAGAGGAACCACCGGTTCCGGCCCTGACTCCACACAAGGTTTTTGGCCCCGGTATCGACGGGAGAGGGATCCCGAGAGGCCCCCTAGCAACTCGCATGGGGACTGGCGTCTCCTGAGGCCACCAGGGCGGGTCCCTGAGGTCCCCGTCGTAACTCGAGAACACCTGCCGCAACTCGAGAAAATCCAGGAAGTTCTCCCTTCCAGGCGAGATGAGGCCTATTTCCGATGAGGCGTCTGGAGACTAAAGACACCTAACCTCTGGAACTTCGAAAGGGTCTTTCACACCCTTGCTGCAACTCAAGAAGTTCACCGCCATACCCGTGTCCACTCGAGAGAAAGCACGATGGTCCCGCCCACATCCAGAGGAGCCCCGTTTCCCCCTCGTAGCTCGAGATGAGGGATCCTTTCCCTGCTTTCAACGGGAAAGAATTCCCGGTGTTCCCGTCGCATCTCAAGAGGAGGCACTCTCAACAGGAAAGGCGAGAGGAACTCCATGGTCGTACCACCATTCCAAGAGTCCCCCAGATGTCTCAGTCCATTCCAGAGGAACCTCTTTGCCCTGCACTGGCTCATCTTTCACGCCGAGGATCCACTCACACCACGGTGGCACGTGGGACAGCCCTGTGGGAAAGCCTCGAGGGAAAGCCTCGAGGGAAAACCACAGATCCTTTGATCCATGCGACGGGAAGCGTGACATTGCTGCTACAGCCTGGAAGGAAAGTGCACGTGCATGCCCCGACTCGAGACGAGGCCTGTCTCCCCTGGCGAGACTCCAGATGTACCCAAAGATCCATATCAGCCCCTGAGAGGAATCCTCGGTTCCGGCCCTGACTCAACACAAGGTTTTTGGCCCCGGTATCGACGGGAGAGGAATCCCGAGAGGCCCCCTAGCAACTCGCTTGGGGAATGGCGTCTCCTGAGGCCACCAGGGCGGGTCCCTGAGGTCCCCGTCGTAACTCGAGAATAACTGCCGCAACTCGAGAAAATCCAGGAAGTTCTCCCTTCCAGGCGAGATGAGGCCTATTTCCGATGAGGCGTCTGGAGACTAATGACACCTTACCTCTGGAACTTCGAAAGGGTCTTTCACACCCTTGCTGCAACTCAAGAAGTTCACCGCCATACCCGTCTCCACTCGAGAGGAAGCACGATGGTCCCGCCCACATCCAGAGGAGCCCCGTTTCCCCCTCGTAGTTCGAGATGAGGGATCCTTTCCCTGCTTTCAACGGGAAAGAATTCCCGGCGTTCCCGTCGCATCTCAAGAGGAGGCACTCTCAACAGGAAAGGCGAGAGGAACTCCATGGTCGTACCACCATTCCAAGAGTCCCCCAGATGTCTCAGTGCATTCCAGAGGAACCTCTTTGCCCTTCACTGGCTCATCTTTCACGCCGAGGATCGACTCACACCACGGTGGCACGTGGGACAGCCCTGTGGGAAAGCCTCGAGGGAAAGCCTCGAGGGAAAACCACAGGTCGTTTGATCCACGCGACGGGAAGCGTGACATTGCTGCTACAGCCTGGAAGGAAAGCGCACGTGCATGCCCCCACTCGAGACGAGGCCTGACTCCCCTGGGGAGACTCCAGAAGTACCCAAAGATCCATGTCAGCCCCTGAGAGGAATCCTCGGTTCTGGCCCTGACTCCACCAAAGGGTTTTGGCCCCGGTATCGACGGAAGAGTAATCCCGAGAGGCCCCCTAGCAACTCGCATGGGGACTGGCCTCTCCTGAGGCCACCAGGGCGGGTCCCTGAGGTCCCCGTCGTAACTCGAGGACACCTGCCGCAACTCGAGAAAATCCAGGAAGTTCTCCATTCCAGGCGAGATGAGGCCTATTTCCGATGAGGCGTCTGCAGACTAATGACACCTAACGTCTGGAACTTCGAAAGGGTCTTTCACACCCTTGCTGCAACTCAAGAAGTTCACCGCCATACCCGTCTCCACTCGAGAGGAAGCACGATGGTCCCGCCCACATCCAGAGGAGCCCCGTTTCCCCCTCGGAGCTCGAGATGAGGGATCCTTTCCCTGCTTTCAACGGGAAAGAATTCCCGGCGTTCCCGACGCATCTCAAGAGGAGGCACTCTCAACAGGAAAGGCGAGAGGAACTCCATGGTCGTACCACCATTCCAATAGTCCCCCAGATGTCTCAGTCCATTCCAGAGGAAGCTCTTTGCCCTGCACTGGCTCATGTTTCACGCCGAGGATCGACTCACACCACGGTGGCACGTGGGACAGCCCTGTGGGAAAGCCTCGAGGGAAAGCCTCGAGGGAAAACCACAGATCCTTTGATCCACGGGACGGGAAGCGTGACATTGCTGCTACAGCCTGGAAGGAAAGCGCACGTGCATGCCCCCACTCGAGACGAGGCCTGACTCCCCTGGGGAGACTCCAGAAGTACCCAAAGATCCATGTCAGCCCCTGAGAGGAATCCTTGCTTCCGGCCCTGACTCCACACAAGGTTTTTGGCCCCGGTATCGACGGGAGAGGAATCCCGAGAGGCCCCCTAGCAACTCGCATGGGGACTGGCCTCTCCTGAGGCCACCAGGGCGGGTCCCTGAGGTCCCCCTCGTAACTCGAGAACACCTGCCGCAACTCGAGAAAATCCAGGAAGTTTTCCCTTCCAGGCGAGATGAGGCCTATTTCCAATGAGGCGTCTGGAGACTAATGACACCTAACCTCTGGAACTTCGAAAGGGTCTTTCACACTTTTGCTGCAACTCAAGAAGTTCACCGCCATACCCGTCTCCACTCGAGAGGAAGCACGATGGTCCCGCCCACATCCAGAGGAGCCCCGTTTCCCCCTCGGAGCTCGAGATGAGGGATCCTTTCCCTGCTTTCAACGGGAAAGAATTCCCGGCGTTCCCGTCGCATCTCAAGAGGAGGCACTCTTAACAGGAAAGGCGAGAGGAACTCCGTGGTCGTACCACCATTCCAAGAGTCCCCCAGATGTCTCAGTCCATTCCAGAGGAACCTCTTTGCCCTGCACTGGCTCATCTTTCACGCCGAGGATCCACACACACCACGGTGGCACGTGGGACAACCCTGTGGGAAAGCCTCGAGGGAAAGCCTCGAGGGAAAACCACAGATCCTTTGATCCACGCGACGGGAAGCGTAACATTGCTGCTACAGCCTGGAAGGAAAGCGCACGTGCATGCCCCCACTCGAGACAAGGCCTGACTCCCCTGGGGAGACTCCAGAAGTACCCAAAGATCCATGTCAGCCCCTGAGAGGAATCCTCGGTTCCGGCCTTGACTCCACACAAGGTTTTTGGCCCCGGTATCGACGGGAGAGGAATCCCGAGAGGCCCCCTAGCAACTCGCATGGGGACTGGCCTCTCCTGAGGCCACCAGGGCGGGTCCCTGAGGTCCCCGTCGTAACTCGAGAACACCTGCCGCAACTCGAGAAAATCCAGGAAGTTCTCCCTTCCAGGCGAGATGAGGCCTATTTCCGATGAGGCGTCTGGAGACTAATGACACCTAACCTCTGGAACTTCGAAAGGGTCTTTCACACTTTTGCTGCAACTCAAGAAGTTCACCGCCATACCCGTCTCCACTCGAGAGGAAGCACGATGGTCCCGCCCACAACCAGAGGAGCCCCGTTTCCCCCTCGGAGCTCGAGATGAGGGATCCTTTCCCTGCTTTCAACGGGAAAGAATTCCCGGCGTTCCCGTCGCATCTCAAGAGGAGGCACTCTTAACAGGAAAGGCGAGAGGAACTCCGTGGTCGTACCACCATTCCAAGAGTCCCCCAGATGTCTCAGTCCATTCCAGAGGAACCTCTTTGCCCTGCACTGGCTCATCTTTCACGCCGAGGATCCACACACACCACGGTGGCACGTGGGACAACCCTGTGGGAAAGCCTCGAGGGAAAGCCTCGAGGGAAAACCACAGATCCTTTGATCCACGCGACGGGAAGCGTGACATTGCTGCTACAGCCTGGAAGGAAAGCGCACGTGCATGCCCCCACTCGAGACGAGGCCTGACTCCCCTGGGGAGACTCCAGAAGTACCCAAAGATCCATGTCAGCCCCTGAGAGGAATCCTCGGTTCCGGCCCTGACTCCACACAAGGTTTTTGGCCCCGGTATCGACGGGAGAGGAATCCCGAGAGGCCCCCTAGCAACTCGCATGGGGACTGGCCTCTCCTGAGGCCACCAGGGCGGGTCCCTGAGGTCCCCGTCGTAACTCGAGAACACCTGCCGCAACTCGAGAAAATCCAGGAAGTTCTCCCTTCCAGGCGAGATGAGGCCTATTTCCGATGAGGCGTCTGGAGACTAATGACACCTAACCTCTGGAACTTCGAAAGGGTCTTTCACATCCTTGCTGCAACTCAAGAAGTTCACCGCCATACCCGTCTCCACTCGAGAGGAAGCACGATGGTCCCGCCCACATCCAGAGGAGCCCCGTTTCCCCCTCGTAGCTCGAGATGAGGGATCCTTTCCCTGCTTTCAACGGGAAAGAATTCCCGGCGTTCCCGTCGCATCTGAAGAGGAGGCACTCTCAACAGGAAAGGCGAGAGGAACTCCATGGTCGTACCACCATTCCAAGAGTCCCCCAGATGTCTCAGTCCATTCCAGAGGAGCCTCTTTGCCCTGCACTGGCTCATCTTTCACGCCGAGGATCGACTCACACCACGGTGGCACGTCGGACAGCCCTGTGGGAAAGCCTCGAGGGAAAGCCTTGAGGGAAAACCACAGATCCTTTGATCCACGCGACGGGAAGCGTGACATTGCTGCTACAGCCTGGAAGGAAAGCGCACGTGCATGCCCCCACTCGAGACGAGGCCTGACTCCCCTGCGGAGACTCCACAAGTACCCAAAGATCCATGTCAGCCCCTGAGAGGAATCCTCGGTTCCGGCCCTGACTCCACACAAGGTTTTTGGCCCCGGTATCGACGGGAGAGGAATCCCGAGAGGCCCCCTAGCAACTCGCATGGGGACTGGCCTCTCCTGAGGCCACCACGGCGGGTCCCTGAGGTCCCCGTCGTAACTCGAGAACACCTGCCGCAACTCGAGAAAATCCAGGAAGTTCTCCCTTCCAGGCGAGATGAGGCCTATTTCCGATGAGGCCTCTGGAGACAAAAGACACCTAACCTCTGGAACTTCGAAAGGGTCTTTCACACCCTTGCTGCAACTCAAGAAATTCACCGCCATACCCGTCTCCACTCGAGAGGAAACACGATGGTCCCGCCCACATCCAGAGGAGCCCCGTTTCCCCCTCGTAGCTCGAGATGAGGGATCCTTTCCCTGCTATCAACGGGAAAGAATTCCCGGCGTTCCCGTCGCATCTCAAGAGGAGGCACTCTCAACAGGAAAGATGAGAGGAACTCCATGGTCGTACCACCATTCCAAGAGTCCCCGAGATTTCTCAGTCCATTCCAGAGGAAACTCTTTGCCCTGCACTGGCTCATCTTTCACGCCGAGGATCGACTCACACCATGGTGGCACGTGGGACAGCCCTGTGGGAAAGCCTCGAGGGAAAGCCTCGAGGGAAAACCACAGATCCTTTGATCCACGCGACGGGAAGCATGACATTGCTGCTACAGCCTGGAAGGAAAGCGCACGTGCATGCCCCCACTCGAGACGAGTCCTGACTCCCCTGGGGAGACTCCAGAAGTACCCAAAGATCCATGTCAATCCCTGAGAGGAATCCTCGGTTCCGGCCCTGACTCCACACAAGGTTTTTGGCCCCGGTATCGACGGGAGAGGAATCCCGAGAGGCCCCATAGAAACTAGCATGGGGACTGGCCGTTCCTGAGGCCACCAGGGCGGGTCCCTGAGGTCCCAGTCGTAAATCGAGAACACCTGCCGCAACTCGAGAAAATCCAGGAAGTTCTCCTTTCCAGGCGAAATGAGGCCTATTTCCGATGAGGCGTCTGGAGACTAATGACACCTAACCTCTGGAACTTCGAAAGGGTCTTTCACACCCTTGCTGCAACTCAAGAATTTCACCGCCATACCCGTCTCCACTCGAAAGGAAGCACGATGGTCCCGCCCACATCCAGAGGAGCCCCGTTTCCCCCTCGTAGCTCGAGATGAGGGATCCTTTCCCTGCTTTCAACGGGAAAGAATTCCCGGCGTTCCCGTCGCATCTCAAGAGGAGGCACTCTCAACAGGAAAGGCGAGAGGAACTCCATGGTCGTACCACCATTCCAAGAGTCCCCCAGATGTCTCAGTCCATTCCAGAGGAACCTGTTTGCCCTGCACTGGCTCATCTTTCACGCCGAGGATCGACTCACACAACGGTGGCACGTGAGACAGCCCTGTGGGAAAGCCTCGAGGGAAAGCCTCGAGGGAAAACCACAGATCCTTTGATCCACGCGACGGGAAGCGTGACATTGCTGCTACAGCCTGGAAGGAAGGCGCACGTGCATGCCCCCACTCGAGACGAGGCCTGACCCCCCTGGGGAGACTCCAGAAGTACCCAAAGACCCATGTCAGCCCCTGAGAGAAATCCTCGGTTCCGGCCCTGACTCCACAGAAGGATTTTGGCCCCGGTATCGACGGGAGAGGAATCCCGAGAGGCCCCCGAGCAACTCGCATCGGGACTGGCCTTTCCTGAGGACACCAGGGCGGGTCCCTGAGGTCCCCGTCGTAACTCGAGAACACCTGCCGCAACTCGAGAAAATCCAGGAAGTTCTCCCTTCCAGGCGAGATGAGGCCTATTTCCGATGAGGCGTCTGGAGACTAATGACACCGAACCTCTGGAACTTCGAAAGGGTCTTTCACACCCTTGCTGCAACTCAAGAAGTTCACCGCCATACCCGTCTCCACTCGAGAGGAAACACGATGGTCCCGCCCACATCCAGAGGAGCCCCGTTTCCCCCTCGTAGCTCGAGATGAGGGATCCTTTCCCTGCTATCAACGGGAAAGAATTCCCGGCGTTCCCGTCGCATCTCAAGAGGAGGCACTCTCAACAGGAAAGATGAGAGGAACTCCATGGTCGTATCACCATTCCAAGAGTCCCCGAGATTTCTCAGTCCATTCCAGAGGAAACTCTTTGCCCTGCACTGGCTCATCTTTCACGCCGAGGATCGACTCACACCATGGTGGCACGTGGGACAGCCCTGTGGGAAAGCCTCGAGGGAAAGCCTCGAGGGAAAACCACAGATCCTTTGATCCACGCGACGGGAAGCATGACATTGCTGCTACAGCCTGGAAGGAAAGCGCACGTGCATGCCCCCACTCGAGACGAGTCCTAACTCCCCTGGGGAGACTCCAGAAGTACCCAAAGATCCATGTCAGCCCCTGAGAGGAATCCTCGATTCCGGCCCTGACTCCACACAAGGTTTTTGGCCCCGGTATCGACGGGAGAGGAATCCCGAGAGGCCCCCTAGCAACTAGCATGGGGACTGGCCGTACCTGAGGCCACCAGGACGGGTCCCTGAAGTCCCCGTCGTAAATCGAGAACACCTGACGCAACTCGAGAAAATCCAGGAAGTTCTCCTTTCCAGGCGAAATGAGGCCTATTTCCGATGAGGCGTCTGGAGACTAATGACACCTAACCTCTGGAACTTCGAAAGGGTCTTTCACACCCTTGCTGCAACTCAAGAATTTCACCGCCATACCCGTCTCCACTCGAGAGGAAGCACGATGGTCCCGCCCACATCCAGAGGAGCCCCGTTTCCCCCTCGTAGCTCGAGATGAGGGATCCTTTCCCTGCTTTCAACGGGAAAGAATTCCCGGCGTTCCCGTCGCATCTCAAGAGGAGGCACTCTCAACAGGAAAGGCGAGAGGAACTCCATGGTCGTACCACCATTCCAAGAGTCCCCCAGATGTCTCAGTCCAATCCAGAGGAACCTCCTTGCCCTGCACTGTCTCATCTTTCACGCCGAGAATCGACTCACACCACGGTGGCACGTGGGACAGCCCTGTGGGAAAGCCTCGAGGGAAAACCACAGATCCTTTGATCCACGCGACGGGAACCGAGACATTGCTGCTACAGCCTGGAAGGAAAGCGCACGTGCATGCCCCCACTCGAGACAAGGCCTGACTCCCCTGGGGAGACTCCAGAAGTACCCAAAGATCCATGTCAGCCCCTGAGAGGAATCCTCGGTTCCGGCCCTGACTCCACACAAGTTTTTTGGCCCCGGAATCGACAGGAGAGGAATCCTGAGAGGCCCCCGAGCAACTCGCATGGGGATTGGCCTTTCCTGAGGCCACCAGGGCGGGTCCCTGAGGTCCCCGTCGTAACTCGAGAACACCTGCCGCAACTTGAGAAACTTCAGGAAGTTCTCCCTTCCAGGCGAGATGAGGCCTATTTCCGATGAGGCGTCTGGAGACTAATGACACCTAACCTCTGGAACTTCGAAAGGGTCTTTCACACCCTTGCTGCAACTCAAGAAGTTCACCGCCATACCCGTCTCCACTCGAGAGGAAGCACGATGGTCCCGCCCACATCCAGAGGAGCCCCGTTTCCCCCTCGTAGCTCGAGATGAGGGATCCTTTCCCTGCTTTCAACGGGAAAGAATTCCCGGCGTTCCCGTCGCATCTCAAGAGGAGGCACTCTCAACAGGAAAGGCGAGAGGAACTCCATGGTCGTACCACCATTCCAAGAGTCCCCCAGATGTCTCAGTCCATTCCAGAGGAACCTCTTTGCCCTGCACTGGCTCATCTTTCACGCCGAGGATCGACTCACACAACGGTGGCACGTGAGACAGCCCTGTGGGAAAGCCTCGAGGGACAGCCTCGAGGGAAAACCACAGATCCTTTGATCCACGCGACGGGAAGCGTGACATTGCTGCTACAGCCTGGAAGGAAGGCGCACGTGCATGCCCCCACTCGAGACGAGGCCTGACCCCCCTGGGGAGACTCCAGAAGTACCCAAAGACCCATGTCAGCCCCTGAGAGAAATCCTCGGTTCCGGCCCTGACTCCACAGAAGGATTTTGGCCCCGGTATCGACGGGAGAGGAATCCCGAGAGGCCCCCGAGCAACTCGCATGGGGACTGGCCTTTCCTGAGGACACCAGGGCGGGTCCCTGAGGTCCCCGTCGTAGCTCGAGAACACCTGCCGCAACTCGAGAAAATCCAGGAAGTTCTCCCTTCCAGGCGACATGAGGCTTATTTCCGATAAGGCGTCTGGAGACTAATGACACGGAACCTCTGGAACTTCGAAAGGGTCTTTCACACCCTTGCTGCAACTCAAGAAGTTCACCGCCATATCCGTCTCCACTCGAGAGGAAACATGATGGTCCCGCCCACATCCAGAGGAGCCCCGTTGGCCCCTCGTAGCTCGAGATGAGGGATCCTTTCCCTGCTATCAACGGGAAAGTATTTTCGGCGTTCCCGTCGCATCTCAAGAGGAGGCACTCTCAACAGGAAAGACGAGAGGAACTCCATGGTCGTACCACCATTCCAAGAGTCCCCCAGATGTCTCAGTCCATTCCAGAGGAACCTCTTTGACCTGCACTGGCTCATCTTTCACGCCGAGGATCGACTCACACCACGGTGGCACGTGGGACAGCCCTGTGGGAAAGCCTCGAGGGTAAACCACAGATCCTTTGATCCACGCGACGGGAAGCGTGACATTGCTGCTACAGCCTGGAAGGAAAGCGCACGTGCATGCCCCCACTCGAGACGAGGCCTGACTCCCCTGGGGAGACTCCAGAAGTACCCAAAGATCCATGTCAGCCCCTTAGAGGAATCCTCGGTTCCGGCCCTGACTCCACACAAAGTTTTTGGCCCCCGTATCGACGGGAGAGGAATCCCGAGAGGCCCCCGAGCAACTCGCATGGGGACTGGCCTTTCCTGAGGCCACCAGGGCGGGTCCCTGAGGTCCCCGTCGTAACTCGAGAACACCTGCCGCAACTAGAGAAAATCCAGGAAGTTCTCCCTTCCAGGCGAGATGAGGCCTATTTCCGATGAGGTGTCAGGAGACTAATGACACCTAACCTCTGGAACTTCGAAAGGGTCTTTCACACCCTTGCTGCAACTCAAGATGTTCACCACCATACCCGTCTCCACTCGAGAGGAAGCACTATGGTCCGGCCCACATCCAGAGGAGCCCCGTTTCCCCCTCGTAGCTCGAGATGAGGGATCCTTTCCCTGCTTTCAACGGGAAAGAATTCCCGGCGTTCCCGACGCATCTCAAGAGGAGGCACTCTCAGCAGGAAAGGCAAGATGAACTCCATGGTCGTACCACCATTCCAAGAGTCCCCCAGATGTCTCAGTCCATTCCAGAGGAAACTCTTTGCCCTGCACTGGCTCATCTTTCACGCCGAGGATCGACTCACACCACGGTGGCACGTGGGACAGCCCTGTGGGAAAGCCTCGAGGGAAAACCACAGATCCTTTGATCCACGCCACGGGAAGCGTGACATTGCTGCTACAGCCTGGAAGGAAAGCGCACGTGCATGCCCCCACTCGAGACGAGGCCTGACTCCCCTGGGGAGACTCCACAAGTACCCAAAGATCCATGTCAGCCCCTGAGAGGAATCCTCGGTTCCGGCCCTGACTGCACACAAGGTTTTTGGCCCCGGTATCGACGGGAGAGGAATCCCGAGAGGCCCCCTAGCAACTCGCATGGGGACTGGCCTCTCCTGAGGCCACCAGGGCGGGTCCCTGAGGTCCCCGTCGTAACTCGAGAACAGCTGCCGCAACTCGAGAAAATCCAGGAAGTTCTCCCTTCCAGGCGAGATGAGGCCTATTTCCGATGAGGCGTCTGGAGACTAATGACACCTAACCTCTGGAACTTCGAAAGGGTCTTTCACACCCTTGCTGCAACTCAAGAAGTTCACCGCCATACCCGTCTACACTCGAGAGGAAGCACGATGGTCCCGCCCATATCCAGAGGAGCCCCGTTTCCCCCTCGGAGCTCGAGATGAGGGATCCTTTCCCTGCTTTCAACGGGAAAGAATTCCCGGCGTTCCCGTCGGATCTCAAGAGGAGGCACTCTCAACAGGAAAGGCGAGAGGAACTCCATGGTCGTATCACCATTCCAAGAGTCCCCCAGATGTCTCAGTCCATTCCAGAGGAACCTCTTTGCCCTGCACTGGCTCATCTTTCACGCCGAGGATCGACTCATACCACGGTGGCACGTCGGACAGCCCTGTGGGAAAGCTTCGAGGGAAAGCCTCGAGGGAAAACCACAGATCCTTTGATCCACGCGACGGGAAGCGTGACATTGCTGCTACAGCCTGGAAGGAAAGCGCACGTGCATGCCCCCACTCGAGACGAGGCCTGACTCCCCTGGGGAGACTCCAGAAGTACCCAAAGATCCATGTCAGCCCCTGAGAGGAATCCTCGGTTCCGGCCCTGACTCCACACAAGGCTTTGGCACCGGTATCGACGGGAGAGGAATCCCGAGAGGCCCCCTAGCAACTCGCATGGGGACTGGCCTCTCCTGAGGCCACCAGGGCGGGTCCCTGAGGTCCCCGTCGTAACTCGAGAACACCTGCCGCAACTCGAGAAATCCAGGAAGTTCTCCCTTCCAGGCGAGATGAGGCCAATTTCCGATGAGGCCTCTGGAGACTAATGACACCTAAAGTCGGGAACTTCGAAAGGGCCTTTCACACCCTTGCTGCAACTCAAGAAGTTCACCGCCATACCCGTCTACACTCGAAAGGAAGCACGATGGTCCCGCCCACATCCAGAGGAGCCCCGTTTCCCCCTCGTAGCTCGAGATAAGGGATCCTTTGCCTGCTTTCAACGGGAAAGAATTCCCGGCGATCCCGTCGCATCTCAAAAGGAGGCACTCTCAACAGGAAAGGCGAGAGGAACTCCATGATCGTACCACCATTCCAAGAGTCCCCCAGATGTCTCTGTCCATTCCAGAGGAACTTCTTTGCCCTGCACTGGCTCATCTTTCACGCCGAGGATCGACTCACACCACGGTGGCACGTGGGAGAGCCCTGTTGGAAAGCCTCGAGGGAAAGCCTTGAGGGAAAACCACAGATCCTTAGATTCACGCGATGGGAAGCGTGACATTACTGCTACAGCCTGGAGGGAAAGCGCACGTGCATGCCCCCACTCGAGACGAGGCCTGACTCCCCTGGGGAGACTTCAGAAGTACCCCAAGATTCATGTCAGCCCCTGAGTGGAATCCTCGGTTCCGGCCCTGACTCCACAAAAGGATTTTGGCCCCGGTATCGACGGGAAAGGAATCCCTAGAGGCCCCCTAGCAACTCGCATGGGGACTGGCTTTTCCTGAGGACACCAGGGCGGTTCCCTGATGTCCCCTTCGTAACTCGAGAACACCTGCCGCAACTCGAGAAATTCCAGGAAGTTCTCCCTTCCAGGCGAGATGAGGCCTATTTCCGATGAGGCGTCTGGAGACTAATGACACCTAACCTCTGGAACTTCGAAAGGGTCAAGAAGTTCACCGCCATACCCGTCTCCACTCGAGAGAAAGCACGATGGTCCCGCCCACATCCAGAGGAGCCCCGTTTCCCCCTCGTAGCTCGAGATGAGGGATCCTTTCCCTGCTTTTAACGGGAAAGAATTCCAGGCTTTCCCGTCGCATCTCAGGAGGAGGCACTCTCAACAGGAAAGGCGATAGGAACTCCATGGTCGTAGCACCATTCCAGGAGTCCCCCAGATGTCTCAGTCCATTAAAGAGGAACCTCTTTGCCCTGCACTGGCTCATCTTTCACGCCGAGGATCGACTCACACCACGGTGGCACGAGGGACAGCCCTGTGGGAAAGCCTCGAGGGAAAGCCTCGAGGGAAAACCACAGATCCTTTAATCCACGCGACGGGAAGCGTGACATTGCTGCTACAGCCTGGAAGGAAAGCGCACGTGCATGCCCCCACTCGAGACGAGGCCTGACTCCCCTGGGGAGACTCCAGAAGTACCCAAAGATCCATGTCAGCCCCTGAGAGGAATCCTCGGTTCCGGCCCTGACTCCACACAAGGTTTTTGGCCCCGGTATCGACGGGAGAGGAATCCCGAGAGGCCCCCTAGCAACTCGCATGGAGACTGGCCTTTCCTGAGGCTACCAGGGCGGGTCCCTGAGGTCTCCGTCGTAACTCGAGAACACCTGCCGCAACTCGAGAAAATCCAGGAAGTTCTCCCTTCCAGGCGAGATGAGGCCTATTTCCGATGAGGCGTCTGGAGACTAATGACACCTAAACTCTGGAAGGTCGAAAGGGTCTTTCACACCCTTGCTGCAACTCAAGAAGTTCACCGCCATACCCGTCTCCACTCGAGAGGAAGCACGATGGTCCCGCCCACATCCAGAGGAGCCCCGTTTCCCCCTCGTAGCTCGAGATGAGGGATCCTTTCCCTGCTTTCAACGGGAAAGAATTCCCGGCGTTCCCGTCGCATCTCAAGGGGAGGCACTCTCAACAGGAAAGGCGAGAGGAACTCCATGGTCGTACCACCATTCCAAGAGTCCCCCAGATGTCTCAGTCCATTCCAGAGGAAACTCTTTGCCCTACACTGGCTCATCTTTCACGCCGAGGATCGACTCACACCACGGTGGCACGTGGGACAGCCCTGTGGGAAAGCCTCGAGGGAAAGCTTCGAGGGAAAATATCAGATCCTTAGATCCACGCGACGGGAAGCGTGACATTGCTGCTACAGCCTGGAAGGAATGCGCACGTGCATGCCCCCACTCGAGACGAGGCCTGACTCCCCTGGGGAGACTCCAGAAGTACCCAAAGATCCATGTCAGCCCCTGAGAGTAATCCTCGGTTCCGGCCCTGACTCCACACAAGGTTTTTGGCCCCGGTATCGACGGGAGAGGAATCCCGAGAGGCCCCCTAGCAACTCGCATGGGGACTGGCCTCTCCTGAGGGCACCAGGGCGGGTCCCTGAGGTCCCCGTCGTAACTCGAGAACACCTGCCACAACTCGAGAAAATCCAGGAAGTTCTCCCTTCCAGGCGAGATGAGGCCTATTACCGATGAGGCGTCTGGAGACAAATGACACCTAACCTCTGGAACTTCGAAAGGGTCTTTCACACCCTTGCTGCAACTCAAGAAGTTCACCGCCATACCCGTCTCCACTCGAGAGGAAGCACGATGGTCCCGCCCACATCCAGAGGAGCCCCGTTTCCCCCTCGGAGCTCGAGATGAGAGATCCTTTCCCTGCTTTCAACGGGAAAGAATTCCCGGCTTTCCCTTCGCATCTCAAGAGGAGGCACTCTCAACAGGAAAGGCGAGAGGAACTCCATGGTCGTACCACCATTCCAAGAGTCCCCCAGATGTCTCAGTCCATTCCAGAGGAACCTCTTTGCCCTGCACTGGCTCAGCTTTCACGCCGAGGATCGACTCACACCACGGTGGCACGTGGGACAGCCCTGTGGGAAAGCCTCGAGGGAAAACCACAGATCCTTTGATCCACGCGACGGGAAGCGTGACATTGCTGCTACAGCCTGGAAGGAGAGTGCACGTGCATGCCCCCACTCGAGACGAGGCCTGACTCCCCTGGGGAGACTCCAGAAGAACCCAAAGATCCATGTTAGCCCCTGAGAGGAATCCTCGGTTCCGGCCCTGACTCCACACAAGGTTTTTGGCTCCGGTATCGACGGGAGAGGAATCCCGAGAGGCCCCCTAGCAACTCTCATGGGGACTGGCCTCTCCTGAGGCCACCAGGGCGGGTCCCTGAGGTCCCCGTCGTAACTCGAGAACACCTGCCGCAACTCGAGAAAATCCAGGAAGTTCTCCCTTCCAGGCGAGATGAGGCCTATTTCCGATGAGGCGTCTGGAGACTAATGACACCTAACCTCTGGAACTTCGAAAGGGTCTTTCACACCCTTTCTGCAACTCAAGAAGTTCACCGCCATACCTGTCTCCACTCGAGAGGAAGCACGATGGTCCGGCCCACATCCAGAGGAGCCCCGTTTCCCCCTCGTAGCTCGAGATGAGGGATCCTTTCCCTGCTTTCAACGGGAAAGAATTCCCGGCGTTCCCCTCGCATCTCAAGAGGAGGCACTCTAAACAGGAAAGGCGAGAGGAACTCCATGGTCGTACCAGCATTCCACGAGTCCACCAGATGTCGCAGTCCATTCCAGAGGAACCTCTTTGCCCTGCACTGGCTAATCTTTCACGCCGAGGATCGACTCACACCACGGTGGCACGTGGGACAGCCCTGTGGGAAAGCCTCGAGGGAAAGCCTAGAGGGAAAACCACAGATCCTTTGATCCACGCCACGGGAAGTGTGACATTGCTACTACAGCCTGGAAGGAAAGCGCACGTGCATGCCCCCACTCGAGACGATGCCTGACTCCCCTGGGGAGACTCCAGAAGTACCCAAAGATCCATGTCAGCCCCTGAGAGGAATCCTCGGTTCCGGCCCTGACTCCACACAAGGTTTTTGGCTCCGGTATCGACGGGAGAGGAATCCCGAGAGGCCCCCTAGCAACTCTCATGGGGACTGGCCTCTCCTGAGGCCACCAGGCCGGGTCCCTGAGGTCCCCGTCGTAACTCGAGAACACCTGCCGCAACTCGAGAAAATCCAGGAAGTTCTCCCTTCCAGGCGAGATGAGGCCTATTTCCGATGAGGCGCCTGGAGACTAATGACACCTAACCTCTGGAACTTCGAAAGGGTCTTTCACACCCTTGCTGCAACTCAGGAAGTTCACCGCAATACCCGTCTCCACTCGAGAGGAAGCACGATGGTCCCGCCCACATCCAGAGGAGCCCCGTTTCCCCCTCGTAGCTCGAGATGAGGGATCCTTTCCCTGCTTTCAACGGGAAAGAATTCCCGGCGTTCCCGTCGCATCTCAAGAGGAGGCACTCTCAACAGGAAAGGCGAGAGGAACTCCATGGTCGTACCACCATTCCAAGAGTCCCCCAGATGTCTCAGTCCATTCCAGAGGAACCTCTTTGCCCTGCACTGGCTCATCTTTCACGCCGAGGATCGATTCACACCACGATGGCACGCGGGACATCCCTGTGGGAAAGCCTCGAGGGAAAACCACAGATCCTTTGATCCACGCGACGGGAAGCGTGACATTGCTGTTACAGTCTGGAAGGAAAGCGCACGTGCATGCCCCCACTCGAGACGAGGCCTGACTCCCCTGGGGAGACTCCAGAAGTACCCAAAGATCCATGTCAGCCCCTGAGAGGAATCCTTTGTTCCGGCCCTGACTCCACACAAGGTTTTTGGCCCCGGTATCGACGGGAGAGGAATCCCGAGAGGCCCCCTAGCAATTCGCATGGGGACTGGCCTCTCCTGAGTCCACCAGGGCGGGTCCCTGAAGTCCCTGTCGTAACTCGAGAACACCTGCCGCAACTCGAGAAAATCCAGGAAGTTCTCCCTTCCAGGTGAGATGAGGCCTATTTCCGATGAGGCGCATGGAGACTAATGACACCTAACCTCTGGAACTTCGAAAGGGACTTTCACACCCTTGCTGGAACTCAAGAAGTTCACCGCCATACCCGTCTCCACTCGAGACGAAGCACGATGGTCCCGCCCACATCCAGAGGAGCCCCGTTTCCCCCTCGTAGCTCGAGATGAGGGATCCTTTCCCTGCTTTCAACGGGAAAGAATTCCCGGTGTTCCCATCGCATCTCAAGAGGAGGCACTCTCAACAGGAAAGGCGAGAGGAACTCCATGTTCATACCACCATTTCAAAGGTCCCCCAGATATATCAGTCCATTCCAGAGGAACCTCTTTGCCTTCACTGGCTCATCTTTCACGCCGAGGATCGACTCACACCACGGTGGCACGTGGGACAGCCCTGTGGGAAAGCCTCGAGGGAAAGCCTCGAGGGAAAACCACAGATCCTTTGATCCACGCGACGGGAAGCGTGACATTGCTGCTACAGCCTGGAAGGAAAGCGCACGTGCATGCCCCCTCTCGAGACGAGGCCTGACTCCCCTGGGGAGACTCCAGAAGTACCCAAAGATCCATGTCAGCCCCTGAGAGGAATCCTCGGTTCCGGCCCTGACTCCACACAAGGTTTTTGGCTCCGGTATCGACGGGAGAGGAATCCCGAGAGGCCCCCTAGCAACTCTCATGGGGACTGGCCTCTCCTGAGGCCACCAGAGAGGGTCCCTGAGGTCCCCGTCGTAACACGAGAACACCTGCCGCAACTCGAGAAAATCCAGGAAGTTCTCCGTTCCAGGCGAGATGAGGCCTATTTCCGATGAGGCGTCTGGAGACTAATGACACCTAACCTCTGGAACTTCGAAAGGGTCTTTCACACCCTTGCTGGAACTCAAGAAGTTCACCGCCATACCCGTCTCCACTCGAGAGGAAGCACGATGGTCCCGCCCACATCCAGAGGAGTCCCGTTTCCCCCTCGTAGCTCGAGATGAGGGATCCTTTCCCTGCTTTCAACGGGAAAGAATTCCCGGCGTTCCCGTAGCATCTCAACAGGAGGCATTCTCAACAGGAAAGGCGAGAGGAACTCTATGGTCGTACCACCATTCCAAGAGTCCCCCAGATGTCTCAGTCCATTCCAGAGGAACCTCATTGCCCTGTACTGGCTCATTTTTCACGCCGAGGATCGACTCACACCACCGTGGCACGTGGGACAGCCCTGTGGAAAAGCCTCGAGGGAAAGCCACGAGCGAAAACCACAGATCCTTTGATCCACGCGACGTGAAGCATGACATTGCTGCTACAGCCTGGAAGGAAAGCGCACGTGCATGCCCCCAATCGAGACGATGCCTGACTCCCCTGGGGAGACTCCAGAAGTACCCAAAGATCCATGTCAGCCCCTGAGAGAAATCCTCTGTTCCGGCCCTGACTCCACACAAGGTTTTTGGCCCCGGTATCGACGGGAGAGGAATCCCGAGAGGCCCCCTAGCAACTCGCATGGGGACTGGCCGTTCCTGAGGCAACCAGGGCGGGTCCCTGAGGTCCCCGTCGTAACTCGAGAACACCTGCCGCAACTCGAGTAAATCCAGGAAGTTCACCCTTCCAGGCGAGATGAGGCCTATTTCCGATGAGGCGTCTGGAGACTAATGACACCTAACCTCTGGAACTTCGAAAGGGTCTTTCACACCCTTGCTGCAACTCAAGAAGTTCGCTGCCATACCCGTCTCCACTCGAGAGGAAGCACGATGGTCCGGCCCACATCCAGAGGAGCCCCGTTTCCCCCTCGTAGCTCGAAATGAGGGATCCTTTCCCTGCTTTCAACGGGAAAGAATTCCCGGTGTTCCCGTCGCATCTCAAGAGGAGGCACTCTCAACAGGAAAGGCGAGAGGAACTCCATGGTCGTACCACCATTCCAAGAGTCCCCCAGATGTCAAAGTCCATTACAGAGGAACCTCTTTGCCCTGCACTGGCTCATCTTTCACGCCGAGGATCGACTCACACCACGGTGGCACGTGGGACAGCCCTGTGGGAAAGCCTCGAGGGAAAGCCTCGAGGGAAAACCACAGATCCTTTGATCCACGCGACGGGAAGCGTGACATTGCTGCTACAGCCTGGAAGGAAAGCGCACGTGCATGCCCCCAATCGAGACGAGGCCTGACTCCCCTGGGGAGACTCCAGAAGTACCCAAAGATCCATGTCAGCCCCTGAGAGGAATCCTCGGTTCCGGCCCTGACTCCACACAAGTTTTTTGGCCCCGGTATCGACAGGAGAGGAATCCTGAGAGGCCCCCGAGCAACTCGCATGGGGATTGGCCTTTCCTGAGGCCACCAGGGCGGGTCCCTGAGGTCCCCGTCGTAACTCGAGAACACCTGCCGCAACTCGAGAAACTTCAGGAAGTTCTCCCTTCCAGGCGAGATGAGGCCTATTTCCGATGAGGCGTCTGGAGACTAATGACACGGAACCTCTGGAACTTCGAAAGGGTCTTTCACACCCTTGCTGCAACTCAAGAAGTTCACCGCCATATCCGTCTCCACTCGAGAGGAAACATGATGGTCCCGCCCACATCCAGAGGAGCCCCGTTTGCCCCTCGTAGCTCGAGATGAGGGATCCTTTCCCTGCTATCAACGGGAAAGTATTTTCGGCGTTCCCGTCGCATCTCAAGAGGAGGCACTCTCAACAGGAAAGACGAGAGGAACTCCATGGTCGTACCACCATTCCAAGAGTCCCCCAGATGTTTCAGTCTATTCCAGAGGAAACTCTTTGCCCTGCACTGACTCATCTTTCATGCCGAAGATCGACTCACACCACGGTGGCACGTGGGACAGCCCTGTGGGATAGCCTCGAGGGAAAGCCTAGAGGGAAAACCACAGATCCTTTGATCCACGCGACGGGAAGCGTGACATTGCTGCTACAGCCTGGAAGGAAAGCGCACGTGCATGCCCCCACTCGAGACGAGGCCTGACTCCCCTGGGGAGACTCCAGAAAGACTCAAAGATCCATGTCAGCCCCTTAGAGGAATCCTCCGTTCCGGCCCTGACTCCACACAAGGTTTTAGGCCCCGGTATCGACTGGAGAGGAATCCCGAGAGGCACCCTAGCAACTCGTATGGGGACTGGAGTTTCCTGAGGCCACCAGGGCTTGTCCCTCACGTCCCCGTCGTAACTCGAGAACACCTGCCGCAACTCGAGAAAATCCAGGAAGTTCTCCCTTCCAGGCGAGATGAGGCTTATTTCCGATAAGGCGTCTGGAGACTAATGACACGGAACCTCTGGAACTTCGAAAGGGTCTTTCACACCCTTGCTGCAACTCAAGAAGTTCACCGCCATACCCGTCTCCACTCGAGAGGAAGCACGATGGTCCCGCCCACATCCAGAGGAGCCCCGTTTCCCCCTCGTAGCTCGAGATGAGGGATCCTTTCCCTGCTTTCAACGGGAAAGAATTCCCGGCGTTCCCGTCGCATCTCAAGAGGAGACACTCTCAACAGGAAAGGCGAGAGGAACTCTATGGTCGTACCACCATTCCAAGAGTCCCCCAGATGTCTCAGTCCATTCCAGAGGAACCTCTTTGCCCTGCACTGGCTCATCTTTCACGCCGAGGATCGACTCACACCACGATGGCACGCGGGACAGCCCTGTGGGAAAGCCTCGAGGGAAAACCACAGATCCTTTGATCCACGCGACGGGAAGCGTGACATTGCTGTTACAGCCTGGAAGGAAAGCGCACGTGCATGCCCCCACACGAGACGAGACCTGACACCGCTTGGGAGACTCCAGAAGGACCCAAAGATCCATGTCAGCCCCTGAGAGTAATCCTCGGTTCCGGCCCTGACTCCACACAAGGTTTTTGGCCCCGGTATCGACGGGAGATGAATCCCGAGAGGCCCCCTAGCAAGTCTCATGGGGACTGGCCTCTCCTGAGGCCACCAGGGCGGGTCCCTGAGGTCCCCGTCGTAACTCGAGAACACCTGCCGCAACTCGAGAAAATCCAGGAAGTTCTCCCTTCCAGGCGAGATGAGGCCTATTTCCGATGAGGCGTCTGGAGACTAATGACACCTAAACTCTGGAACTTCGAAAGGGTTTTTCACACCCTTGCTGCAACTCCAGAAGTTCACCGCCTTACCCGTCTCCACTCGAGAGGAAGCACGATAGTCCCGCCCACATCCAGAGGAGCCCCGTTTCCCCCTCGCAGCTCGAGATGAGGGATCCTTTCCCTGCTTTCAACGGGAAAGAATTCCCGGCGTTCCCGTCGCATCTCAAGAGGAGGCACTCTCAACAGGAAAGGCGAGAGGAACTCTATGGTCGTACCACCATTCCAAGAGTCCCCCAGATGTCTCAGTCCATTCCAGAGGAACCTCTTTGCCCTGCACTGGCTCATCTTTCACGCCGAGGATCGACTCACACCACGTTGGCACGTGGGACAGCCCTGTGGGAAAGCCTCGAGGGAAAACCACAGATCCTTTGATCCACGCGACGGGAAGCGTGACATTGCTGCTACAGCCTGGAAGGAAAGCGCACGTGCATGCCCCCACTCGAGACGAGGCCTGACTCCCCTGGTGAGACTCCAGAAGTACCCAAAGATCCATGTCAGCCCCTGAGAGGAATCCTTGGTTCCGGCCCTGACTCCACACAAGGATTTTGGCCCCGGTATCGACGGGAGAGGAATCCCGAGAGGACCCCTAGCAACTCGCATGGGGACTGGCCTCTCCTGAGGCCACCAGGGCGGGTCCCTGAGGTCCCCGTCGTAACTCGAGAACACCTGCCGCACCTCGAGAAAATCCAGGAAGTTCTCCCTTCCAGGCGAGATGAGGCCTATTTCCGATGAGGCGTCTGGAGACTAATGACACCTAACCTCTGGAACTTCGAAAGGGTCTTTCACACCCTTTCTGCAACTCAAGAAGTTCACCGCCATACCTGTCTCCACTCGAGAGGAAGCACGATGGTCCGGCCCACATCCAGAGGAGCCCCGTTTCCCCCTCGTAGCTCGAGATGAGGGATCCTTTCCCTGCTTTCAACGGGAAAGAATTCCCGGCGTTCCCCTCGCATCTCAAGAGGAGGCACTCTAAACAGGAAAGGCGAGAGGAACTCCATGGTCGTACCACCATTCCACGAGTCCACCAGATGTCGCAGTCCATTCCAGAGGAACCTCTTTGCCCTGCACTGGCTAATCTTTCACGCCGAGGATCGACTCACACCACGGTGGCACGTGGGACAGCCCTGTGGGAAAGCCTCGAGGGAAAGCCTAGAGGGAAAACCACAGATCCTTTGATCCACGCCACGGGAAGTGTGACATTGCTACTACAGCCTGGAAGGAAAGCGCACGTGCATGCCCCCACTCGAGACGATGCCTGACTCCCCTGGGGAGACTCCAGAAGTACCCAAAGATCCATGTCAGCCCCTGAGAGGAATCCTCGGTTCCGGCCCTGACTCCACACAAGGTTTTTGGCTCCGGTATCGACGGGAGAGGAATCCCGAGAGGCCCCCTAGCAACTCTCATGGGGACTGGCCTCTCCTGAGGCCACCAGGCCGGGTCCCTGAGGTCCCCGTCGTAACTCGAGAACACCTGCCGCAACTCGAGAAAATCCAGGAAGTTCTCCCTTCCAGGCGAGATGAGGCCTATTTCCGATGAGGCGCCTGGAGACTAATGACACCTAACCTCTGGAACTTCGAAAGGGTCTTTCACACCCTTGCTGCAACTCAGGAAGTTCACCGCAATACCCGTCTCCACTCGAGAGGAAGCACGATGGTCCCGCCCACATCCAGAGGAGCCCCGTTTCCCCCTCGTAGCTCGAGATGAGGGATCCTTTCCCTGCTTTCAACGGGAAAGAATTCCCGGCGTTCCCGTCGCATCTCAAGAGGAGGCACTCTCAACAGGAAAGGCGAGAGGAACTCCATGGTCCTACCACCATTCCAAGAGTCCCCCAGATGTCTCAGTCCATTCCAGAGGAACCTCTTTGCCCTGCACTGGCTCATCTTTCACGCCGAGGATCGATTCACACCACGATGGCACGCGGGACATCCCTGTGGGAAAGCCTCGAGTGAAAACCACAGATCCTTTGATCCACGCGACGGGAAGCGTGACATTGCTGTTACAGTCTGGAAGGAAAGCGCACGTGCATGCCCCCACTCGAGACGAGGCCTGACTCCCCTGGGGAGACTCCAGAAGTACCCAAAGATCCATGTCAGCCCCTGAGAGGAATCCTTTGTTCCGGCCCTGACTCCACACAAGGTTTTTGGCCCCGGTATCGACGGGAGAGGAATCCCGAGAGGCCCCCTAGCAATTCGCATGGGGACTGGCCTCTCCTGAGTCCACCAGGGCGGGTCCCTGAAGTCCCTGTCGTAACTCGAGAACACCTGCCGCAACTCGAGAAAATCCAGGAAGTTCTCCCTTCCAGGTGAGATGAGGCCTATTTCCGATGAGGCGCATGGAGACTAATGACACCTAACCTCTGGAACTTCGAAAGGGACTTTCACACCCTTGCTGGAACTCAAGAAGTTCACCGCCATACCGGTCTCCACTCGAGACGAAGCACGATGGTCCCGCCCACATCCAGAGGAGCCCCGTTTCCCCCTCGTAGCTCGAGATGAGGGATCCTTTCCCTGCTTTCAACGGGAAAGAATTCCCGGCGTTCCCATCGCATCTCAAGAGGAGGCACTCTCAACAGGAAAGGCGAGAGGAACTCCATGTTCATACCACCATTTCAAAGGTCCCCCAGATATATCAGTCCATTCCAGAGGAACCTCTTTGCCTTCACTGGCTCATCTTTCACGCCGAGGATCGACTCACACCACGGTGGCACGTGGGACAGCCCTGTGGGAAAGCCTCGAGGGAAAGCCTCGAGGGAAAACCACAGATCCTTTGATCCACGCGACGGGAAGCGTGACATTGCTGCTACAGCCTGGAAGGAAAGCGCACGTGCATGCCCCCAATCGAGACGAGGCCTGACTCCCCTGGGGAGACTCCAGAAGTACCCAAAGATCCATGTCAACCCCTGAGAGGAATCCTCGGTTCCGGCCCTGACTCCACACAAGTTTTTTGGCCCCGGTATCGACAGGAGAGGAATCCTGAGAGGCCCCCGAGCAACTCGCATGGGGATTGGCCTTTCCTGAGGCCACCAGGGCGGGTCCCTGAGGTCCCCGTCGTAACTCGAGAACACCTGCCGCAACTCGAGAAACTTCAGGAAGTTCTCCCTTCCAGGCGAGATGAGGCCTATTTCCGATGAGGCGTCTGGAGACTAATGACACGGAACCTCTGGAACTTCGAAAGGGTCTTTCACACCCTTGCTGCAACTCAAGAAGTTCACCGCCATATCCGTCTCCACTCGAGAGGAAACATGATGGTCCCGCCCACATCCAGAGGAGCCCCGTTTGCCCCTCGTAGCTCGAGATGAGGGATCCTTTCCCTGCTATCAACGGGAAAGTATTTTCGGCGTTCCCGTCGCATCTCAAGAGGAGGCACTCTCAACAGGAAAGACGAGAGGAACTCCATGGTCGTACCACCATTCCAAGAGTCCCCCAGATGTTTCAGTCTATTCCAGAGGAAACTCTTTGCCCTGCACTGACTCATCTTTCATGCCGAAAATCGACTCACACCACGGTGGCACGTGGGACAGCCCTGTGGGATAGCCTCGAGGGAAAGCCTAGAGGGAAAACCACAGATCCTTTGATCCACGCGACGGGAAGCGTGACATTGCTGCTACAGCCTGGAAGGAAAGCGCACGTGCATGCCCCCACTCGAGACGAGGCCTGACTCCCCTGGGGAGACTCCAGAAAGACTCAAAGATCCATGTCAGCCCCTTAGAGGAATCCTCCGTTCCGGCCCTGACTCCACACAAGGTTTTAGGCCCCGGTATCGACTGGAGAGGAATCCCGAGAGGCACCCTAGCAACTCGTATGGGGACTGGAGTTTCCTGAGGCCACCAGGGCTTGTCCCTCACGTCCCCGTCGTAACTCGAGAACACCTGCCGCAACTCGAGAAAATCCAGGAAGTTCTCCCTTCCAGGCGAGATGAGGCTTATTTCCGATAAGGCGTCTGGAGACTAATGACACGGAACCTCTGGAACTTCGAAAGGGTCTTTCACACCCTTGCTGCAACTCAAGAAGTTCACCGCCATACCCGTCTCCACTCGAGAGGAAGCACGATGGTCCCGCCCACATCCAGAGGAGCCCCGTTTCCCCCTCGTAGCTCGAGATGAGGGATCCTTTCCCTGCTTTCAACGGGAAAGAATTCCCGGCGTTCCCGTCGCATCTCAAGAGGAGACACTCTCAACAGGAAAGGCGAGAGGAACTCTATGGTCGTACCACCATTCCAAGAGTCCCCCAGATGTCTCAGTCCATTCCAGAGGAACCTCTTTGCCCTGCACTGGCTCATCTTTCACGCCGAGGATCGACTCACACCACGATGGCACGCGGGACAGCCCTGTGGGAAAGCCTCGAGGGAAAACCACAGATCCTTTGATCCACGCGACGGGAAGCGTGACATTGCTGTTACAGCCTGGAAGGAAAGCGCACGTGCATGCCCCCACACGAGACGAGACCTGACACCGCTTGGGAGACTCCAGAAGGACCCAAAGATCCATGTCAGCCCCTGAGAGTAATCCTCGGTTCCGGCCCTGACTCCACACAAGGTTTTTGGCCCCGGTATCGACGGGAGATGAATCCCGAGAGGCCCCCTAGCAAGTCTCATGGGGACTGGCCTCTCCTGAGGCCACCAGGGCGGGTCCCTGAGGTCCCCGTCGTAACTCGAGAACACCTGCCGCAACTCGAGAAAATCCAGGAAGTTCTCCCTTCCAGGCGAGATGAGGCCTATTTCCGATGAGGCGTCTGGAGACTAATGACACCTAAACTCTGGAACTTCGAAAGGGTTTTTCACACACTTGCTGCAACTCCAGAAGTTCACCGCCTTACCCGTCTCCACTCGAGAGGAAGCACGATAGTCCCGCCCACATCCAGAGGAGCCCCGTTTCCCCCTCGCAGCTCGAGATGAGGGATCCTTTCCCTGCTTTCAACGGGAAAGAATTCCCGGCGTTCCCGTCGCATCTCAAGAGGAGGCACTCTCAACAGGAAAGGCGAGAGGAACTCTATGGTCGTACCACCATTCCAAGAGTCCCCCAGATGTCTCAGTCCATTCCAGAGGAACCTCTTTGCCCTGCACTGGCTCATCTTTCACGCCGAGGATCGACTCACAGCACGTTGGCACGTGGGACAGCCCTCTGGGAAAGCCTCGAGGGAAAACCACAGATCCTTTGATCCACGCGACGGGAAGCGTGACATTGCTGCTACAGCCTGGAAGGAAAGCGCACGTGCATGCCCCCACTCGAGACGAGGCCTGACTCCCCTGGTGAGACTCCAGAAGTACCCAAAGATCCATGTCAGCCCCTGAGAGGAATCCTCGGTTCCGGCCCTGACTCCACACAAGGATTTTGGCCCTGGTATCGACGGGAGAGGAATCCCGAGAGGACCCCTAGCAACTTGCATGGGGACTGGCCGTTCCTGAGGCCACCAGGGCCGGTCCCGGAGGTCCCCGTCCTAACTCGAGAACACATGCCGCAACTCGAGAAAATCCAGGAAGTTCTCCCTTCCAGGCGAGATGAGGCCTATTGCCGATGAGGCGTCTGGAGACTAATGACACCTAACCTCTGAAACTTCGAAAGGGTCTTTCACACCCTTGCTGCAACTCAAGAAGTTCACCGCCATACCCGTCTCCACTCGAGAGGAAGCACGATGGTCCCGCCCACATCCAGAGGAGTCCCGTTTCCCCCTCGTAGCTCGAGATGAGGGATCCTTTCCCTGCTTTCAACGGGAAAGAATTCCCGGCGTTCCCGTCGCATCTCAAGAGGAGGCACTCTCAACAGGAAAGGCGAGAGGAACTCCATGGTCGTACCACCATTCCAAGAGTCCCCCAGATGTCTCAGTCCATTCCAGAGGAACCTCTTTGCCCTGCAATGGCTCATCTTTCACTCCGAGGATCGACTCACACCACAGTGGCACGTGGGACAGCCCTGTGGGAAAGCCTCGAGGGAAAGCCTCGAGGGAAAACCACAGATCCTTTGTTCCACGCGAAGGGAAGAGTGACATTGCTGCTACAGCCTGGAAGGAAAGCGCACGTGCATGCCCCCACTCGAGACGAGGCCTGACTCCCCTGGGGAGACTCCATAAGTACCCAAAGATCCATGTCAGCCCCTGAGAGGAATCCTCGGTTCCGGCCCTGACTCCACACAAGGTTTTTGTCCCCGGTATCGATGGGAGAGGAATCCCGAGAGGAACCCTAGCAAGTCTCATGGGGACGGGCCACTTCTGAGGCCACCAGGGCGGGTCCCTGAGGTACCCGTCGTAACTCGAGAACACCTGCCGCAACTCGAGAAAATCCAGGAAGTTCTCCCTTCCAGGCGAGATGAGGCCTATTTCCGATGAGGCGTCTGGAGACTAATGACACCTAACCTTTGGAACTTCGAAAGGGTCTTTCACACCCTTTCTGCAACTCAAGAAGTTCACCGCCATACCTGTCTCCACTCGAGAGGAAGCACGATGGTCCGGCCCACATCCAGAGGAGCCCCGTTTCCCCCTCGTAGATCGAGATGAGGGATCCTTTCCCTGCTTTCAACGGGAAAGAATTCCCGGCGTTCCCATCGCATCTCAAGAGGAGGCACTCTCAACAGGAAAGGCGAGAGGAACTCCATGGTCGTACCACCATTCCACGAGTACCCCAGATGTCGCAGTCCATTCCAGAGGAACCTCTTTGCCCTGCACTGGCTAATCTTTCACGCCGAGGATCGACTCACACCACGGTGGCACGTGGGACAGCCCTGTGGGAAAGCCTCGAGGGAAAGCCTAGAGGGAAAACCACAGATCCTTTGATCCACGCCACGGGAAGTGTGACATTGCTACTACAGCCTAGAAGGAAAGCGCACGTGCATGCCCCCACTCGAGACGATGCCTGACTCCTCTGGGGAGACTCCAGAAGTACCCAAAGATCCATGTCAGCCCCTGAGAGGAATCCTCGGTTCCGGCCCTGACTCCACACAAGGTTTTTGGCTCCGGTATCGACGGGAGAGGAATCCCGAGAGGCCCCCTAGCAACTCTCATGGGGACTGGCCTCTCCTGAGGCCACCAGGCCGGGTCGCTGAGGTCCCCGTCGTAACTCGAGAACACCTGCCGCAACTCGAGAAAATCCAGGAAGTTCTCCCTTCCAGGCGAGATGAGGCCTATTTCCGATGAGGCGCCTGGAGACTAATGACACCTAACCTCTGGAACTTCGAAAGGGTCTTTCACACCCTTGCTGCAACTCAAGAAGTTCACCGCCATACCCGTCTCCACTCGAGAGGAAGCACGATGGTCCCGCCCACATCCAGAGGAGCCCCGTTTCCCCCTCGTAGCTCGAGATGAGGGATCCTTTCCCTGCTTTCAACGGGAAAGAATTCCCGGCGTTCCCGTCGCATCTCAAGGGGAGGCACTCTCAACAGGAAAGGCCTGAGGAACTCCATGGTCGTACCACCATTCCAAGAGTCCCCCAGATGTCTCAGTCCATTCCAGAGGAACCTCTTTGCCCTGCACTGGCTCATCTTTCACGCCGAGGATCGATTCACACCACGATGGCACGCGGGACATCCCTGTGGGAAAGCCTCGAGGGAAAACCACAGATCCTTTGATCCACGCGACGGGAAGCGTGACATTGCTGTTACAGCCTGGAAGGAAAGCGCAGGTGCATGCCCCCACACGAGGCGAGGCCTGACACCGCTTGGGAGACTCCAGAAGTACCCAAAGATCCATGTCAGCCCCTGAGAGGAATCCTCGGTTCCGGCCCTGACTCCACACAAGGTTTTTGGCCCCGGTATCGACGGGAGAGGAATCCCGAGAGGCCCCCTAGCAACTCGCATGGGGACTGGCCTCTCCTGAGGCCACCAGGGCGGGTCCCTGAGGTCCCCGTCGTAACTCGAGAACACCTGCCGCAACTCGAGAAAATCCAGGAAGTTCTCCCTTCCAGGCGAGATGAGGCCTATTTCCGATGAGGCGTCTGGAGACTAATGACACCTAAACTGTGGAACTTCGAAAGGGTCTTTCACACCCTTGCTGCAACTCAAGAAGTTCACCGCCATACCCGTCTCCACTCGAGAGGAAGCACGATGGTCCCGCCCACATCCAGAGGAGCCCCGTTTCCCCCTCGCAGTTCGAGATGAGGGATCCTTTCCCTGCTTTCAACGGGAAAGAATTCCCGGCGTTCCCGTCGCATCTCAAGAGGAGGCACTCTCAACAGGAAAGGCGAGAGGAACTCCATGGTCGTACCACCATTCCAAGAGTCCCCCAGATGTCGCAGTCCATTCCAGAGGAACCTCTTTGCCCTGCACTGGCTCATCTTTCACGCCGAGGATCGACTCACACCACGGTGGCACGTGGGACAGCCCTGTGGGAAAGCCTCGAGGGAAAGCCTCGAGGGAAAACCACAGATCCTTTGATCCACGCGACGGGAAGCGTGACATTGCTGCTACAGCCTGGAAGGAAAGCGCACGTGCATGCCCCCACTCGAAACGAGGCCTGACTCCCCTGGGGAGACTCCACAAGTACCCACAGATCCATGTCAGCCCCTGAGAGGAATGCTCGGTTCCGGCCCTGACTCCACACAAGGTTTTTGGCCCCCGTATCGACGGGAGAGGAATCCCGAGAGGCCCCATAGCAACTCGCATGGGGACTGGCCTCTCCTGAGGCCACCAGTGCGGGTCCCTGAGGTCCCCGTCATAACTCGAGAACACCTGCCACAACTCGAGAAAATCCAGGAAGTTCTCCCTTCCAGGCGAGATGAGGCCTATTTCCGATGAGGCGTCTGGAGACTAATGACACCTAACCTCTGGAACTTCGAAAGGGTCTTTCACACCCTTGCTGCAACTCAAGAAGTTCACCGCCATACCCGTCTCCACTCGAGAGGAAGCACGATGGTCCCGCCCACATCCAGAGGCGCCCCATTTCCCCCTCGGAGCCCGAGATGAGGGATCCTTTCCCTGCTTTCAACGGGAAAGAATTCCCGGCGTTCCCGTCGCATCTCAAGAGGAGGGACTCTCAACAGGAAAGGCGAGAGGAACTCCATGGTCGTACCACCATTCCAAGAGCCCCCCAGATGTCTCAGTCCATTCCAGAGGAAACTCATTGCCCTGCACTGGCTCATCTTTAACGCCGAGGATCGACTCACACCACGGTGGCACGTGGGACAGCCCTGTGGGATAGCCTCGAGGGAAAACCACGGATCCTTTGATCCACGCCACGGGAAGCGTGACATTGCTGCTACAGCCTGGACGGAAAGCGCACGTGGATGCCCCAACTCGAGACGAGGCCTGACTCCCCTGGGGAGACTCCAGAAGTACCCAAAGTTCCATGTCAGCCCCTGAGAGGAATCCTCGGTTCCGGCCCTGACTGCACACAAGGTTTTTGGCCCCAGTATCGACGGGAGAGGAATCCCGAGAGGCCCCCTAGCAACTCGCATGGGGACTGGCCTCTCCTGAGGCCACCAGGGCGGGTCCTTGAGGTCCCCGTCGTAACTCGAGAACACCTGCCGCAACTCGAGAAAATCCAGGAAGTTCTCCCTTCCAGGCGAGATGAGGCCTATTTCCGATGAGGCGTCTGGAGACTAATGACACCTAACCTCTGGAACTTCGAAAGGGTCTTTCACACCCTTGCTGCAACTCAAGAAGTTCACCGCCATAACCGTCTCCACTCGAGAGGAAGCACGATGGTCCCGCCCACATCCAGAGGAGCCCCGTTTCCCCCTCGGAGCTCGAGATGAGGGATCCTTTCCCTGCTTTCAACGGGAAAGAATTCCCGGCTTTCCCGTCGCATCTCAAGAGGAGGCACTCTCAACAGGAAAGGCGAGAGGAACTCCATGGTCGTACCACCATTCCAAGAGTCCCCCAGATGTCTCAGTCCATTACAGAGGAACCTCTTTGCCCTGCACTGGCTCATCTTTCACGCCGAGGATCGACTCACACCACGGTGGCACGTGGGACAGCCCTGTGGGAAAGCCTCGAGGGAAAGCCTCGAGGGAAAACCACAGATCCTTTGATCCACGCGACGGGAAGCGTGACATTGCTGCTACAGCCTGGAAGGAAAGTGCACGTGCATGCCCCCACTCGAGACGAGGCCTGACTCCCCTGGGGAGACTCCAGAAGTACCCAAAGATCCATGTCTGCCCCTGAGAGGAATCCTCGGTTCCGGCCCTGACTCCACACAAGGTTTTTGGCCCCGGTATCGACGGGAGAGGAATCTCGAGAGGCCCCCTAGCAACTCGCATGGGGACTGGCCGTTCCTGAGGCCACCAGGGCGGGTCCCTGAGGTCCCCGTCGTAACTCGAGAACACCTGCCGCAACTCGAGAAAATCCAGGAAGTTCTCCCTTCCAGGCGAGATGAGGCCTATTTCCGATGAGGCGTCTGGAGACTAATGACACCTAACCTTTGGAACTTCGAAAGGGTCTTTCACACCCTTTCTGCAACTCAAGAAGTTCACCGCCATACCTGTCTCCACTCGAGAGGAAGCACGATGGTCCGGCCCACATCCAGAGGAGCCCCGTTTCCCCCTCGTAGCTCGAGATGAGGGATCCTTTCCCTGCTTTCAACGGGAAAGAATTCCCGGCGTTCCCATCGCATCTCAAGAGGAGGCACTCTCAACAGGAAAGGCGAGAGGAACTCCATGGTCGTACCACCATTCCACGAGTACCCCAGTTGTCGCAGTCCATTCCAGAGGAACCTCTTTGCCCTGCACTGGCTAATCTTTCACGCCGAGGATCGACTCACACCACGGTGGCACGTGGGACAGCCCTGTGGGAAAGCCTCGAGGGAAAGCCTAGAGGGAAAACCACAGATCCTTTGATCCACGCCACGGGAAGTGTGACATTGCTACTACAGCCTGGAAGGAAAGCGCACGTGCATGCCCCCACTCGAGACGATGCCTGACTCCCCTGGGGAGACTCCAGAAGTACCCAAAGATCCATGTCAGCCCCTGAGAGGAATCCTCGGTTCCGGCCCTGACTCCACACAAGGTTTTTGGCTCCGGTATCGACGGGAGAGGAATCCCGAGAGGCCCCCTAGCAACTCTCATGGGGACTGGCCTCTCCTGAGGCCACCAGGCCGGGTCGCTGAGGTCCCCGTCGTAACTCGAGAACACCTGCCGCAACTCGAGAAAATCCAGGAAGTTCTCCCTTCCAGGCGAGATGAGGCCTATTTCCGATGAGGCGCCTGGAGACTAATGACACCTAACCTCTGGAACTTCGAAAGGGTCTTTCACACCCTTGCTGCAACTCAAGAAGTTCACCGCCATACCCGTCTCCACTCGAGAGGAAGCACGATGGTCCCGCCCACATCCAGAGGAGCCCCGTTTCCCCCTCGGAGCTCGAGATGAGGGATCCTTTCCCTGCTTTCAACGGGAAAGAATTCCCGGCTTTCCCGTCGCATCTCAAGAGGAGGCACTCTCAACAGGAAAGGCGAGAGGAACTCCATGGTCGTACCACCATTCCAAGAGTCCCCCAGATGTCTCAGTCCATTACAGAGGAACCTCTTTGCCCTGCACTGGCTCATCTTTCACGCCGTGGATCGACTCACACCACGGTGGCACGTGGGACAGCCCTGTGGGAAAGCCTCGAGGGAAAGCCTCGAGGGAAAACCACAGATCCTTTGATCCACGCGACGGGAAGCGTGACATTGCTGCTACAGCCTGGAAGGAAAGCGCACGTGCATGCCCCCACTCGAGACGAGGCCTGACTCCCCTGGGGAGACTCCACAAGTACCCAAAGATCCATGTCAGCCCATGAGAGGAATCCTTGCTTCCGGCCCTGACTCCACACAAGGTTTTTGGCCCCGGTATCGACGGGAGAGGAATCCCGAGAGGCCCCCTAGCAACTCGCATGGGGACTGGCCTCTCCTGAGGCCACCAGGGCGGGTCCCTGAGGTCCCCCTCGTAACTCGAGAACACCTGCCGCAACTCGAGAAAATCCAGGAAGTTTTCCCTTCCAGGCGAGATGAGGCCTATTTCCAATGAGGCGTCTGGAGACTAATGACACCTAACCTCTGGAACTTCGAAAGGGTCTTTCACACTTTTGCTGCAACTCAAGAAGTTCACCGCCATACCCGTCTCCACTCGAGAGGAAGCACGATGGTCCCGCCCACATCCAGAGGAGCCCCGTTTCCCCCTCGGAGCTCGAGATGAGGGATCCTTTCCCTGCTTTCAACGGGAAAGAATTCCCGGCGTTCCCGTCGCATCTCAAGAGGAGGCACTCTTAACAGGAAAGGCGAGAGGAACTCCGTGGTCGTACCACCATTCCAAGAGTCCCCCAGATGTCTCAGTCCATTCCAGAGGAACCTCTTTGCCCTGCACTGGCTCATCTTTCACGCCGAGGATCCACACACACCACGGTGGCACATGGGACAACCCTGTGGGAAAGCCTCAAGGGAAAGCCTCGAGGGAAAACCACAGATCCTTTGATCCATGCGACGGGAAGCGTAACATTGCTGCTACAGCCTGGAAGGAAAGTGCACGTGCATGCCCCCACTCGAGACGAGGCCTGACTCCCCTGGGGAGACTCCAGAAGTACCCAAAGATCCATGTCAGCCCCTGAGAGGAATCCTCGGTTCCGGCCCTGACTCCACACAAGGTTTTTGGCCCCAGTATCGACGGGAGAGGAATCCCGAGAGGCCCCCTAGCAACTCGCATGGGGACTGGCCTCTCCTGAGGCCACCAGGGCGGGTCCCTGAGGTCCCCGTCGTAACTCGAGAACACCTGCCGCAACTCGAGAAAATCCAGGAAGTTCTCCCTTCCAGGCGAGATGAGGCCTATTTCCGATGAGGCGTCTGGAGACTAATGACACCTAACCTCTGGAAATTCGAAAGGGTCTTTCACACTTTTGCTGCAACTCAAGAAGTTCACCGCCATACCCGTCTCCACTCGAGAGGAAGCACGATGGTCCCGCCCACATCCAGAGGAGCCCCGTTTCCCCCTCGGAGCTCGAGATGAGGGATCCTTTCCCTGCTTTCAACGGGAAAGAATTCCCGGCGTTCCCGTCGCATCTCAAGAGGAGGCACTCTTAACAGGAAAGGCGAGAGGAACTCCGTGGTCGTACCACCATTCCAAGAGTCCCCCAGATGTCTCAGTCCATTCCAGAGGAACCTCTTTGCCCTGCACTGGCTCATCTTTCACGCCGAGGATCCACACACACCACGGTGGCACGTGGGACAACCCTGTGGGAAAGCCTCGAGGGAAAGCCTCGAGGGAAAACCACAGATCCTTTGATCCACGCGACGGGAAGCGTGACATTGCTGCTACAGCCTGGAAGGAAAGCGCACGTGCATGCCCCCACTCGAGACGAGGCCTGACTCCCCTGGGGAGACTCCAGAAGTACCCAAAGATCCATGTCAGCCCCTGAGAGGAATCCTCGGTTCCGGCCCTGACTCTACACAAGGTTTTTGGCCCCGGTATCGACGGGAGAGGAATCCCGAGAGGCCCCCTAGCAACTCGCATGGGGACTGGCCTCTCCTGAGGCCACCAGGGCGGGTCCCTGAGGTCCCCGTCGTAACTCGAGAACACCTGCCGCAACTCGAGAAAATCCAGGAAGTTCTCCCTTCCAGGCGAGATGAGGCCTATTTCCGATGAGGCGTCTGAAGACTAATGACACCTAACCTCTGGAACTTCGAAAGGGTCTTTCACATCCTTGCTGCAACTCAAGAAGTTCACCGCCATACCCGTCTCCACTCGAGAGGAAGCACGATGGTCCCGCCCACATCCAGAGGAGCCCCGTTTCCCCCTCGTAGCTCGAGATGAGGGATCCTTTCCCTGCTTTCAACGGGAAAGAATTCCCGGCGTTCCCGTCGCATCTGAAGAGGAGGCACTCTCAACAGGAAAGGCGAGAGGAACTCCATGGTCGTACCACCATTCCAAGAGTCCCCCAGATGTCTCAGTCCATTCCAGAGGAGCCTCTTTGCCCTGCACTGGCTCATCTTTCACGCCGAGGATCGACTCACACCACGGTGGCACGTCGGACAGCCCTGTGAGAAAGCCTCGAGGGAAAGCCTCGAGTGAAAACCACAGATCCTTTGATCCACGCGACGGGAAGCGTGACATTGCTGCTACAGCCTGGAAGGAAAGCGCATGTGCATGCCCCCACTCGAGACGAGGCCTGACTCCCCTGGGGAGACTCCAGAAGTACCCAAAGATCCATGTCAGCCCCTGAGAGGAATCCTCGGTTCCGGCCCTGACTCCACACAAGGTTTTTGGCCCCGGTATCGACGGGAGAGGAATCCCGAGAGGCCCCCTAGCAACTCGCATGGGGACTGGCCTCTCCTGAGGCCACCAGGGCGGGTCCCTGAGGTCCCCGTCGTAACTAGAGAACACCTGTCGCAACTCGAGAAAATCCAGGAAGTTCTCCCTTCCAGGCGAGATGAGGCCTATTTCCGATGAGGCCTCTGGAGACAAATGACACCTAACCTCTGGAACTTCGAAAGGGTCTTTCACACGCTTGCTGCAACTCAAGAAGTTCACCGCCGTACCCGTCTCCACTCGAGAGGAAGCACGATGGTCCCGCCCACATCCAGAAGAGCCCCGTTTCCCCCTCGTAGCTCGAGATGAAGGATCCTTTCCCTGCTTTCAACGGGAAAGAATTCCCGGCGTTCCCGTCGCATCTCAAGAGGAGGCACTCTCAACAGGAAAGGCGAGAGGAACTCCATGGTCGTACCACCATTCCAAGAGTCCCCCAGATGTCTCAGTCCATTCCAGAGGAGCCTCTTTGCCCTGCTCTGGCTCATCTTTCACGCCGAGCATCGACTCACACCACGGTGGCACGTCGGACAGCCCTGTGGGAAAGCCTCGAGGGAAAGCCTCGAGGGAAAACCACAGATCCTTTGATCCACGCGACGGGAAGCGTGACATTGCTGCTACAGCCTGGAAGGAAAGCGCACGTGCATGCCCCCACTCGAGACGAGGCCTGACTCCCCTGGGGAGACTCCACAAGTACCCAAAGATCCATGTCAGCACCTGAGAGGAATCCTCGGTTCCGGCCCTGACTCCACACAAGGTTTTTGGCCCCGGTATCGACGGGAGAGGAATCCCGAGAGGCCCCCTAGCAACTCGCATGGGGACTGGCCTCTCCTGAGGCCACCAGGGCGGGTCCCTGAGGTCCCCGTCGTAACTCGAGAACACCTGCCACAACTCGAGAAAATCCAGGAAGTTCTCCCTTCCAGGCGAGATGAGGCCTATTTCCGATGAGGCCTCTGGAGACAAAAGACACCTAACCTCTGGAACTTCGAAAGGGTCTTTCACACCCTTGCTGCAACTCAAGAAGTTCACCGCTGTACCCGTCTCCACTCGAGAGGAAGCACGATGTTCCCGCCCACATCCAGAGGAGCCCCGTTTCCCCCTCGTAGCTCGAGATGAGGGATCCTTTCCCTGCTTTCAACGGGAAAGAATTCCCGGCGTTCCCGTCGCATCTCAAGAGGAGGCACTCTCAACAGGAAAGGCGAGAGTAACTCCATGGTCGTACCACCATTCCAAGAGTCCCCCAGATGTCTCAGTCCATTCCAGAGGAACCTGTTTGCCCTGCACTGGCTCATCTTTCACGCCGAGGATCGACTCACACCACGATGGCACGTGAGACAGCCCTGTGGGAAAGCCTCGAGGGAAAGCCTCGAGGGAAAACCACAGATCCTTTGATCCACGCGACGGGAAGCGTGACGTTGCTGCTACAGCCTGGAATGAAGGCGCACGTGCATGCCCCCACTCGAGACGAGGCCTGACCCCCCTGGGGAGACTCCAGAAGTACCCAAAGACCCATGTCAGCCCCTGAGAGGAATCCTCGGTTCCGGCCCTGACTCCACAGAAGGATTTTGGCCCCGGTATCGACGGGAGAGGAATCCCGAGAGGCCCCCGAGCAACTCGCATGGGGACTGGCCTTTCCTGAGGACACCAGGGCGGGTCCCTGAGGTCCCCGTCGTAACTCGAGAACACCTGCCGCAACTCGAGAAAATCCAGGAAGTTCTCCCTTCCAGGCGAGATGAGGCCTATTTCCGATGAGGCGTCTGGAGACTAATGACACCGAACCTCTGGAACTTCGAAAGGGTCTTTCACACCCTTGCTGCAACTCAAGAAATTCACCGCCATACCCGTCTCCACTCGAGAGGAAACACGATGGTCCCGCCCACATCCAGAGGAGCCCCGTTTCCCCCTCGTAGCTCGAGATGAGGGATCCTTTCCCTGCTATCAACGGGAAAGAATTCCCGGCGTTCCCGTCGCATCTCAAGAGGAGGCACTCTCAACAGGAAAGATGAGAGGAACTCCATGGTCGTACCACCATTCCAAGAGTCCCCGAGATTTCTCAGTCCATTCCAGAGGAAACTCTTTGCCCTGCACTGGCTCATCTTTCACGCCGAGGATCGACTCACACCATGGTGGCACGTGGGACAGCCCTGTGGGAAAGCCTCGAGGGAAAGCCTCGAGGGAAAACCACAGATCCTTTGATCCACGCGACGGGAAGCATGACATTGCTGCTACAGCCTGGAAGGAAAGCGCACGTGCATGCCCCCACTCGAGACGAGTCCTGACTCCCCTGGGGAGACTCCAGAAGTACCCAAAGATCCATGTCAATCCCTGAGAGGAATCCTCGGTTCCGGCCCTGACTCCACACAAGGTTTTTGGCCCCGGTATCGACGGGAGAGGAATCCCGAGAGGCCCCATAGCAACTAGCATGGGGACTGGCCGTTCCTGAGGCCACCAGGGCGGGTCCCAGAGGTCCCAGTCGTAAATCGAGAACACCTGCCGCAACTCGAGAAAATCCAGGAAGTTCTCCTTTCCAGGCGAAATGAGGCCTATTTCCGATGAGGCGTCTGGAGACTAATGACACCTAACCTCTGGAACTTCGAAAGGGTCTTTCACACCCTTGCTGCAACTCAAGAATTTCACCGCCATACCCGTCTCCACTCGAAAGGAAGCACGATGGTCCCGCCCACATCCAGAGGAGCCCCGTTTCCCCCTCGTAGCTCGAGATGAGGGATCCTTTCCCTGCTTTCAACGGGAAAGAATTCCCGGCGTTCCCGTCGCATCTCAAGAGGAGGCACTCTCAACAGGAAAGGCGAGAGGAACTCCATGGTCGTACCACCATTCCAAGAGTCCCCCAGATGTCTCAGTCCATTCCAGAGGAACCTGTTTGCCCTGCACTGGCTCATCTTTCACGCCGAGGATTGACTCACACAACGGTGGCACGTGAGACAGCCCTGTGGGAAAGCCTCGAGGGAAAGCCTCGAGGGAAAACCACAGATCCTTTGATCCACGCGACGGGAAGCGTGACATTGCTGCTACAGCCTGGAAGGAAGGCGCACGTGCATGCCCCCACTCGAGACGAGGCCTGACCCCCCTGGGGAGACTCCAGAAGTACCCAAAGACCCATGTCAGCCCCTGAGAGAAATCCTCGGTTCCGGCCCTGACTCCACAGATGGATTTTGGCCCCGGTATCGACGGGAGAGGAATCCCGAGAGGCCCCCGAGCAACTCGCATGGGGACTGGCCTTTCCTGAGGACACCAGGGCGGGTCCCTGAGGTCCCCGTCGTAACTCGAGAACAGCTGCCGCAACTCGAGAAAATCCAGGAAGTTCTCCCTTCCAGGCGAGATGAGGCCTATTTCCGATGAGGCGTCTGGAGACTAATGACACCGAACCTCTGGAACTTCGAAAGGGTCTTTCACACCCTTGCTACAACTCAAGAAGTTCACCGCCATACCCGTCTCCACTCGAGAGGAAACACGATGGTCCCGCCCACATCCAGAGGAGCCCCGTTTCCCCCTCGTAGCTCGAGATGAGGGATCCTTTCCCTGCTATCAACGGGAAAGAATTCCCGGCGTTCCCGTCGCATCTCAAGAGGAGGCACTCTCAACAGGAAAGATGAGAGGAACTCCATGGTCGTATCACCATTCCAAGAGTCCCCGAGATTTCTCAGTCCATTCCAGAGGAAACTCTTTGCCCTGCACTGGCTCATCTTTCACGCCGAGGATCGACTCACACCATGGTGGCACGTGGGACAGCCCTGTGGGAAAGCCTCGAGGGAAAGCCTCGAGGGAAAATCACAGATCCTTTGATCCACGCGACGGGAAGAATGACATTGCTGCTACAGCCTGGAAGGAAAGCGCACGTGCATGCCCCCACTCGAGACGAGTCCTAACTCCCCTGGGGAGACTCCAGAAGTACCAAAAGATCCATGTCAGCCACTGAGAGGAATCCTCGATTCCGGCCCTGACTCCACACAAGGTTTTTGGCCCCGGTATCGACGGGAGAGGAATCCCGAGAGGCCCCCTAGCAAATAGCATGGGGACTGGCCGTACCTGAGGCCACCAGGACGGGTCCCTGAGGTCCCCGTCGTAAATCGAGAACACCTGACGCAACTCGAGAAAATCCAGGAAGTTCTCCTTTCCAGGCGAAATGAGGCCTATTTCCGATGAGGCGTCTGGAGACTAATGACACCTAACCTCTGGAACTTCGAAAGGGTCTTTCACACCCTTGCTGCAACTCAAGAATTTCACCGCCATACCCGTCTCCATTCGAGAGGAAGCACGATGGTCCCGCCCACATCCAGAGGAGCCCCGTTTCCCCCTCGTAGCTCGAGATGAGGGATCCTTTCCCTGCTTTCAACGGGAAAGAATTCCCGGCGTTCCCGTCGCATCTCAAGAGGAGGCACTCTCAACAGGAAAGGCGAGAGGAACTCCATGGTCGTACCACCGTTCCAAGAGTCCCCCAGATGTCTCAGTCCAATCCAGAGGAACCTCCTTGCCCTGCACTGTCTCATCCTTCACGCCGAGAATCGACTCACACCACGGTGGCACGTGGGACAGCCCTGTGGGAAAGCCTCGAGGGAAAACCACAGATCCTTTGATCCACGCGACGGGAACCGAGACATTGCTGCTACAGCCTGGAAGGAAAGCGCACGTGCATGCCCCCACTCGAGACGAGGCCTGACTCCCCTGGGGAGACTCCAGAAGTACCCAAAGATCCATGTCAGCCCCTGAGAGGAATCCTCGGTTCCGGCCCTGACTCCACACAATTTTTTGGCCCCGGAATCGACATGAGAGGAATCCTGAGAGGTCCCCGAGCAACTGGCATGGGGATTGGCCTTTCCTGAGGCCACCAGGGCGGGTCCCTGAGGTCCCCGTCGTAACTCGAGAACACCTGCCGCAACTTGAGAAACTTCAGGAAGTTCTCCCTTCCAGGCGAGATGAGGCCTATTTCCGATGAGGCGTCTGGAGACTAATGACACCGAACCTCTGGAACTTCGAAAGGGTCTTTCACACCCTTGCTGCAACTCAAGAAGTTCACCGCCATACCCGTCTCCACTCGAGAGGAAGCACGATGGTCCCGCCCACATCCAGAGGAGCCCCGTTTCCCCCTCGTAGCTCGAGATGAGGGATCCTTTCCCTGCTTTCAACGGGAAAGAATTCCCGGCGTTCCCGTCGCATCTCAAGAGGAGGCACTCTCAACAGGAAAGGCGAGAGGAACTCCATGGTCGTACCACCATTCCAAGAGTCCCCCAGATGTCTCAGTCCATTCCAGAGGAACCTGTTTGCCCTGCACTGGCTCATCTTTCACGCCGAGGATCGACTCACACAACGGTGGCACGTGAGACAGCCCTGTGGGAAAGCCTCGAGGGAAAGCCTCGAGGGAAAACCACAGATCCTTTGATCCACGCGACGGGAAGCGCGACATTGCTGCTACAGCCTGGAAGGAAATCGCACGTGCATGCCCCCACTCGAGACGAGGCCTGACCCCGCTGGGGAGACTCCAGAAGTACCCAAAGACCCATGTCAGCCCCTGAGAGAAATCCTCGGTTCCGGCCCTGACTCCACAGAAGGATTTTGGCCCCGGTATCGACGGGAGAGGAATCCCGAGAGGCCCCCGAGCAACTAGCATGGGGACTGGCCTTTCCTGAGGACACCAGGGCGGGTCCCTGAGGTCCCCGTCGTAACTCGAGAACACCTGCCGCAACTCGAGAAAATCCAGGAAGTTCTCCCTTCCAGGCGAGATGAGGCCTATTTCCGATGAGGAGTCTGGAGTCTAATGACAGCTAATCTCTGGGACTTCAAAAGGGTCTTTCACACCCTTGCTGCAACTCAAGAAGTTCACCGCCATACCCGTCTCCACTCGAGAGGAAGCACGATGGTCCCGCCCACATTCAGAGGAGCCCCGTTTCCCCCTCGGAGCTCGAGATGAGGGATCCTTTCCCTGCTTTCAACAGGAAAGAATTCCCGGCGTTCCCGTCGCATCTCAAGAGGAGGAACTCTCAACACGAAAGGCGAGAGGAACTCCATGGTCGTACCACCATTCCAAGAGTCCCCCAGATGTCTCAGTCCATTCCAGAGGAACCTCTTTGCCCTGCACTGGCTCATCTTTCACGCCGAGGATCGACTCACACCACGGTGGCACGTGGGACAGCCCTGTGGGAAAGCCTCGAGGGAAAACCACAGATCCTTTGATCCACGCGACGGGAACCGTGACATTGCTGCTACAGCCTGTAAGGAAAGCGCACGTGCATGCCCCCACTCGAGACGAGGCCTGACTCCCCTGGGGAGACTCCAGAAGTACCCAAAGATCCATGTCAGCCCCTGAGAGGAATCCTCGGTTCCGGCCCTGACTCCACACAAGTATTTTGGCCCCGGTATCGACGGGAGAGGAATCCCGAGAGGCCCCCTAGGAACTCGGAAGGGGACTGACCTTTCCTGAGGCCACCATGGCGGGTTCCTGAGGTCCCCGTCGTAACTTGAGAACACCTGCCGCAACTCGAGAAAATCCAGGAAGTTCTCCTTTCCAGGCGAAATGAGGCCTATTTCCGATGAGGCGTCTGGAGACTAATGACACCTAACCTCTGGAACTTCGAAAGGGTCTTTCACACCCTTGCTGCAACTCAAGAATTTCACCGCCATACCCGTCTCCACTCGAAAGGAAGCACGATGGTCCCGCCCACATCCAGAGGAGCCCCGTTTCCCCCTCGTAGCTCGAGATGAGGGATCCTTTCCCTGCTTTCAACGGGAAAGAATTCCCGGCGTTCCCGTCGCATCTCAAGAGGAGGCACTCTCAACAGGAAAGGCGAGAGGAACTCCATGGTCGTACCACTATTCCAAGAGTCACCCAGATATCTCAGTCCATTCCAGAGGAACCTCTTTGCCCTGCACTGGCTCATCTTTCACGCCGAGGATCGACTCACACAACGGTGGCACGTGAGACAGCCCTGTGGGAAAGCCTCGAGGGAAAGCCTCGAGGGAAAACCACAGATCCTTTGATCCACGCGACGGGAAGCGTGACATTGCTGCTACAGCCTGGAAGGAAGGCGCACGTGCATGCCCACACTCGAGACGAGGCCTGACCCCCCTGGGGAGACTCCAGAAGTACCCAAAGACCCATGTCAGCCCCTGAGAGGAATCCTCGGTTCCGGCCCTGACTCCACAGAAGGATTTTGGCCCCGGTATCGACGGGAGAGGAATCCCGAGAGGCCCCCGAGCAACTCGCATGGGGACTGGCCTTTCCTGAGGACACCAGGGCGGGTCCCTGAGGTCCCCTTCGTATCTCGAGAACACCTGCCGCAACTCGAGAAAATCCAGGAAGTTCTCCCTTCCAGGCGAGATGAGGCCTATTTCCGATGAGGCGTCTGGAGACTAATGACACCGAACCTCTGGAACTTCGAAAGGGTCTTTCACACCCTTGCTGCAACTCAAGAAGTTCACCGCCATACCCGTCTCCACTCGAGAGGAAGCACGATGATCCCGCCCACATCCAGAGGAGCCCCGTTTCCCCCTCGTAGCTCGAGATGAGGGATCCTTTCCCTGCTTTCAACGGGAAAGAATTCCCGGCGTTCCCGTCGCATCTCAAGAGGAGGCACTCTCAACAGGAAAGGCGAGAGGAACTCCATGGTCCTAAAACCATTCCAAGAGTCCCCCAGATGTCTCAGTCCAATCCAGAGGAACCTCTTTGCCCTGCACTGTCTCATCTTTCACGCCGAGAATCGACTCACACCACGGTGGCACGTGGGACAGCCCTGTGGGAAAGCCTCGAGGGAAAACCACAGATCCTTTGATCCACGCGACGCGAACCGAGACATTGCTGCTACAGCCTGGAAGGAAAGCGCACGTGCATGCCCCCACTCGAGACAAGGCCTGACTCCCCTGGGGAGACTCCAGAAGTACCCAAAGATCCATGTCAGCCCCTGAGAGGAATCCTCGGTTCCGGCCCTGACTCCACACAAGTTTTTTGGCCCCGGTATCGACAGGAGAGGAATCTTGAGAGGCCCCCGAGCAACTCGCATGGGGATTGGCCTTTCCTAAGGCCACCAGGGCGGGTCCCTGAGGTCCCCGTCGTAACTCGAGATCACCTGCCGCAACTCGAGAAACTTCAGGAAGTTCTCCCTTCCAGGCGAGATGAGGCCTATTTCCGATGAGGCGTCTGGAGACTAATGACACGGAACCTCTGGAACTTCGAAAGGGTCTTTCACACCCTTGCTGCAACTCAAGAAGTTCACCGCCATATCCGTCTCCACTCGAGAGGAAACATGATGGTCCCGCCCACATCCAGAGGAGCCCCGTTTGCCCCTCGTAGCTCGAGATGAGGGATCCTTTCCCTGCTATCAACGGGAAAGTATTTTCGGCGTTCCCGTCGCATCTTAAGAGGAGGCACTCTCAACAGGAAAGACGAGAGGAACTCCATGGTCGTACCACCATTCCAAGAGTCCCCCAGATGTTTCAGTCTATTCCAGAGGAACCTCTTTGCCCTGCACTGACTCATCTTTCATGCCGAAGATCGACTCACACCACGGTGGCACGTGGGACAGCCCTGTGGGATAGCCTCGAGGGAAAGCCTAGAGGGAAAACCACAGATCCTTTGATCCACGCGACGGGAAGCGTGACATTGCTGCTACAGCCTGGAAGGAAAGCGCACGTGCATGCCCCCACTCGAGACGAGGCCTGACTCCCCTGGGGAGACTCTAGAAAGACTCAAAGATCCATGTCAGCCCCTTAGAGGAATCCTCCGTTCCGGCCCTGACTCCACACAAGGTTTTAGGCCCTGGTATCGACTGGAGAGGAATCCCGAGAGGCATCCTAGCAACTCGTATGGGGACTGGAGTTTCCTGAGGCCACCAGGGCTTGTCCCTCACGTCCCCGTCGTAACTCGAGAACACCTGCCGCAACTCCAGAAAATCCAGGAAGTTCTCCCTTCCAGGCGAGATGAGGCTTATTTCCGATAAGGCGTCTGGAGACTAATGACACGGAACCTCTGGAACTTCGAAAGGGTCTTTCACACCCTTGCTGCAACTCAAGAAGTTCACCGCCATATCCGTCTCCACTCGAGAGGAAACATGATGGTCCCGCCCACATCCAGAGGAGCCCCGTTTCCCCCTCGTAGCTCGAGATGAGGGATCCTTTCCCTGCTATCAACGGGAAAGTATTTTCGGCGTTCCCGTCGCATCTCAAGAGGAGGCACTCTCAACAGGAAAGACGAGAGGAACTCCATGGTCGTACCACCATTCCAAGAGTCCCCCAGATGTCTCAGTCCATTCCAGAGGAACCTCTTTGCCCTGCACTGGCTCATCTTTCACGCCGAGGATCGACTCACACCACGGTGGCACGTGGGACAGCCCTGTGGGAAAGCCTCGAGGGTAAACCACAGATCCTTTGATCCACGCGACGGGAACCGTGAAATTGCTGCTACAGCCTGGAAGGAAAGCGCACGTGCATGCCCCCACTCGAGACGATGCCTGACTCCCCTGGGGAGACTCCAGAAGTACCCAAAGATCCATGTCAGCCCCTGAGAGGAATCCTCGGTTCCGGCCCTGACTCCACACAAAGTTTTTGGCCCCCGTATCGACGGGAGAGGAATCCCGAGAGGCCCCCGAGCAACTCGCATGGGGACCGGCCTTTCCTGAGGCCACCAGGGCGGGTCCCTGAGGTCCCCGTCGTAACTCGAGAACACCTGCCACAACTCGAGAAAATCCAGGAAGTTCTCCCTTCCAGGCGAGATGAGGCCTATTTCCGATGAGACGTCTGGAGACTAATGACACCGAACCTCTGGAACTTCGAAAGTGTCTTTCACACCCTTGCTGCAACTCAAGAAGTTCACCGCCATACCCGTCTCCACTCAAGAGGAAACACGATGGTCCCGCCCACATCCAGAGGAGCCCCGTTTCCCCCTCGTAGCTCGAGATGAGGGATCCTTTCCCTGCTATCAACGGGAAAGAATTCCCGGCGTTCCCGTCGCATCTCAAGAGGAGGCACTCTCAACAGGAAAGTTGAGAGGAACTCCATGGTCGTACCACCATTCCAAGAGTCCCCGAGATTTCTCAGTCCATTCCAGAGGAAACTCTTTGCCCTGCACTGGCTCATCTTTCACGCCGAGGATTGACTCACACCACGGTGGCACGTGGGACAGCCCTGTGGGAAAGCCTCGAGGGAAAGCCTCGAGGGAAAACCACAGATCCTTTGATCCACGAGCCGGGAAGCGTGACATTGCTGCTACAGCCTGGAAGGAAAGCGCACGTGCATGCCCCCACTCGAGACGAGGCCTGACTCCCCTGGGGAGACTCCAGAAGTACCCAAAGATCCATGTCAGCCCCTGAGAGGAATCCTCGGTTCCGGCCCTGGCTCCACACAAGGTTTTTGGCCCCGGGATCGACGGGAGAGGAATCCCGAGAGGCCCCCTAGCAACTAGCATGGGGACTGGCCGTTCCTGAGGCCACCAGGGCGGGTCCCTGAGGTCCCCGTCGTAACTCGAGAACACCTGCCGCAACTCGAGAAAATCCAGGAAGTTCTCCCTTCCAGGCGAGATGAGGCCTATTTCCGATGAGGCTTCTGGAGACAAATGACACCTAACCTCTGTAACTTCGAAAGGGTCTTTCACACCCTTGCTGCAACTCAATAAGTTCACCGCCGTACCCGTCTCCACTCGAGAGGAAGCACGATGGTCCCGCCCACATCCAGAGGAGCCCCGTTTCCCCCTCGTAGCTCGAGATGAGGGATCCTTTCCCTGCTTTCAACGGGAAAGAATTCCCGGCGTTCCCGTCGCATCTCAAGAGGAGGCACTCTCAACAGGAAAGGCGAGAGGAACTCCATGGTCGTACCACCATTCCAAGAGTCCCCCAGATGTCTCAGTCCATTCCAGAGGAGCCTCTTTGCCCTGCACTGGCTCATCTTTCACGCCGAGGATCGACTCACACCACGGTGGCACGTGAGACAGCCCTGTGGGAAAGCCTCGAAGGAAAGCCTCGAGGGAAAACCACAGATCCTTTGATCCACGCGACGGGAAGCGTGACATTGCTGCTACAGCCTGGAAGGAAAGCGCACGTGCATGCCCCCACTCGAGACGAGGCCTGACTCCCCTGGGGAGACTCCACAAGTACCCAAAGACCAATGTGAGCCCCTGAGAGGAATCCTCGGTTCCGGGCCTGACTCCACACAAGGTTTTTGCCCCGGTATCGACGGGAGAGGAATCCCGAGAGGCCCCCTAGCATCTCGCATGGGGACTGGCCTCTCCTGAGGCCACCAGGGCGGGTCCCTGAGGTCCCCGTCGTAACTCGAGAACACCTGCCGCACCTCGAGAAAATCCAGGAAGTTCTCCCTTCCAGGCGAGATGAGGCCTATTTCCGATGAGGCGTCTGGAGACTAATGACACCGAACCTCTGGAACTTCGAAAGGGTCTTTCACACCCTTGCTGCAACTCAAGAAGTTCACCGCCATACCCGTCTCCACTCGAGATTAAACACGATGGTCCCGCCCCATCCAGAGGAGCCCAGTTTCCCCCTCGTAGCTCGAGATGAGGGATCCTTTCCCTGCTATCAACGGGATAGAATTCCCGGCGTTCCCGTCGCATCTCAAGTGGAGGCACTCTCAACAGGAAAGATGAGAGGAACTCCATGGTCGTACCACCATTCCAAGAGTCCCCGAGATTTCTCAGTCCATTCCAGAGGAAACTCTTTGCCCTGCACTGGCTCATCTTTCACGCCGAGGATCGACTCACACCACGGTGGCACGTGGGACAGCCCTGTGGGAAAGCCTCGAGGGAAAGCCTCGAGGGAAAACCACAGATCCTTTGATCCACGCGACGGGAAGCATGACATTGCTGCTACAGCCTGGAAGGAAAGCGCACGTGCATGCCCCCAATCGAGACGAGTCCTGACTCCCCTGGGGAGACTCCAGAAGTACCCAAAGATCCATGTCAGCCCCTGAGAGGAATCCTCGGTTCCGGCCCTGACTCCACACAAGGTTTTTGGCCCCGGTATCGACGGGAGAGGAATCCCGAGAGGCCCCCTAGCAACTAGCATGGGGACTGGCCGTACCTGAGGCCACCAGGGCGGGTCCCTGAGGTCCCCGTCGTAAATCGAGAACACCTGCCGCAACTCGAGAAAATCCAGGAAGTTCTCCTTTCCAGGCGAAGTGAGGCCTATTTCCGATGAGGCGTCTGGAGACTAATGACACCTAACCTCTGGAACTTCGAAAGGGTCTTTCACACCCTTGCTGCAACTCAAGAATTTCACCGCCATACCCGTCTCCACTCGAGAGGAATCACGATGGTCCCGCCCACATTCAGAGGAGCCCAGTTTCCCCCTCGTAGCTCGAGATGAGGGATCCTTTCCCTGTTTTCAACGGGAAAGAATTCCCGGCGTTCCCGTCGCATCTCAAGAGGAGGCACTCTCAACAGGAAAGGCGAGAGGAACTCCATGGTCGTACCACCATTCCAAGAGTCCCCCAGATGTCTCAGTCCAATCCAGAGGAACCTCTTTGCCCTGCACTGTCTCATCTTTCACGCCGAGAATCGACTCACACCACGGTGGCACGTGGGACAGCCCTGTGGGAAAGCCTCGAGGGAAAACCACAGATCCTTTGATCCACGCGAGGGGAACCGAGACATTGCTGCTACAGCCTGGAAGGAAAGCGCACGTGCATGCCCCCACTCGAGACAAGGCCTGACTCCCCTGTGGAGACTCCAGAAGTACCCAAAGATCCATGTCAGCCCCTGAGAGGAATCCTCGGTTCCGGCCCTGACTCCACAGAAGTTTTTTGGCCCCGGTATCGACAGGAGAGGAATCCTGAGAGGCCCCCGAGCAACTCGCTTGGGGACTGGCCTTTCCTGAGGCCACCAGGGCGGGTCCCTGAGGTCCCCGTCGTAACTCGAGAACACCTGCCGCAACTTGAGAAACTTCAGGAAGTTCTCCCTTCCAGGCGAGATGAGGCCTATTTCCGATGAGGCGTCTGGAGACTAATGACACGGAACCTCTGGAACTTCGAAAGGGTCTTTCACACCCTTGCTGCAACTCAAGAAGTTCACCGCCATAACCGTCTCCACTCGAGAGGAAACATGATGGTCCCGCCCACATCCAGAGGAGCCCCGTTTGCCCCTCGTAGCTCTAGATGAAGGATCCTTTCCCTGCTATCAACGGGAAAGTATTTTCGGCGTTCCCGTCGCATCTCAAGAGGAGGCACTCTCAACAGGAAAGACGAGAGGAACTCCATGGTCGTACCACCATTCCAAGAGTCCCCCAGATGTTTCAGTCCATTCCAGAGGAACCTCTTTGCCCTGCACTGGCTCATCTTTCATGCCGAAGATCGACTCACACCACGGTGGCACGTGGGACAGCCCTGTGGGATAGCCTCGAGGGAAAGCCTAGAGGGAAAACCACAGATCCTTTGATCCACGCGACGGGAAGTGTGATATTGCTGCTACAGCCTGGAAGGAAAGCGCACGTGCATGCCCCCACTCGAGACGAGGCCTGACTCCCCTGGGGAGACTCCAGAAAGACCCAAAGATCCATGTCAGCCCCTTAGAGGAATCCTCCGTTCCGGCCCTGACTCCACACAAGGTTTTTGGCCCCGGTATCGACTGGAGAGGAATCCCGAGAGGCACCCTAGCAACTCGCATGGGGACTGGAGTTTCCTGAGGCCACCAGGGCTTGTCCCTGACGTCCCCGTCGTAACTCGAGAACACCTGCCGCAACTCGAGAAAATCCAGGAAGTTCTCCGTTCCAGGCGAGATGAGGCCTATTTCCGATGAGGCGTCTGGAGTCTAATGACAGCTAATCTCTGGGACTTCAAAAGGGTCTTTCACACCCATGCTGCAACTCAAGAAGTTCACAGCCATACCCGTCTCCACTCGAGAGGAAGCACGATGGTCCCGCCCACATTCAGAGGAGCCCCGTTTCCCCCTCGTAGTTCGAGATGAGGGATCCTTTCCCTGCTTTCAACAGGAAAGAATTCCCGGCGTTCCCGTCGCATCTCAAGAGGAGGAACTCTCAACAGGAAAGGCGAGAGGAACTCCATGGTCGTACCACCATTCCAAGAGTCCCCCAGAGGTCTCAGTCCATTCCAGAGGAACCTCTTTGCCCTGCACTGGCTCATCTTTCACGCCGAGGATCGACTCACACCACGGTGGCACGTGGGACAGCCCTGTGGGAAAGCCTCGAGGGAAAACCACAGATCCTTTGATCCACGCGACGGGAACCGTGACATTGCTGCTACAGCCTGTAAGGAAAGCGCACGTGCATGCCCCCACTCGAGACGAGGCCTGACTCCCCTGGGGAGACTCCAGAAGTACCCCAAGATACATGTCAGCCCCTGAGAGGAATCCTCGGTTCCGGCCCTGACTCCACACAAGGTTTTTTGCCCCGGTATCGACGGGAGAGGAATTCCGAGAGCCCCCTAGCAACTCGCATGGGGACTGGCCTCTACTGAGGCCACCAGTGCGGGTCCCTGAGGTCCCCGTCGTAACTCGACAACACCTGCCGCAACTCGAGAAAATCCAGGAAGTTCTACCTTCCAGGCGAGATGAGGCCTATTTCCGATGAGGCGTCTGGAGACGAATGACACCTAACCTCTGGAACTTTGAAAGGGTCTTTCACATCCTTGCTGCAACTCAAGAAGTTCACCGCCATACCCGTGTCCACTCGAGAGGAAGCACGATGGTCCCGCCCACATCCAGAGGAACCCCGTTTCCCCCTCGTAGCTCGAGATGAGGGATCCTTTCCCTGCTTTCAACGGGAAAGAATTCCCGGCGTTCCCGTCGCATCTCAAGAGGAGGCACTCTCAACAGGAAAGGCGAGAGGAACTCCATGGTCGTACCACTATTCCAAGAGTCACCCAGATATCTCAGTCCATTCCAGAGGAACCTCTTTGCCCTGCACTGGCTCATCTTTCACGCCGAGGATCGACTCACACAACGGTGGCACGTGAGACAGCCCTGTGGGAAAGCCTCGAGGGAAAGCCTCGAGGGAAAACCACAGATCCTTTGATCCACGCGACGGGAAGCGTGACATTGCTGCTACAGCCTGGAAGGAAGGCGCACGTGCATGCCCACACTCGAGACGAGGCCTGACCCCCCTGGGGAGACTCCAGAAGTACCCAAAGACCCATGTCAGCCCCTGAGAGGAATCCTCGGTTCCGGCCCTGACTCCACAGAAGGATTTTGGCCCCGGTATCGACGGGAGAGGAATCCCGAGAGGCCCCCGAGCAACTCGCATGGGGACTGGCCTTTCCTGAGGACACCAGGGCGGGTCCCTGAGGTCCCCTTCGTATCTCGAGAACACCTGCCGCAACTCGAGAAAATCCAGGAAGTTCTCCCTTCCAGGCGAGATGAGGCCTATTTCCGATGAGGCGTCTGGAGACTAATGACACCGAACCTCTGGAACTTCGAAAGGGTCTTTCACACCCTTGCTGCAACTCAAGAAGTTCACCGCCATACCCGTCTCCACTCGAGAGGAAGCACGATGATCCCGCCCACATCCAGAGGAGCCCCGTTTCCCCCTCGTAGCTCGAGATGAGGGATCCTTTCCCTGCTTTCAACGGGAAAGAATTCCCGGCGTTCCCGTCGCATCTCAAGAGGAGGCACTCTCAACAGGAAAGGCGAGAGGAACTCCATGGTCCTAAAACCATTCCAAGAGTCCCCCAGATGTCTCAGTCCAATCCAGAGGAACCTCTTTGCCCTGCACTGTCTCATCTTTCACGCCGAGAATCGACTCACACCACGGTGGCACGTGGGACAGCCCTGTGGGAAAGCCTCGAGGGAAAACCACAGATCCTTTGATCCACGCGACGCGAACCGAGACATTGCTGCTACAGCCTGGAAGGAAAGCGCACGTGCATGCCCCCACTCGAGACAAGGCCTGACTCCCCTGGGGAGACTCCAGAAGTACCCAAAGATCCATGTCAGCCCCTGAGAGGAATCCTCGGTTCCGGCCCTGACTCCACACAAGTTTTTTGGCCCCGGTATCGACAGGAGAGGAATCCTGAGAGGCCCCCGAGCAACTCGCATGGGGATTGGCCTTTCCTAAGGCCACCAGGGCGGGTCCCTGAGGTCCCCGTCGTAACTCGAGATGACCTGCCGCAACTCGAGAAACTTCAGGAAGTTCTCCCTTCCAGGCGAGATGAGGCCTATTTCCGATGAGGCGTCTGGAGACTAATGACACGGAACCTCTGGAACTTCGAAAGGGTCTTTCACACCCTTGCTGCAACTCAAGAAGTTCACCGCCATATCCGTCTCCACTCGAGAGGAAACATGATGGTCCCGCCCACATCCAGAGGAGCCCCGTTTGCCCCTCGTAGCTCGAGATGAGGGATCCTTTCCCTGCTATCAACGGGAAAGTATTTTCGGCGTTCCCGTCGCATCTTAAGAGGAGGCACTCTCAACAGGAAAGACGAGAGGAACTCCATGGTCGTACCACCATTCCAAGAGTCCCCCAGATGTTTCAGTCTATTCCAGAGGAACCTCTTTGCCCTGCACTGACTCATCTTTCATGCCGAAGATCGACTCACACCACGGTGGCACGTGGGACAGCCCTGTGGGATAGCCTCGAGGGAAAGCCTAGAGGGAAAACCACAGATCCTTTGATCCACGCGACGGGAAGCGTGACATTGCTGCTACAGCCTGGAAGGAAAGCGCACGTGCATGCCCCCACTCGAGACGAGGCCTGACTCCCCTGGGGAGACTCTAGAAAGACTCAAAGATCCATGTCAGCCCCTTAGAGGAATCCTCCGTTCCGGCCCTGACTCCACACAAGGTTTTAGGCCCTGGTATCGACTGGAGAGGAATCCCGAGAGGCATCCTAGCAACTCGTATGGGGACTGGAGTTTCCTGAGGCCACCAGGGCTTGTCCCTCACGTCCCCGTCGTAACTCGAGAACACCTGCCGCAACTCGAGAAAATCCAGGAAGTTCTCCCTTCCAGGCGAGATGAGGCTTATTTCCGATAAGGCGTCTGGAGACTAATGACACGGAACCTCTGGAACTTCGAAAGGGTCTTTCACACCCTTGCTGCAACTCAAGAAGTTCACCGCCATATCCGTCTCCACTCGAGAGGAAACATGATGGTCCCGCCCACATCCAGAGGAGCCCCGTTTGCCCCTCGTAGCTCGAGATGAGGGATCCTTTCCCTGCTATCAACGGGAAAGTATTTTCGGCGTTCCCGTCGCATCTCAAGAGGAGGCACTCTCAACAGGAAAGACGAGAGGAACTCCATGGTCGTACCACCATTCCAAGAGTCCCCCAGATGTCTCAGTCCATTCCAGAGGAACCTCTTTGCCCTGCACTGGCTCATCTTTCACGCCGAGGATCGACTCACACCACGGTGGCACGTGGGACAGCCCTGTGGGAAAGCCTCGAGGGTAAACCACAGATCCTTTGATCCACGCGACGGGAACCGTGAAATTGCTGCTACAGCCTGGAAGGAAAGCGCACGTGCATGCCCCCACTCGAGACGAGGCCTGACTCCCCTGGGGAGACTCCAGAAGTACCCAAAGATCCATGTCAGCCCCTGAGAGGAATCCTCGGTTCCGGCCCTGACTCCACACAAAGTTTTTGGCCCCCGTATCGACGGGAGAGGAATCCCGAGAGGCCCCCGAGCAACTCGCATGGGGACCGGCCTTTCCTGAGGCCACCAGGGCGGGTCCCTGAGGTCCCCGTCGTCACTCGAGAACACCTGCCACAACTCGAGAAAATCCAGGAAGTTCTCCCTTCCAGGCGAGATGAGGCCTATTTCCGATGAGACGTCTGGAGACTAATGACACCGAACCTCTGGAACTTCGAAAGGGTCTTTCACACCCTTGCTGCAACTCAAGAAGTTCACCGCCATACCCGTCTCCACTCGAGAGGAAACACGATGGTCCCGCCCACATCCAGAGGAGCCCCGTTTCCCCCTCGTAGCTCGAGATGAGGGATCCTTTCCCTGCTATCAACGGGAAAGAATTCCCGGCGTTCCCGTCGCATCTCAAGAGGAGGCACTCTCAACAGGAAAGATGAGAGGAACTCCATGGTCGTACCACCATTCCAAGAGTCCCCGAGATTTCTCAGTCCATTCCAGAGGAAACTCTTTGCCCTGCACTGGCTCATCTTTCACGCCGAGGATTGACTCACACCACGGTGGCACGTGGGACAGCCCTGTGGGAAAGCCTCGAGGGAAAGCCTCGAGGGAAAACCACAGATCCTTTGATCCACGAGCCGGGAAGCGTGACATTGCTGCTACAGCCTGGAAGGAAAGCGCACGTGCATGCCCCCACTCGAGACGAGGCCTGACTCCCCTGGGGAGACTCCAGAAGTACCCAAAGATCCATGTCAGCCCCTGAGAGGAATCCTCGGTTCCGGCCCTGGCTCCACACAAGGTTTTTGGCCCCGGTATCGACGGGAGAGGAATCCCGAGAGGCCCCCTAGCAACTAGCATGGGGACTGGCCGTTCCTGAGGCCACCAGGGCGGGTCCCTGAGGTCCCCGTCGTAACTCGAGAACACCTGCCGCAACTCGAGAAAATCCAGGAAGTTCTCCCTTCCAGGCGAGATGAGGCCTATTTCCGATGAGGCTTCTGGAGACAAATGACACCTAACCTCTGTAACTTCGAAAGGGTCTTTCACACCCTTGCTGCAACTCAATAAGTTCACCGCCGTACCCGTCTCCACTCGAGAGGAAGCACGATGGTCCCGCCCACATCCAGAGGAGCCCCGTTTCCCCCTCGTAGCTCGAGATGAGGGATCCTTTCCCTGCTTTCAACGGGAAAGAATTCCCGGCGTTCCCGTCGCATCTCAAGAGGAGGCACTCTCAACAGGAAAGGCGAGAGGAACTCCATGGTCGTACCACCATTCCAAGAGTCCCCCAGATGTCTCAGTCCATTCCAGAGGAGCCTCTTTGCCCTGCACTGGCTCATCTTTCACGCCGAGGATCGACTCACACCACGGTGGCACGTGAGACAGCCCTGTGGGAAAGCCTCGAAGGAAAGCCTCGAGGGAAAACCACAGATCCTTTGATCCACGCGACGGGAAGCGTGACATTGCTGCTACAGCCTGGAAGGAAAGCGCACGTGCATGCCCCCACTCGAGACGAGGCCTGACTCCCCTGGGGAGACTCCACAAGTACCCAAAGACCAATGTGAGCCCCTGAGAGGAATCCTCGGTTCCGGGCCTGACTCCACACAAGGTTTTTGCCCCGGTATCGACGGGAGAGGAATCCCGAGAGGCCCCCTAGCATCTCGCATGGGGACTGGCCTCTCCTGAGGCCACCAGGGCGGGTCCCTGAGGTCCCCGTCGTAACTCGAGAACACCTGCCGCAACTCGAGAAAATCCAGGAAGTTCTCCCTTCCAGGCGAGATGAGGCCTATTTCCGATGAGGCGTCTGGAGACTAATGACACCGAACCTCTGGAACTTCGAAAGGGTCTTTCACACCCTTGCTGCAACTCAAGAAGTTCACCGCCATACCCGTCTCCACTCGAGATTAAACACGATGGTCCCGCCCACATCCAGAGGAGCCCAGTTTCCCCCTCGTAGCTCGAGATGAGGGATCCTTTCCCTGCTATCAACGGGATAGAATTCCCGGCGTTCCCGTCGCATCTCAAGTGGAGGCACTCTCAACAGGAAAGATGAGAGGAACTCCATGGTCGTACCACCATTCCAAGAGTCCCCGAGATTTCTCAGTCCATTCCAGAGGAAACTCTTTGCCCTGCACTGGCTCATCTTTCACGCCGAGGATCGACTCACACCACGGTGGCACGTGGGACAGCCCTGTGGGAAAGCCTCGAGGGAAAGCCTCGAGGGAAAACCACAGATCCTTTGATCCACGCGACGGGAAGCATGACATTGCTGCTACAGCCTGGAAGGAAAGCGCACGTGCATGCCCCCAATCGAGACGAGTCCTGACTCCCCTGGGGAGACTCCAGAAGTACCCAAAGATCCATGTCAGCCCCTGAGAGGAATCCTCGGTTCCGGCCCTGACTCCACACAAGGTTTTTGGCCCCGGTATCGACGGGAGAGGAATCCCGAGAGGCCCCCTAGCAACTAGCATGGGGACTGGCCGTACCTGAGGCCACCAGGGCGGGTCCCTGAGGTCCCCGTCGTAAATCGAGAACACCTGCCGCAACTCGAGAAAATCCAGGAAGTTCTCCTTTCCAGGCGAAGTGAGGCCTATTTCCGATGAGGCGTCTGGAGACTAATGACACCTAACCTCTGGAACTTCGAAAGGGTCTTTCACACCCTTGCTGCAACTCAAGAATTTCACCGCCATACCCGTCTCCACTCGAGAGGAATCACGATGGTCCCGCCCACATCCAGAGGAGCCCAGTTTCCCCCTCGTAGCTCGAGATGAGGGATCCTTTCCCTGTTTTCAACGGGAAAGAATTCCCGGCGTTCCCGTCGCATCTCAAGAGGAGGCACTCTCAACAGGAAAGGCGAGAGGAACTCCATGGTCGTACCACCATTCCAAGAGTCCCCCAGATGTCTCAGTCCAATCCAGAGGAACCTCTTTGCCCTGCACTGTCTCATCTTTCACGCCGAGAATCGACTCACACCACGGTGGCACGTGGGACAGCCCTGTGGGAAAGCCTCGAGGGAAAACCACAGATCCTTTGATCCACGCGAGGGGAACCGAGACATTGCTGCTACAGCCTGGAAGGAAAGCGCACGTGCATGCCCCCACTCGAGACAAGGCCTGACTCCCCTGTGGAGACTCCAGAAGTACCCAAAGATCCATGTCAGCCCCTGAGAGGAATCCTCGGTTCCGGCCCTGACTCCACAGAAGTTTTTTGGCCCCGGTATCGACAGGAGAGGAATCCTGAGAGGCCCCCGAGCAACTCGCTTGGGGACTGGCCTTTCCTGAGGCCACCAGGGCGGGTCCCTGAGGTCCCCGTCGTAACTCGAGAACACCTGCCGCAACTCGAGAAACTTCAGGAAGTTCTCCCTTCCAGGCGAGATGAGGCCTATTTCCGATGAGGCGTCTGGAGACTAATGACACGGAACCTCTGGAACTTCGAAAGGGTCTTTCACACCCTTGCTGCAACTCAAGAAGTTCCCCGCCATAACCGTCTCCACTCGAGAGGAAACATGATGGTTCCGCCCACATCCAGAGGAGCCCCGTTTGGCCCTCGTAGCTCTAGATGAAGGATCCTTTCCCTGCTATCAACGGGAAAGTATTTTCGGCGTTCCCGTCGCATCTCAAGAGGAGGCACTCTCAACAGGAAAGGCGAGAGGAACTCCATGGTCGTACCACCATTCCAAGAGTCCCCCAGAGGTCTCAGTCCATTCCAGAGGAACCTCTTTGCCCTGCACTGGCTCATCTTTCACGCCGAGGATCGACTCACACCACGGTGGCACGTGGGACAGCCCTGTGGGAAAGCCTCGAGGGAAAACCACAGATCCTTTGATCCACGCGACGGGAACCGTGACATTGCTGCTACAGCCTGTAAGGAAAGCGCACGTGCATGCCCCCATTCGAGACGAGGCCTGACTCCCCTGGGGAGACTCCAGAAGTACCCCAAGATACATGTCAGCCCCTGAGAGGAATCCTCGGTTCCGGCCCTGACTCCACACAAGGTTTTTTGCCCCGGTATCGACGGGAGAGGAATTCCGAGAGCCCCCTAGCAACTCGCATGGGGACTGGCCTCTACTGAGGCCACCAGTGCGGGTCCCTGAGGTCCCCGTCGTAACTCGACAACACCTGCCGCAACTCGAGAAAATCCAGGAAGTTCTACCTTCCAGGCGAGATGAGGCCTATTTCCGATGAGGCGTCTGGAGACGAATGACACCTAACCTCTGGAACTTTGAAAGGGTCTTTCACATCCTTGCTGCAACTCAAGAAGTTCACCGCCATACCCGTGTCCACTCGAGAGGAAGCACGATGGTCCCGCCCACATCCAGAGGAACCCCGTTTCCCCCTCGTAGCTCGAGATGAGGGATCCTTTCCCTGCTTTCAACGGGAAAGAATTCCCGGCGTTCCCGTCGCATCTCAAGAGGAGGCACTCTCAACAGGAAAGGCGAGAAGAACTCCATGGTCGTCCACCATTCCAAGAGTCCCACAGATGTCTCAGTCCATTCCAGAGGAAACTCTTTGCCCTGCACTGGCTGATCTTTCACGCTGAGGATCGACTCACACCACGGTGGCACGTGGGACAGCCCTGTGGGAAAGCCTCGAGGGAAAGCCTCGAGGGAAAACCACAGATCCTTTGATCCACGCGACGGGAAGCGTGACATTGCTGCTACAGCCTGGAAGGAAAGCGCACGTGCATGCCCCCACTCGAGACGAGGCCTGACTCCCCTGGGGAGACTCCAGAAGTACCCAAAGATCCATGTCAGCCCCTGAGAGGAATCCTCGGTTCCGGCCCTGACTCCACACAAGGTTTTTGACCCCGGTATCGACGGGAGAGGAATCCCGAGAGGCCCCCTAGCAACTCGCATGGGGACTGGCCTCTCCTGAGGCCACCAGGGCGGGTCCCTGAGGTCCCCGTCGTATCTCGAGAACACCTGCCGCAACTCGAGAAAATCCAGGAAGTTCTCCCTTCCAGGCGAGATGAGGCCTATTTCCGATGAGGCGTCTGGAGACTAATGACACCTAAACTCTGGAACTTCGAAAGGGTCTTTCACACCCTTGCTGCAACTCAAGAAGTTCACCGCCATACCCGTCTCCACTCGAGAGGAAGCACGATGGTCCCGCCCACATCCAGAGGAGCCCAGTTTCCCCCTCGGAGCTCGAGATGAGGGATCCTTTCCCTGCTTTCAACGGGAAAGAATTCCCGGCGTTCCCGTCGCATCTCAAGAGGAGGCACTCTCAACAGGAAAGGCGAGAGGAACTCCATGGTCGTACCACCATTCCAAGAGTCCCCCAGATGTCTCAGTCCATTCCAGAGGAGCCTCTTTGCCCTGCACTGGCTCATCTTTCACGCCGAGGATCGACTCACACCACGGTGGCACGTGGGACAGCCCTGTGGGAAAGCCTCGAGGGAAAGCTTCGAGGGAAAGCCACAGATCCTTTGATCCACGCGTCGGGAAGCGTGACATTGCTGCTACAGCCTGGAAGGAAAGCGCACGTGCATGCCCCCACTCGAGACGAGGCCTGACTCCCCTGGGGAGACTCCAGAAGTACCCAAAGATCCATGTCAGCCCCTGAGAGGAATCCTCGGTTCCGGCCCTGACTCCACACAAGGTTTTTGGCCCAGTATCGATGGGAGAGGAATCCCGAGAGGCGCCCTAGCAACTCGCATGGGGACTGGCCTCTCCTGAGGCCACCAGGGCGGGTCCCTGAGGTCCCCGTCGTAACTCGAGAACACCTGTCGCAACTCGAGATAATCCAGGAAGTTCTCCCTTCCAGGCGAGATGAGGCCTATTTCCGATGAGGCGTTTGGAGACAAATGACACCTAACCTCTGGAACTTCGAAAGGGTCTTTCACACCCTTGCTGCAACTCAAGAAGTTCAGCGCCATACCCGTGTCCACTCGAGAGGAAGCACGATCGTCCCGCCCACATCCAGAGGAGCCCAGTTTCCCCCTCGTAGCTCGAGATGAGGGATCCTTTCCCTGCTTTCAACGGGAAAGAATTCCCGGCGTTCCCGTCGCATCTCAAGAGGAGGCACTCTCAACATGAAAGGCGAGAGGAACTCCATGGTCGTACCACCATTCCAAGAGTCCCCCAGATGTCTCAGTCCATTCCAGAGGAACCTCTTTGCCCTGCACTGGCTGATCTTTCCCGCCGAGGATCGACTCACACCACGGTGGCACGTGGGACAGCCCTGTGGGAAAGCCTCGAGGGAAAACCACAGATCCTTTGATCCACGCTACGGGAAGCGTGACATTGGTGCTACAGCCTGGAAGGAAAGCGCACGTGCATACCCCCACTCGAGACGAGGCCTGACTCCACTGGGGAGACTCCAGAAGTACCCAAAGATCCATGTCAGCCCCTGAGAGGAATCCTTGGTTCCGGCCCTGACTCCACACAAGGTTTTTGGCCCCGGTATCGACGGGAGAGGAATCCCGAGAGGCCCCCTAGCAACTCGCATGGGGACTGGCCTCTCCTGAGGCCACCAGGGCGGGTCCCTGAGGTCCCCGTCGTAACTCGAGAACACCTGCCGCAACTCGAGAAAATCCAGGAAGTTCTCCCTTCCAGGCGAGATGAGGCCTATTTCCGATGAGGCGTCTGGAGACTAATGACACCTAACCTCTGGAACTTCGAAAGGGTCTTTCACACCCTTGCTGCAACTCAAGAAGTTCACCGCCATACCGTCTCCACTCGAGAGGAAGCACGATGGTCCCGCCCACATCCAGAGGAGCCCCGTTTCCCCCTCGGAGCTCGAGATGAGGGATCCTTTCCCTGCTTTCAACGGGAAAGAATTCCCGGCGTTCCCGTCGCATCTCAAGAGGAGGCACTCTCAACAGGAAAGGCGAGAGGAACTCCATGGTCGTACCACCATTCCAAGAGTCCCCCAGATGTCTCAGTCCATTCCAGAGGAACCTCCTTGCCCTGCACTGGCTCATCTTTCACGCCGAGGATCGACACACACAACGGTGGCACGTGGGACAGCCCTGTGGGAAAGCCTCGAGGGAAAGCCTCGAGGGAAAACCACAGATCCTTTGATCCACGCCACGGGAAGCGTGACATTGCTGCTACAGCCTGGAAGGAAAGCGCACGTGCATGCCCCCACTCGAGACGAGGCCTGACTCCCCTGGGGAGACTCCACAAGTACCCAAAGATCCATGTCAGCCCCTGAGAGGAATCCTCGGTTCCGGCCCTGACTCCACACAAGGTTTTTTGCCCCGGTATCTACGGGAGAGGAATCCCGAGAGGCCCCCTAGCAACTCGCATGGGGACTGGCCTCTCCTGAGGCCACCAGGGCGGGTGCCTGAGGTCCCCGTCGTAACTCGAGAACACCTGCCGCAACTCGAGAAAATCCAGGAAGTTCTCCCTTCCAGGCGAGATGAGGCCTATTTCCGATGAGGCCTCTGGAGACTAATGACACCTAACCTCTGGAACTTAGAAAGGGTCTTTCACATCCTTGCTGCAACTCATGAAGTTCACCGCCATACCCGTCTCCACTCGAGAGGAAGCACGATGGTCCCGGCCACATCCAGAGGAGCCCAGTTTCCCCCTCGTAGCTCGAGATGAGGGATCCTTTCCCTGCTTTCAACGGGAAAGAATTCCCGGCGTTCCCGTCGCATCTCAAGAGGAGGCACTCTCAACAGGAAAGGCGAGAGGAACTCCATGGTCGTACCACCATTCCAAGAGTCCCCCAGATGTCTCAGTCCATTCCAGAGGAACCTCTTTGCCCTGCACTGGCTGATCTTTCACGCCGAGGATCGACTCACACCACGGTGGCACGTGGGACAGCCCTGTGGGAAAGCCTCGAGGGAAAGCCTCGAGGGAAAACAACAGATCCTTTGATCCACGCTACGGGAAGCGTGACATTGGTGCTACAGCCTGGAAGGAAAGCGCACGTGCATGCCCCCACTCGAGACGAGGCCTGACTCCCCTGGGGAGACTCCAGAAGTACCCAAAGATCCATGTCAGCCCCTGAGAGGAATCCTCGGTTCCAGCCCTGACTCCACACAAGGTTTTTTGCCCCGGTATCGACCGGAGAGGAATCTCGAGTGGCACCCTAGTAACTCGCATGGGGACTGGCCTCTCCTGAGGCCACCAGGGCGGGTCCCTGAGGTCCCCGTCGTAACTCGAGAACACCTGCCGCAACTCGAGAAAATCCAGGAAGTTCTCCCTTCCAGGCGAGATGAGGCCTATTTCCGATGAGGCGTTTGGAGACGAATGACACCTAACCTCTGGAACTTCGAAAGGGTCTTTCACACCCTTGCTGCAACTCAAGAAGTTCAGCGCCATACCCGTGTCCACTCGAGAGGAAGCACGATCGTCCCGCCCACATCCAGAGGAGCCCAGTTTCCCCCTCGTAGCTCGAGATGAGGGATCCTTTCCCTGCTTTCAACGGGAAAGAATTCCCGGCGTTCCCGTCGCATCTCAAGTGGAGGCACTCTCAACAGGAAAGGCGAGAGGAACTCCATGGTCGTACCACCATTCCAAGAGTCCCCCAGATGTCTCAGTCCATTCCAGAGGAACCTCTTTGCCCTGCACTGGCTCATCTTTCACGCCGAGGATCGACTCACACCACGGTGGCACGTGGGACAGCCCTGTGGGAAAGCCTCGAGGGAAAGCCTCGAGGGAAAACCACAGATCCTTTGATCCACGCTACGGGAAGCGTGACATTGGTGCTACAGCCTGGAAGGAAAGCACACGTGCATGCCCCCACTCGAGACGAGGCCTGACTCCCCTGGGTAGACTCCAGAAGTACCCAAAGATCCATGTCAGCCCCTGAGAGGAATCCTTGGTTCCGGCCCTGTCTCCACACAAGGTTTTTGGCCCCGGTATCGACGGGAGAGGAATCCCGAGAGGCCCCCTAGCAACTCGCATGGGGACTGGCCTCTCCTGAGGCCACCAGGGCGGGTCCCTGAGGTCCCCGTCGTAACTCGAGAACACCTGCCGCAACTCGAGAAAATCCAGGAAGTTCTCCCTTCCAGGCGAGATGAGGCCTATTTCCGATGAGGGGTCTGGAGACTAATGACACCTAACCTCTGGAACTTCGAAAGGGTCTTTCACACCCTTGCTGCAACTCAAGAAGTTCACCGCCATACCGTCTCCACTCGAGAGGAAGCACGATGGTCCCGCCCACATCCAGAGGAGCCCCGTTTCCCCCTCGGAGCTCGAGATGAGGGATCCTTTCCCTGCTTTCAACGGGAAAGAATTCCCGGCGTTCCCGTCGCATCTCAAGAGGAGGCACTCTCAACAGGAAAGGCGAGAGGAACTCCATGGTCGTACCACCATTCCAAGAGTCCCCCAGATGTCTCAGTCCATTCCAGAGGAACCTCTTTGCCCTGCACTGGCTCATCTTTCACGCCGAGGATCGACACACACAACTGTGGCACGTGGGACAGCCCTGTGGGAAAGCCTCGAGGGAAAGCCTCGAGGGAAAACCACAGATCCTTTGATCCACGCTACGGGAAGCGTGACATTGGTGCTACAGCCTGGAAGGAAAGCGCACGTGCATGCCCCCACTCGAGACGAGGCCTGACTCCCCTGGGGAGACTCCAGAAGTACCCAAAGATCCATGTCAGCCCCTGAGAGGAATCCTTGGTTCCGGCCCTGACTCCACACAAGGTTTTTGGCCCCGGTATCGACGGGAGAGGAATCCCGAGAGGCCCCCTAGCAACTCGCATGGGGACTGGCCTCTCCTGAGGCCACCAGGGCGGGTCCCTGAGGTCCCCGTCGTAACTCGAGAACACCTGCCGCAACTCGAGAAAATCCAGGAAGTTCTCCCTTCCAGGCGAGATGAGGCCTATTTCCGATGAGGCGTCTGGAGACTAATGACACCTAACCTCTGGAACTTCGAAAGGGTCTTTCACATCCTTGCTGCAACTCAAGAAGTTCACCGCCATACCCGTCTCCACTCGAGAGGAAGCACCATGGTCCCGCCCACATCCAGAGGAGCCCAGTTTCCCCCTCGTAGCTCGAGATGAGGGATCCTTTCCCTGCTTTCAACGGGAAAGAATTCCCGGCGTTCCCGTCGCATCTCAAGAGGAGGCACTCTCAACAGGAAAGGCGAGAGGAACTCCATGGTCGTACCATCATTCCAAGAGTCCCCCAGATGTCTCAGTCCATTCCAGAGGAACCTCTTTGCCCTGCACTGGCTCATCTTTCACGCCGAGGATCGACTCACACCACCGTGGCACGTGGGACAGCCCTGTGGGAAAGCCTCGAGCGAAAGCCTCGAGGGAAAACCACAGATCCTTTGATCCACGGGACGGGAAGCGTGACATTGCTGCTACAGCCTGGAAGGAAAGCGCACGTGCATGCCCCCACTCGAGACGAGGCCTGACTCCCCTGGGGAGACTCCAGAAGTACCCAAAGATCCATGTCAGCCCCTGAGAGGAATCCTCGGTTCCGGTCCTGACTCCACACAAGGTTTTTTGCCCCGGTATCGACCGGAGAGGAATCCCGAGAGGCCCCCTAGTAACTCGCATGGGGACTGGCCTCTCCTGAGGCCACCAGGGCGGGTCCCTGAGGTCCCCGTCGTAACTCGAGAACACCTGCCGCAACTCGAGAAAATCCAGGAAGTTCTCCATTTCAGGCGAGATGAGGCCTATTTCCGATGAGGCGTTTGGAGACGAATGACACCTAACCTCTGGAACTTCGAAAGGGTCTTTCACACCCTTGCTGCAACTCAAGAGGTTCAGCGCCATACCCGTGTCCACTCGAGAGGAAGCACGATCGTCCCGCCCACATCCAGAGGAGCCCAGTTTCCCCCTCGTAGCTCGAGATGAAGGACCCTTTCCCTGCTTTCAACGGGAAAGAATTCCCGGCGTTCCCGTCGGATCTCAAGAGGAGGCACTCTCAACAGGAAAGGCGAGAGGAACTCCATGGTCGTACCACCATTCCAAGAGTCCCCCAGATGTCTCAGTCCATTCCAGAGGAACCTCTTTGCCCTGCACTGGCTGATCTTTCACGCCGAGGATCGACTCACACCACGGTGGCACGTGGGACAGCCCTGTGGGAAAGCCTCGAGGGAAAGCCTCGAGGGAAAACCACAGATCCTTTGATCCACCCTACGGGAAGCGTGACATTGGTGCTACAGCCTGGAAGGAAAGCGCACGTGCATGCCCCCACTCGAGACGAGGCCTGACTCCCCTGGGGAGACTCCAGAAGTACCCAAAGATCCATGTCAGCCCCTGAGAGGAATCCTCGGTTCCGGCCCTGACTGCACACAAGGTTTTTTGCCCCGGCATCGACCGGAGAGGAATCCCGAGAGGCCCCCTAGTAACTCGCATGGGGACTGGCCTCTCCTGAGGCCACCAGGGCGGGTCCCTGAGGTCCCCGTCGTAACTCGAGAACACCTGCTGCAACTCGAGAAAATCCAGGAAGTTCTCCCTTCCAGGCGAGATGAGGCCTATTTCCGATGAGGCGTTTGGAGACGAATGACACCTAACCTCTGGAACTTCGAAAGGGTCTTTCACACCCTTGCTGCAACTCAAGAAGTTCAGCGCCATACCCGTGTCCACTCGAGAGGAAGCACGATCGTCCCGCCCACATCCAGAGGAGCCCAGTTTCCCCCTCGTAGCTCGAGATGAGGGATCCTTTCCCTGCTTTCAACGGGAAAGAATTCCCGGCGTTCCCGTCGCATCTCAAGAGGAGGCACTCTCAACAGGAAAGGTGAGAGGAACTCCATGGTCGTACCACCATTCCAAGAGTCCCCCAGATGTCTCAGTCCATTCCAGAGGAACCTCTTAGCCCTGCACTGGCTGATCTTTCACGCCGAGGATCGACTCACACCACGGTGGCACGTGGGACAGCCCTGTGGGAAAGCCTCGAGGGAAAGCCTCGAGGGAAAACCACAGATCCTTTGATCCACGTTACGGGAAGCGTGACATTGGTGCTACAGCCTGGAAGGAAAGCGCACGTGCATGCCCCCACTCGAGACGAGGCCTGACTCCCCTGGGGAGACTCCAGAAGTACCCAAAGATCCATGTCAGCCCCTGAGAGGAATCCTTGGTTCCGGCCCTGACTCCACACAAGGTTTTTGGCCCCGGTATCGACGGGAGAGGAATCCCGAGAGGCCCCCTAGCAACTCGCATGGGGACTGGCCTCTCCTGAGGCCACCAGGGCGGGTCCGTGAGGTCCCCGTCGTAACTCGAGAACACCTGCCGCAACTCGAGAAAATCCAGGAAGTTCTCCCTTCCAGGCGAGATGAGGCCTATTTCCGATGAGGCGTCTGGAGACAAATGACAACAAACCTCTGGAACTTCGAAAGGGTCTTTCACACCCTTGCTGCAACTCAAGAAGTTCACCGCCATACCCGTCTCCACTCGAGAGGAAGCACGATGGTCCCGCCCACATCCAGAGGAGCCCCGTTTCCCCCTCGGAGC